>NC_056438.1:42123065-42455565 GCF_018296145.1 Oncorhynchus tshawytscha | reverse complement strand
TTGGAATTCCGAGTTGGGTGACCTTTCAAAACTATTTTTCCCAGTCTGAGCTTTTTTCTTTCCGAGTTCCCAGTTGCCTTGAACGCACTTAAGTCGGAAGTCTGAGATTTCTGAGTTCCCAGTTCCGTGTTCCCAGTTGTTTTGAACGTGGCCTTAATGCCCAGAGGGAGACGGCAGGATACTATTCCCTGGATATTATAGTCGGGAACCAAAACTCCTCCGTAGTAACCTGTGGATGCGTTGACCTCCCGGCATGTCAACTGAGCCAGGATCACAGTCAAACGGATTGGAAAGTAGGTTCCAAAGTGCCCTTCCAAGCGTTGGAGGTGAGCATTTTATTTTTAGGGATAGATCAGCTTTAGTATTGCAGATAGATTGTAGCTTCCATCAATTTTCTGCACCATTTCCAATCCCCCATATATATATTTTTAAATATATTTTCCTTTATTATTTTCCCCTAACCCTCCACCCCTCACCAAATTGGAGTAAACTAATGGACAACATTTAGGCTTCTACTTCCAGCTTATACACACAATATACTGTACATTTGACACACACCGATTATTTTACAATAATTATATTTTGCTTGTTTCTAGTCCCGTCCTTTAGCTACCCTCAACCCCTCCCATCTATTGCTGAACACCACCCAGTTTTGATTTCTATTTGCATTCTATTTTTCAACTGGGCTGTGATGTTTCACAAAAGTTCTGAACCTTTCTATTCTCATAGTTTCTACAGATTGCAAATTAAAGAGAGAACATTTATTATGTAATTTATTGATTGACTATGACTTTGTAAGTGCTATTTGCAGAGTTAGCTCCAGGTAAATGTTGTAATTCTTCAGCCATTCCTGAATCTGCGACCAAAAACAAGCTACATATGAAACTGCAACAAAACAAATGATCTGATGATTCTGTCTCTTCGCAGCAAAATCTGCAGAGCTGGGATGGTTGTATCCCCCATATATATAAAGTTGTAAGAATTTTGTATAATAATGTAAATGGGAAAACTCTGGAATCCAGCATCGGTTTGTGTATCAGTTCATAAACCATGTGCCATGGAATCGGTACATCAAAAGTCTTCCCAACTATTTTGCAATTTTTATGGCACAGCTGTAAATTTTTTGGTCCTCAAATGAAACTGGTATACTTTTTTATTTATCACAATATTCTTTAACCAATTTTGTTCTTTAATGCAGTGCCAACAGACAAGTTCCTTACTTTTCCCCCCTTCCACTTGCCTCTTCCATTTTTGCGGTAATGATTAAATTAGTTGGTTGTAATTTTGAGGAGAGCCGACATTTCCATATATATTTGTTACTGTAGCTGCATGTGTGGCATAACTCCACCAGTCATATTCATGATATAATTTACAAAGATTATACAGTTTTTAAACGTTTTAAACATTTAGACTTTTCTGGTGGTTAAACTGAAATTGCAACCAACTTTCTATGGCTTGTTTTAAAAATAGCGACAGTTTGGGGATTATTTCATTTTCAAATAACCGAAAGTGAGATGTTGTAATCATGAATAAAGGTATAAAGGCCATTCTTGAACATGGGGTGAGACATTCTTACTAATCTGCTAGAGAACCAGTTCGGATTGAAGTATAACTTTTGTATGACTAATGCTTTAATATTTCATCATTTCTGCACTCCGAATTCATATTAATTATATAAATAGGCCCGTTTAATTTTGTCTGGGTTGCCGTTCCAAATAAAATGGAATACATTTTGCTCATATAATTTTTAAAAACTGGTCGCTTAGCTGTAGGCAAGGCCATACGGAAATAGGTAAACTGGGATATGACTAAAGAGTTAATCAGGGTGATTTTTACACAAATAGACAGGTATTTTCCTTTCCATGGTAGCAAGATCTTATCTATGTTTGCTAAATTTCCAAAAATATATTGTAGTGAGATAATTTCTTTCTTTCGGGATATGAATTGTTTCATGTCCACTTCACGGTCAGACCATTTTATTAGTAAACTACACGGTAATGTAAAAGTTGTGTTTTTTAGTTATCCAATACGTAATATAGTACACTTATCATAATTTGGTTGTAATCCAGAGAGGTTAGATAAATTATTTAGATCCGCTATGAGGCTGTGGAGGGATCCAAATTGTGGATTTAAAAGAATGAATTATCAGCGTACAATGTCACCTTTGTTTGTAAGCCCTGGATTTCTAGGCCCTTGATATTATTGTTGGATCTGATTTTAATAGCTAACATTTCGATGGCCATAATAAATAGATATGATGATAGTGGACAACCTTGTTTCACTCCTCTTGACAGTTTAATACTTTCTGAGAAGTAGCCATTATTTACTATTTTACACCTAAGGTTAACAATACATAACTTTAACCCATCGCATCTAAAATTGAAATATTCCAGGCATTTATATATAAATTCCAGTCATACTTTATCAAAAGCCTTTTCAAAGTCAGCTATGAATACCAGGCCTGGTTTCCCCATATTGGATGGCGACGCCTAGTTTGGGGACAGTTGATATTAGAGGTCGACCGATTAATCGAAATGGCCGATTAATTAGGGCCGATTTCAAGTTTTCTTAACAATCGGTAATCTGCATTTTTGGACACCGATTGTGAGCGATTACATTGCACTCCACGAGGAGACTGCGTTTCAATCGGTGATGTCACTCGCCCTGAGACCTTGAAGTAGTTGTTCCTCTTGCTCTGCAAGGGCCGCGGCTTTTGTGGAGCAATGGGTAACGATGCTTCGAGGGTGGCTGTTGTCGATGTGTCCCTGGCTCGAGCCTGGGTAGGGGCGAGGAGAGGGACGGAAGCTTTACTGTTACACTGGCAATGTAACATGTTAAAGTGTTCTTTGTTTCTATAAGAACATCCAATAGTCAAAGGTATATGAAATACAAATGGTATAGAGAGAAATAGTCCTATAATAACTACAACCTAAAACATCTTACCTGGGAACATTTTGCACTTATTGTACTTTTACTTTCTTCTCCACCACTTTGTTTTTGGCTTATTTAAACCAAATTTAACAGGTTTCATTATTTATTTGAGCTAAATTGATTTTATTGATGTATTATATTAAGTTAAAATAAAAGTGTTCATTCAGTATTGTTGAACTTGTCATTATTACAAATAAATAAATACCAATATTAATCGGCTTTTTTGGTCCTCCAATAATCGGTATCGGTGTTGAAAAATCATAATCAGTTGACCTCTAGGCAGGGTAGCCTAGTGGTTAGAGTGTTGGACTAGCAGCCGAAAGGTTGCAAGTTCGAATCCCCACGCTGACAAGGTATCGGTGTTGAAAAATCATAATCAGTTGACCTCTAGGCAGGGTAGCCTAGTGGTTAGAGTGTTGGACTAGCAGCTGAAAGGTTGCAAGTTCGAATCCCCAATCTGTCGTTCTGCCCCTGAACAAAGCAGTTAACCCACTGTTCCTAGGCTGTCCTTGAAAATAAGAATTTGTTCTTAACTGACTTGCCTAGTTAAATAAAGGTAAAAATTAAAATATAAAGGCTCAAGTTTATTTGGCATAGAGCATAATTGTTTTTATTTCACCTTTATTTAACAAGGTAGGCAAGTTGAGAGCAAGTTCTCATTTACAATTGCGACCTGGCCAAGATAAAGCAAAGCAGTTCGACACATACAACGACACATGGAGTAAAACAAACATTCAGTCAAAAATACAGTAGAAAAATAAGTCTATATACAATGTGTGCAAGTGAGGTGAGATAAGGGAGGTAAAGGCAAAAAAAGGCCATGGTGGCGAAATAAATACAATATAGCAAGTAAAACATTGGAATGGTTGATTTGCAGTGGAAGAATGTGCAAAGTAGAGATAGAAATTATGGGGTGCAAAATAATATCGTTGTCACGCCCTGACCTTAGTTATCTTTGTTTTCTTTATTATTTTGGTTAGGTCAGGGTGTGACGAGGGTGGTATGTGTGTTTTTTGTCTTGTCTAGGTTTTTTGTGTATCTATGGGGTTCTGGTATGTCTAGGTATATGTAGGTCTATGGTGGCCTGAATTGGTTCCCAATCAGAGACAGCTGTTTATCGTTGTCTCTGACTGGGGATCCTATTTAGGTTGCCATTTTCCATTTTGGTTTTGTGGGTTACTGTCTATGTGTAGTTGCATGTCAGCACTAGTTGTTTATAGTGTCACAGTCATTTTGTTTGTTAAAGTGTTCTTTGTTTTAATAAAAGGAGAATGTATTCCGATCACGCTGCGCCTTGGTCTCCTCGTTACGACGAACGTGACAATCGTGGGACCCATCTCGACATTTGACCCCTCTTGAGAAAGCTGTCTGAAAGTAACTGACAAACATAGTTACGTGAATTGTGCCTTTTAATATTATGATTCACAGAAATACAAGATCTCTATGGCCTTATAGGAATCTATGTTGCCCTTTTCAGTTTGCCTACTGATACACTTTTTTAATAGGAAGAAAACTGCTCACAGAAAACCTTTCCTCTGTAAGTAGAAAACAGGGTCAGCTGTTTAGACTCCCTTGGCACCCGAGGTGAGTGAGGTCAAGGGCTGCACTCTGCCCAACTCTGCACCCTCTGACATGTAAACATGGAACAATGCAAGTTATCAGACTGCAGCCCTGCCTCGCACCTCGTCTCTACTGCGTGATCCTGAGGAAACACTGGATCGACAGCAAGTTTCTGTCCTCCGTTGATTTTCTGAATACATTTAATGAATTACACCCAATTTGAGTTGATACCAGAGTGAGTCATCTTCAGAAAATCATCAAAGCCTTATAAATATCAAATTTCTACATGTCTCTCTTTGTTTGCCTCATCTTTCTTTTCTTTTTCTCTCTATTCCCTATATAGGGCACCCTATTCTCTATATAGGGCACTACTTTTGACCAGAGCCCTATGGGCAGTATAAAGGAAATAGGGTGCAATTTGAGACACATCCTCCTTGTTGTTTAGATATGGGTTGGAGCCTTGGGAACCATCCTTGTTTTCTTCTCCTCCCCTCTCCAGACAGAAAGGGGAATTCCTAGCTCTGAAGTAGAACAAACATCCTCATTAAAAATAATTGGTCTCCATTCAATTAAGACTTCAGCGGTCTGCCTTTGATCTAAATGAGCTAGCAGGTGTTTCTCATGTCTTTTCATCCAAATCTACTGTTCAGAAGTTAAGAAAGTATTGGATAATAGGCTTTAATTCTTCTATTTCCTGGAGCAAGGGAGAAAAGCAAGTTGGCTGTAAATGAATGGAGTTATACAAGTGGAAGAGACTGCACAGAAGTCTTGGACGTTTTGTGTAAGTCAGAAAAGACAGATGTTACCACAGAGAAAACAGAGAATTTCGTCCTTTATATGGTATGAAGCATTTTCTCCTTCGTGTGTTGTAGTATTCACCCAAAGACACACACACAGACTCATGAAGCACCCACACAAATACTGAATTATTTCATCCAAAACACACATCTAAAAAAACACACTTTTATTCTATTTACCGTCATTTAACTAGGCAAGTCTGAACAAATTCTTATTTACAATGATGTCCTACCCCGGCCAAACCCGGATGACACTGGGCCAACTGTGCTTCGCCCTATGGGACTCCCAATCGCGGCCGGATGTGATACAGGCACATACACACGCCGCATAGACACAAATACATTCTAATATACGTACACTTCAACAGAGACACCCATGTTCACACACGGCGGTCCCACATAGTTGAGGATTACATCAGTCAGGCTTATGTTATCGAAGGTGTGTGTACATTCCAACACACATATGCTTGTACACACACACACACACACACACAACAAGCTCTGCAGTATGATCATGTAATTCTGCTGTTTCCTGTTACATTGCGATGCTGTTCTGCTCAATCCCAGTAGCCCAGGGACAGAACAGACACTAAGACAAGCTCTGGCGTAAACTCTGCTACACTGCTGCTTTAATGATTCACACACTCCCTCCATCTTACTCCTTCTCTCTCTTTCGCTCCTCTATTCACTAAAATTGTTCTTTCTACATTTCTTGCCTCTCTCCCCCTCTCCTCTTTTCTCTCTCATGTGCTCTCCATCTCTCTTTCTCTTGCTGTGTCTCTTATCTCTCTAGTCTCACACTCTCTTGCGACTTTCTGGCTACTTTCTCTTTCAGCCCAATTTGATATTAATTAATGCATATTTATTTCTCTGGGGCTTAATTTTAAGCCCGTGCAGTATTAAATACATAAAATACAGTGCATTCGGAACTCTACCACTCTACCACTCTACCATAACGGCCTGTGCTGCAGTGATGGTTGTCCTTCTGGACGGTTCTCCCATCTCCACAGAGGAACTCTAGAGCTCTGTCAGAATGACCATCAGGTTCTTGGTCACCACCCTGACCAAGGCCCTTCTCCCCTGATTGCTCAGTTTGGCTGGGCGGCTAGCTCTAGGAAGAGTTGGTGGTTCCAAACTTCTTCCACTGAATGATGGAGTCCACTGTGTTCTTGGGGATCTTCAATGCTGCAGATTTGTTTGGTACACTTCCCCAGATCTGTGCCTCGACACAATCCTGTCTCAGAGCTCTACGGACAATTCCTTTGACCTCATGGCTTGGTTGTTGCTCTGACATGCACTGTCAACTGTGAGACCTTACATAGACAGATGTGTGTCTTTCCAAATCATGTCCATTCAATTGAATTTACCACAGGTGGACTCTTGTCAAGTTGTTGAAACATCACAAGCATGATCAATGGAAACAGGATGCACCTTGAGCTCAATTTCAAATCTCATAGCAAAGGGTCTGAATGCTTATGTAAATAAGGTATTTCTGCTTTTATTTGTAATAATTTTGCAGACATTTCTAAAAACCTGTTTTTCATTATGGGGTATTGTGTTTAGACTGATTATGATTTGTTTTATTTAATCAATTTTAGAATAAGGCTGTAACTAAACAAAATCAAGGGGTGTGAATTATTGTATATGCATTCTTGAGATATACACATATGTTTTACGTGCATGCATACTGGAGTAAAGTACATAGCTCCCTACATACAGTACATACATGTATGCACGCTCACTCATGCATACACAGTGGTGTTTGCACACACACGCAATACACTCACGCACCACAGGAGGTTGGTGGCACCTTAATTGAGGAGGACAGGCTCGTGGTAATGGCTGGAGCGTAATAGGCGGAACAATATAAAATACAGTACATTCCATTCACTCTTTCCTAGACATTATTATGAGCCATCCTCCCCTCAGCAGCCTCCACATACATGTATCAAGTATAGTCAGAAACACAGACTACCCAGCAGTTAGCAAAGGAAGTTGTCAGAGCAGCTTACCCAGCCCATCTGTAAATAGTCCATACAACCAACTACCTACCTCATCTCTATATTTGTTTTTGTTTTTCTGCTCTTTTGCACACCACTATTTCTACTTGCACATCCTCATCTGCACATATATCTCTCAAGTGTAAATTGCTAAATTGTAATTACTTCGCCACTATTGGCCTATTTATTGTCTTACCTCCTTACTTCATTTGCACACACTGTATACAGATTGTTCTATTGTGTTATTGACTGTTGATTTTTGTCGCACTGCTTTGCTTTATCTTGGCCAGGTCGCAGTTGTAAATGAGAACTTGTTCTCAACTGGCCTACCTGGTTTAATAAAGGTGAATAAAAAATATAAAAAATATATAATCCAGTTAATGTCATATAGTGCACGGGCAACTGAATATCCATATAGAACGATGGGTGTTTATATTTACTACTGTAGTGCATAGATCATTGAAGTAAATCTGGGGTACTGCAGACATTTGATGGATTTCAGGTAGATTCATTGAAACACCAGGCAAAGAGCCCCCCCTGTTGATGATGAAGTGCTATAGCGCATGACACACCAGCTATCAAAAAATAAAACGAGGAATAAACCCTCCTCGATTTGAATCAATGATAAAGGGGCAATCTGCAGTTCGAACACTAAAAAAAGTGGCCGCCCCACCTGTAGTGACTTCGTATCCAAATCAAACGTTCTATAGCCACGGCCGACCGGGGACAGGAGTAACCTCGTGTGTTCCAAAGAAAATAGTTCCTTATTCGAAAATCACTATTTCTATTCACCTTAGGCTAGGCCTACTCACTGTTTAGTGATGATTGCGTCGGGTCCAACAGGTGGTTGATAGCGGGGGTATAGCTCATACAAACTAAAATCATATAAAGTCCTCATACATGATGCCTTATATTAAACATGAATCATAAAAGCCTGAAATGAAAAGCATGATTCGAAATCAAACAAAACTGTCTCTTCCCCCGGAATAACAATCCCGCCCACGAAGTAGGCTACCCCATCACTCTTCTTATAGAATGGGTAGGCTACCCCATCACTCTTATTATAGAATGGGTAGGCTACCCCATCACTCTTCTTATAGAATGGGTAGGCTACCCCATCACTCTTCTTATAGAATGGGTAGACTACCCCATCACTCTTCTTATAGAATGGGTAGGCTACCCCATCACTCTTCTTATAGACTGGGTAGGCTACCCCATCGCTCTTTTTATAGAATGGGTAGGCTACTTCACAGGGATATCAAAGCCTATTTGGCATTTCGGGTAAGTAGATATTTCCTACATATAAACAAGATTTTCTTCAAACATAAAGGTAAATATTTTCCTATGGATATTATTTTTCGCTCAAAATTATAAACATCAGCTTTTTCATAAATGGCTCCAACACCACCACTGTTTCGGTAAACAGCTGAGGGGTGGAGCTGGAGTAATGTAACCACTCTGAAATTCATAGACAGAGCTATGGATACAAGGCTTGACCATCCATGATATTACAATTATAGTTTGAACCACGATTTGAGGCATATACAGTGTTTGTTTACAATTACATTGTATACAAACTATGGAGTAACAGTTGAACTTAGCTCGTGAGGTGGTTATTTGTTATATTCTTCAAGAATCAATCGGTAGCCTATACATCATTAAAATTTAAGTTTTAAAAAGTATATATAAATTTGCAGATTGGTCCTTTAAAGTGCAGTCCAATCTGTATGATAACATTCTGTTCTGTGAGAGAGAGAGAGGGAAAACAAATATTCTGGATACAAACAATAAATAAATAACTCACATTTTATTACAACTTGACATTCGTAGCCTCACAACCACGTCAATAAGTTGATAAGTTACCATTCATAAAAATAATAAGTTACATTAATAATTGCAGAAAAACTTTGGTAAGCTGATTTGGAATGAAGGCTCTCGATTCGAAAACCATCTGCATTTTGGAGTAAAAAGTAGACAAGTCTGTCAGCATGCAGTCCATGACTTCCAAAAGAACATTCTGCATCCGGCTTTGCGAATGCGCTTGTCCTTCTGTGGCGTAGTCTCGCGCCTACTCTCCTGTATCCCGCCACTCTCTGGTCCAGGAGGGAGAAAGTTGGATTTGAACTGGTCGCTGTGTGACTTTAAAAGCTTGTATAGCAGCCAGGCGAGGTGGTATTTGTCGTCGGTGGTCACCTGTGAAAGGAAAAAGACATGTTCTTATAGCTTATTGTCATATCCTGTAAAGTAAGTTAAGTTTGCAAAAATGGACAGAGGACAGTGTTAGCAATATTTGATGTGTAGAATATAGGCTAAATATAAGATGTTAAATGCATTCCTTGTTAGCAATATTTGATGTGTAGAATACAGGCTAAATATAAGATGTTAAATGCATTCCTTGTTAATTAAATTAGTCTATAGCCTAGCATAGGTAGGCTAGCCTACTAAATGAAAACATCTAAAGTGAAGCAGCATATCATTTTGTGTGTTTACTACCAATAAGCAATTTCAGCACCATGGACAGATCCACTCATTTAATTCAATGCAAACATGTTCCACAAAGTAAACTTTATATCGCCTAACGTTCACAAAGGGGGAACAGAACACCATACTCCTTACCCTTTTCTCCTGTAATGTTCCGAGCCACGTTAGTTTATCTTGGTGGTTGAGATTGCGATCCGACAAACCTCCGACAGAGTCAATCTTCCCTGCCTGACACAGCGTGACACATACAAAGGCAAATGCACACAAGACTCTGGTGAGGGCCATCTGGTATTTCTCTTCAGCTAGTAAGTGAGATGTCCCAAGATTGAATAAGGAAGGATACTGTGACTAAATTCCAGCTACCTAGGTACCCGGTCTTTTTAAACCGATGTATTGCGTAAGATGAGGGTGAGGTAATGAAGATAGTTCTCAAATTGTATTTGTCCTTAGTGATGCACTAAAGCACGTGACAGATAATTTACAACAGTCATTAAAGGGTCAAAATATAACGGGTGAAGCTAAACGCAACTCGTGTTGTTATATTATTTGCAATACTGACTATTCTACAAGAAGTTAACATGTTGGACCATAATTAAAAACGTTACAGCTAATTAAAGGCCTATAGCCTTTAATTAACGTGTGTTTGTGTGTGTGTAGGGTTAGGGGTTAGGGAAAATAGGATTTTGAATGGGACTGAATTATGTGTGCCCACAAGGTTAGTTATACAAGACTGTGTGTGTGTGTGTGTGTGTGTGTGTGTGTGTGTATGTGTAATATAATATAATATACTAGCCTAAACAAAAGTACATCACAATTCACAGAATACTAAAAGTCGCAGAGGGACGTACAATTTTTGGTGGGAGAATGACTGAGAAAGACAGTTCTGGTAACCTTTTAAAAGAACATTCTACTCCAAAATGAATGAAAAAAAAATCATGCTGAAATCTAAAATATAATTCACCCCTCCAATAACATATTGGTCCATATTATAAGGCAGGTGTGCTATTTAGCAATAAGCATTATCACCTGATGGAGCACCTGATGGAGCATAATGGTGATAAATACATAGGCTGAGGGTTGCCCATATGCATTTACCCCATTGAGCAAATCATTGTAACCTACCTGTTACACCTAACCCATGCTACATTTAGCCCTGGTCTTCCCGATGAATTCAACGGCATTGGCAAGCACTGACGCACATAAACCATGCTAAAAACTCCAGTTCTAAAATGGTGCATTTGACCAATTTATTTGACAAATAAAGTGTAGCCTAGTAACACTAGAAAGCTCAAAGATCCTCCTTTTTTAACAATGGCCACCAACACCTCTTTCAAGGTGTTTTCCCACAACTGCATTATGTTTTACATTTTTTATTATCATGATTTTTTTTTACCCATTTTTCATGATATCCATTTGGTAGTTACAGTCTTGTCCCATCGCTGCAACTCCCGTACGGACTCGGGAGAGTCGAAGGTCGAGAGCCATCCGTCCCCTGAAACACGACCCTGCCAAGCCGCACTGCTTCTTGACACAAGGCTCGCTTAACCCAGAAGCCAGCCACGCCAATGTGTCGGACGAAACACTGTCCAGCTGGCGACTGAAGTCAGCTTGGAGGCGCCCGGCCCATCAACAAGGAGTTCCTAGAACGCGATGCGACAAGGAAATCCCTGCTGGCCAAACCCTCCCCTAACCCGGACTACGCTGGGCCAATTGTGCACTGCCTCATAGGTCTCCCGGTCACGGTCGGCTGTGACACAGCCTGGGATCGAACCCGGATCTGTAGTGACGCCTCAACACTGCGATGCGGTGCCTTAGACCGCTGCACATCTTGGGATGCCCCCGCAACTCCATGATCAACAATTGAATAGGTAACTATTCTACTATGGAGATAACAATTTTTCATTTGATATAAATTCAAATAACCAAAAGGTACCATGTCTTAGCATCTGCCTGGCTTTAATTTGGATCATAGGTGCCAGGACTTGGACCCCGCAGGACCCTGCCATGTCCGTTCACATGAAATAAAACATTAATGACACCAACACAGCACAACAGTGATCTCATTAACCAGCTTTCCACTCCATAAAGTTGAGGCAACGGATGTCCACTCGACTGGAGCACATTAGGGAATCCAGAGGTCATGGAAGTCAATAACCATCGCGGCATGTTCCCTTTGCCTAGCCCATTAATGAGATTTACGCTCTGTTTGACATTCATCGTTGTCCCACCTCTCCCACCTCTCTAATTACAGTTGTAACCTACACAGCTGGAGACATTCCATGGACGATCTCTGAGATCTATTATGGGTATCCGGTGGCAAGAAAAGGTCTCCAACTGGGAGGTAAACGCAGCAAGCTAACAGCACTAGCATTGAGGCTAACATCAGCTTCGATGGACCGGCCACACCATCAAGATTCCCCAACACTGTCTCCCAAGATGGATCTTCGTCGGCGAGCTGCAACAGAGGCACCGGAAGACAGGCTGACCCAAAAAACGCTTCAAAGACAACCTTAAACACAGCCTCAAGTTCCACTACATCCAGCCCAGCCAACTCACAGACATCGTCTCTACCCGATCCACCTGGCACGCCAAAACCCTCACAGTAGTAGACAACCTTAAGAGGGTCAGAAAAACTGTCTTACTGCAGCCAGAGCAAAGCTTCCTTCACGCACAACCGGACCAACAAGACCAGTGAAAGCACATGTCTGTCCCTCATGCCGCAGTCTATGCTTCAAAACTTGGACGCCTGAGCCACTCAAGAACCCACAATTAATCGAAGTGACATGCACGAGTCGTCATCGAAACTGACGGACTACCAGAGAGAGGACTGACGGACAACACTCTAAGAAGTAATGGAGCCTCAAAGAAACCTTTGGGTTCATAATGGGGGAACCTTTTCAGTTCAAAGGTTCTTCGAGGAACCACTCTGAAAAGGTTACTTGAGAAACCCCTTTGTAAAGGTTCAAACAGAAACTTTTTTGTGATGGAAGGTTCAATTATTTACCTTCAAAATCAAATCAAATCAAATTTTATTTGTCACATACACATGGTTAGCAGATGTTAATGCGAGTGTAGCGAAATGCTTGTGCTTCTAGTTCCGACAATGCAGTAATAACCAACAAGTAATCTAACTAACAATTCCAAAACTACTGTCTTATACACAGTGTAAGGGGATAAAGAATATGTACATAAGGATATATGAATGAGTGATGGTACAGAGCAGCATAGGCAAGATACAGTAGATGATATCGAGTACAGTATATACATATGAGATGAGTATGTAAACAAAGTGGCATAGTTAAAGTGGCTAGTGATACATGTATTACATAAGGATGCAGTCGATGATATAGAGTACAGTGTATACGTATGCATATGAGATGAATAATGTAGGGTAAGTAACATTATATAAGGTAGCATTGTTTAAAGTGGCTAGTGATATATTTACATCATTTCCCATCAATTCCCATTATTAAAGTGGCTGGAGTTGAGTCAGTGTCATTGTCAGTGTGTTGGCAGCAGCCACTCAATGTTAGTGGTGGCTGTTTAACAGTCTGATGGCCTTGAGATAGAAGCTGTTTTTCAGTCTCTCGGTCCCAGCTTTGATGCACCTGTACTGACCTCGCCTTCTGGATGATAGCAGGGTGAACAGGCAGTGGCTCGGGTGGTTGATGTCCTTGATGATCTTTATGGCCTTCCTGTAACATCGGGTGGTGTAGGTGTCCTGGAGGGCAGGTAGTTTGCCCCCGGTGATGCGTTGTGCAGACCTCACTACCCTCTGGAGAGCCTTACGGTTGAGGGCGGAGCAGTTGCCGTACCAGGCGGTGATACAGCCCGCCAGGATGCTCTCGATTGTGCATCTGTAGAAGTTTGTGAGTGCTTTTGGTGACAAGCCGAATTTCTTCAGCCTCCTGAGGTTGAAGAGGTGCTGCTGCGCCTTCTTCACGATGCTGTCTGTGTGGGTGGACCAATTCAGTTTGTCTGTGATGTGTATGCCGAGGAACTTAAAACTTGCTACCCTCTCCACTACTGTTCCATCGATGTGGATAGGGGGGTGTTCCCTCTGCTGTTTCCTGAAGTCCACAATCATCTCCTTAGTTTTGTTGACGTTGAGTGTGAGGTTATTTTCCTGACACCACACTCCGAGGGCCCTCACCTCCTCTCTGTAGGCCGTCTCGTCGTTGTTGGTAATCAAGCCTACCACTGTTGTGTCGTCCGCAAACTTAATGATTGAGTTGGAGGCGTGCGTGGCCACGCAGTCGTGGGTGAACAGGGAGTACAGGAGAGGGCTCAGAACGCACCCTTGTGGGGCCCCAGTGTTGAGGATCAGCGGGGAGGAGATGTTGTTGCCTACCCTCACCACCTGGGGGCGGCCCGTCAGGAAGTCCAGTACCCAGTTGCACAGGGCGGGGTCGAGACCCAGGGTCTCGAGCTTGATGACGAGCTTGGAGGGTACTATGGTGTTGAATGCCGAGCTGTAGTCGATGAACAGCATTCTCACATAGGTATTCCTCTTGTCCAGATGGGTTAGGGCAGTGTGCAGTGTGGTTGAGATTGCATCGTCTGTGGACCTATTTGGGCGGTAAGCAAATTGGAGTGGGTCTAGGGTGTCAGGTAGGGTGGAGGTGATATGGTCCTTGACTAGTCTCTCAAAGCACTTCATGATGACGGATGTGAGTGCTACGGGCGGTAGTCGTTTAGCTCAGTTACCTTAGCTTTCTTGGGAACAGGAACAATGGTGGACCTCTTGAAGCATGTGGGAACAGCAGACTGGTATAGGGATTGATTGAATATGTCCGTAAACACACCGGCCAGCTGGTCTGCGCATGCTCTGAGGGCGCGGCTGGGGATGCCGTCTGGGCCTGCAGCCTTGCGAGGGTTAACACATTTAAATGTCTTACTCACCTCGGCTGCAGTGAAGGAGAGACTGCATGTTTCCGTTGCAGGCCGTGTCAGTGGCACTGTATTGTCCTCAAAGCGGGCAAAAAAGTTATTTAGTCTGCCTGGGAGCAAGACATCCTGGTCCGTGACTGGGCTGGATTTCTTCCTGTAGTCCGTGATTGACTGTAGACCCTGCCACATGCCTCTTGTGTCTGAGCCGTTGAATTGAGATTCTACTTTGTCTCTGTACTGACGCTTAGCTTGTTTGATAGCCTTGCGGAGGAAATAGCTGCAGTGTTTGTATTCGGTCATGTTACCAGACACCTTGCCCTGATTAAAAGCAGTGGTTCGTGCCTTCAGTTTCACACGAATGCTGCCATCAATCCACGGTTTCTGGTTAGGGAATGTTTTAATCGTTGCTATGGGAACGACATCTTCAACGCATGTTCTAATGAACTCGCACACCGAATCAGCGTATTCGTCAATATTGTTATCTGACGCAATACGAAACATGTCCCAGTCCACGTGATGGAAGCAGTCTTGGAGTGTGGAGTCAGCTTGGTCGGACCAGCGTTGGACAGACCTCAGCGTGGAAGCCTCTTGTTTTAGTTTCTGTCTGTAGGCAGGGATCAACAAAATGGAGTCGTGGTCAGCTTTTCCGAAAGGGGGGCGGGTCAGGGCCTTATATGCGTCGCGGAAGTTAGAGTAACAATGATCCAAGGTCTTTCCACCCCTGGTTGCACAATCTATATGCTGATTTTGTAGGTACATCAGCCAGATTGGAGGTCAGAAGATTGGAGGTGTGGCTTATAGGAGGGTGTGGCATTCAGATATATATTATGGCCACCTGTGAGAGTAAATGTCATGCCTGTTAATCTGTTCTGCTGTATTATCATTATAGGTTGAACTTGTACATAGCTCGTTCTGAAGCATTGTTAAAGGCTTATATAAATACATGTGATATACCAAAAGGTCAAATAGTCACCATAAGAATCTGCCTTAAATCACCTAACCCCAATGAAAACACAGCTGAACAACAGGCATGCCATTAAGGGTTCAATTCAATCCGTAGCACTGAAAATGCTGCATGTGTTGGCTCATTCAGAAATTACCTTTGAATTCCAATCACGCTATAGCGCTGAACTTTAGCCCTTACTCTCACGGTTGGCCAAAAGTAACTATCTGAAATCCACGTCTCCAAAAAACCACGCCTCCAATCTTCTGATAGGCTGCTGCCACTTCAATATTATTGCTGTTATCGATATTATTATTATTGTTATTTATAGTAAATATCTTGTGTGTTAATCAACCCAAGAAAACACACCCACTGTGTCGCCTACTAATTTGATCAGGGAGGTTTTGTTCAATTACTTTTTCTGCTCATTTATCTCAAGCAAACCCTTTAGATACTGTGTACCTTTAATTTGAATTTGATTGGCAGAAGACTACAATGTAGACTATGGAGAATGCTTTCAGAATATGGATAGGTAGCAATGCAAACATATACATATTTGTCTCCGTTTCAGAACCCATGGTACATTTAAAAACACAGATTTGACACATTATTTATGTTTAGGGAATCATCATGAATCCTACTTCATGGAAAAATAGGGTGGTTTGATTCATTCTGAAGGTTGTCACGTTCAGTGAATCAATGGCAATGTTGAAAGTAGTATACAATATTATTATAATATGGAGAATAGTACACAACAGTATAATATAATAAATATCGCCTAAAACCTTCTTAGGGCTAGGCGGGACACCTTGACAACTTTCGGTGAAATTGGAAGGCGCACAATTCAAATAAATAATCATAAAAATGATGGATATTAAACATTTAGGTATATGCAAGTGTCTTATATCGGTTAAAAGCTTAAAGTCTTATTCATGTAACTGCATTGTCCGATTTACAATAGGCTTTACAACGAAAGCATGCCATGCGATTGTTTGAGGAACCCGCGCCCCACATCAAAATATTTTGCAACCAGCACAGGCTTCCCAAATCCCAAATAAAATCCCAAATAGCGATTAAATATTCCCTTACTTTCTGATTTGCAATCCATAGGTTCCCAGCTACAACATGCATGGTCGTTTTGTTAGATAAAATCCTACTTTATATCCCAAAAGGTCAGTTTAGTTGGTGTCATCGATTTGAGTAATCCACTCGTTCAACATGTAGGGAAAGGAATCCAAAAAGCTAACGCTAAACTTTGTTAAAACAAGTCAAAATACGTTTCTATTAAATCCTCAGGTACCCTAAAATGTAATTAAACTATAATTTTTCATACGGAAAGAAGTATGTTCAATAGGAAAGCAAAATTAGCAGGTGCACGTCCTCTTCGTCGTGTGCGCACAGATAATAATTACAACTCTGACTCCCTGCACTGATCATGGAACTGTTTGAGGACAAGTGCCAAGTTAAAATTCTCCATAGTCTACAATTGTTGCCTTCTGCCAGTCAAATTCAAATTAGAAGGTACAAGTCCTGATTTATTTCTACTACAATTTCTATCCACTATTACTTGACCCTGGGCAACAACCACAACAAATTGACAGCATTTACAGAGGAAACACATACAGCTAGGCTAAATCGAACGATGTAATGGAAGGATACGAATTTAGGGTAGGGCCTACCAACTGAAGGGAACGTACAGTAAATTGTCAGTTAAATAGAGTATACGTAGTTATTACTTACGGTTGCTACTGATAGTGGCTAAGAATATTTAACATGCTGTATAGCCTACAGATGGAAAGAAACAGGAAGAGTCAGGGCATATGATTCAAACGTTCTAGACAGCACAGGGTTCAACTTGGCGCAACTCTTTGCATTGTCATCCCATTGGTTTGGGTCTCCAAATGTAAATTTAAGTTATAAGGCCATACAATTCAAATTCTGCATAATGACACAGCATTTCATATTTCACTGTGGGAAAGGGGCATACATATCTGTCATTTTGATATGATTCTCAGTTTCCTGCCACATGACTGGTTTCACATTCATCTCCAGCGATCATAAGACAAAATAGTGTAGATCTAAAACAAATTTGGCCTATATTTACATTCCCCTTATCCAAACGGATTACTCGTTTACATAGCTCGTATCAATAGCTATGGTCAATTTATAAATTACAGTATATGGTTAATGCTGTTATTTCTATCAGGAAAAAATGAAGAAAATGTTCTTCCACTTGGAACCGACAGGTACGCTGAACCTTATTCATGGTTTCCTCACGCATAGAGGGAAAAGTGCATAAAAAGTGAGCTAAATTCCATTTACGTGCGAGTAACTCAGGTCTGAATTCTCCCCACAGCCCATAACTGACCATAACTGACCAGTCACTTAGATTATGTTTAATGAAAATGCATTCAGAATTCCTATACCTAGAAAGTCATGCTTGGCAAGCCCAAGACAAAATAATGTGGCTCCTCTTATTGAAGTTCACCTTGAAAGGGAAGGAGGCAGGCCGGTAAGGGGATAGCACACGACTTTATATGATTAGATACTGTTGGAGCCCAGTGTAGCGACCCTGCCATTAGTAAGTACTACCTCTTCGACTGAGTGGATTAATCCTATTAGTGCAGAAGGTAGTAGTGCACTTCCCTAACAAGTTCATGGCACCGTGCATGGTGTCGACAAGGTCCAATGAAGACTACTATAAGGCGCAAATTACAAAATGTCTTTATACTGAAGGTATTTTAAGATTAGAAGAGGTAGTGCCGTAACCTCGCGAGCCGCCTGATCGTGCGAGTTTACAGTACATGAATGGTTTGCTACTAGTGCCGTGCACACTCTTAGAAAAAAGGTTTCTAAGGTTTTTGCAGAGGGATAGGGTTCTACCAAGAACTGTTTTCTTCTGAAGAACCCATTTTGGAAGAGAAGGGTTTATTGTAAAGCATAAATCATAGCCCACAGACGCTGAGACGCGACAGTTCGGCCTCCCATTGCGACATAGCAATGTGGCTCTGAGACCACCATCCATGGGGGACGGACAGCCCGCACGACCCCACAATTCCCAACCAACAAATCTCCAGTACGCGTCCTCTATTTGAATGTGTTAACAGTTAGAGAAATTGCTTGAGCTGCCCTAAGAATTCGAAGAGCATGAAAGCCAACGGTCCAATATTCTAGGACTCTGCTGTGCATACATGTGCACATTTGGTACTCTGATAGACCCTTTTGGATATCACATTGCAAACCACCATAATGTGACAAATTAAGAAATATTTTTAAAGGCTTTACACCTGTATAATTAAAAGAAAGTAAACTGAAAAATACATGTACTCTGCTGGAGTTGATTGTCAATTCAAAACAACACTGAAAATGAGTAAAATAGCAACTCTTTGAGAGTTGTATATTTACTATATTTTGTGTCATTTTAACTCCAAAAATATCAACACCATGACCAGAGTAGTTTTAACATAAAATGGGGGTGGGACCATATAAACCCCACAAAATTGTTACATTTGACTCCATAGGTGTTGCAACTTTACTGTGTACACACTATTATGACTCCACCATTGAAAGGTGAGACTCTCACGAATATCTCATTTTGCTCTAGGACGCCCATAAGCCTCACAAGACTCATCTGAAGGTAGCCCGGTACCAGTTTAAAAAATGTATGAAAGTACAGTGCCTTGCGAAAGTATTCGCCCCCCTTGAACTTTGCGACCTTTTGCCACATTTCAGGCTTCAAACATAAATATATAAAACTGTATTTTTTTGTGAAGAATCAACAACAAGTGGGACACAATCATGATGTGGAACGACATTTATTGGATATTTCAAACTTTTTTAACAAATCCAAAACTGAAAAATTGGGCGTGCAAAATTATTCAGCCCCTTTACTTTCAGTGCAGCAAATTCTCTCCAGAAGTTCAGTGAGGATCTCTGAATGATCCAATGTTGACCTAAATGACTAATGATGATAAATACAATCCACCTGTGTGTAATCAAGTCTCCGTATAAATGCACCTGCACTGTGATAGTCTCAGAGGTCCGTTAAAAGCGCAGAGAGCATCATGAAGAACAAGGAACACACCAGGCAGGTCCGAGATACTGTTGTGAAGAAGTTTAAAGCTGGATTTGGATACAAAAAGATTTCCCAAGCTTTAAACATCCCAAGGAGCACTGTGCAAGCGATAATATTGAAATGGAAGGAGTATCAGACCACTGCAAATCTACCAAGACCTGGCCGTCCCTCTAAACTTTCAGCTCATACAAGGAGAAGACTGATCAGAGATGCAGCCAAGAGGCCCATGATCACTCTGGATGAACTGCAGAGATCTACAGCTGAGGTGGGAGACTCTGTCCATAGGACAACAATCAGTCGTATATTGCACAAATCTGGCCTTTATGGAAGAGTGGCAAGAAGAAAGCCATTTCTTAAAGATATCCATAAAAAGTGTTGTTTAAAGTTTGCCACAAGCCACCTGGGAGACACACCAAACATGTGGAAGAAGGTGCTCTGGTCAGATGAAACCAAAATTGAACTTTTTGGCAACAATGCAAAACGTTATGTTTGGTGTAAAAGCAACACAGCTCATCACCCTGAACACAACATCCCCACTGTCAAACATGGTGGTGGCAGCATCATGGTTTGGGCCTGCTTTTCTTCAGCAGGGACAGGGAAGATGGTTAAAATTGATGGGAAGATGGATGGAGCCAAATACAGGACCATTCTGGATGAAAACCTGATGGAGTCTGCAAAAGACCTGAGACTGGGACAGAGATTTGTCTTCCAACAAGACAATGATCCAAAACATAAAGCAAAATCTACAATGGAATGGTTCAAAAATAAACATATCCAGTTGTTAGAATGGCCAAGTCAAAGTCCAGACCTGAATCCAATCGAGAATCTGTGGAAAGAACTGAAAACTGCTGTTCACAAATGCTCTCCATCCAACCTCACTGAGCTCGAGCTGTTTTGCAAGGAGGAATGGGAAAAAATTTCAGTCTCTCGATGTGCAAAACTGATAGAGACATACCCCAAGCGACTTACAGCTGTAATCGCAGCAAAAGGTGGCGCTACAAAGTATTAATTTAAGGGGGCTGAATAATTTTGCACGCCCAATTTTTCAGTTTTCGATTTGTTCAAAAAGTTTGAAATATCCAATAAATGTCGTTCCACTTCATGATTGTGTCCCACTTGTTGTTGATTCTTCACAAAAAATACAGTTTTATATCTTTATGTTTGAAGCCTGAAATGTGGCAAAAGGTCGCAAAGTTCAAGGGGGCCGAATACTTTTGCAAGGCACTGTATATGTAATGTACTGTCATATATGTAATGTATTGTCATAAATAGTTCATATGAGGCTAATATGGCTGGTGGAACTGTTTATAGAGGGTTCTAGGAGGAACACTTCAAATATAAAAGGCTTCTTGGTCTCCAAATTTTGGTGATGTAACAATACTAGAGCGCCTCTGACAATTTCCCACGAAATGACCCGCTCGCTGGCAAAACAGAGCTCTATTTTACCGACTATTTATTGATTAGCATTCGGGATAATATGTATCCAAATCTGTACTGTGTTGAGGTGTCAACAAATTGCATATCTGCTTTCACTGGAGATCTAAATAGGTTCAGAAAACTATAAAAAATAAACAACACAATCTGGAAGTGTTATTACTTAGCAATGGCTAGTTAGGAGAAATTGGCACTCTCAGAATATTCACACAGAAACCGCATTGGCCCAACTCTCTATTCATGGGTTGCACCTCCGTCACTTGGTCACGTCATTGCCATTTTTATTAACGTTCTAAAGATGCCGCAGCATATTGATGTCCGACTGATGGTTAAACAGTCTTTCTGAACGCGGGCTAATGACTGTTTCATGAACATTACACTATAGTGGCTTGGAAATATAATGACATTGCTAAAGTAGACAAATAATTAGTAGAAAACAGATTTGCCATCATTATGATTTCGTCAAGTTAGCTTTAGCGAGATGGCAATGTTGCCAATATACTCAAAAGTGAATCAGCAATAGCTAGCAATGCTAAAGTTAGCAACCTCAAATTCTGGTGCCCTCCCCTCAATCTTAGCTAGCTAGCTAGCTAGCTAAAGTTCTACTGCATCTAAAGTCAATCTGGCGACATCACAATAATGACAAAAGTTTGCCCTACTAATTATTTGCCTTCTTTTGTCACCAGGTTTCCAAGCCAAAGTAAAGCACTTTAGACTAAATCTTAATCAATACCTATTGAGACCGAATTTAGTAGAACGCTCAGCTGGACATCAGTCCTAAAACAAATGTTAAAAACAATCTTATAATGAATATGGCTCTGTTTCTACCTAGCACTAAAAAGGGTACAAACCTAAAAAGCCTATATAGGTGTACTTAGCACCTTTTTTTTCTAAGAGTGTATGGCTTCTTATGGTGCCTTCGGTCAAAGCAGTGTTAGGGTGCAAATGACAAAGTGTCTTTCTAGGCTTTGGTAGTATAGTACCTTCATTGAGCTTCCTATGCTCTGCAACAGGGCCTCATTAGAATATGTAAAAAATAGTTAAATTTAACCATTGAAGTTGTATGTCACTTATGTCTGTAATTTCCTTACGTTAAAAGTACTACATGTAACAATTCAACAATCTCTTGCTGTAAAGTTGACGGGGGCCAGCAAATCACTTGTTGTCAAATTGACTGTGGACAGCAAATCTGTTGCTGTAAAATTGACTGGTCGGTTGTTGACTTGACAACAAGATATTTGCTCCCGAGTGACGCAGCGGTCTAAGGCACTGTATCGCAGCGCTAGAGGTGTCACTACATACCCTGGTTCAATCTCAGCCTGTATCACAGCTGTGATTGGGATTCACATAGGGTGGAGCACAATTGGCCCAGCGTCGTCCGTGTTAGGGGAAGGTTTGGCAGGGGTAGACCGGCATTGTAAATAAGAATCTGTTCTTATCTGACTTGCCTAGTTAAATAAAGGTTCAAATTAATATTACATTTGCTGACCACAGACTATTTGACAACAAGACCCTGGTCCTTCTTTTGTTGACCAATAAGAAGGCTACAACATTAGAATGTAATTTTGTGTGGGCCCAATTCACGAGTTTAAGGACCAGACAGTAAAATGGGTTTCCAATATTTATTGAGGAAATGGAATGGATGTGAGAATGAGGATTCATGAGGGGAATGAGAATGGACCGAATGAAGCAGAGGGCTGCAGATGAATGGATTTGGGGGTGTGGACTCTGTCTCAGGCAGATATCATCATCAGGCCGTGGTAGTTAGGCTGCTGTGGTGATGGCAATCCCCCAAGGACATCCTTGGAAGAACGTAAGATATACAAGATAGAAGGTGGGATGCAAAACTTGATATGGCTAGTAACACACATTGTCATGCAACACTGCAGAACAAGAATGGTCAGGTTTGTACGACCTAGTCAGTTGTACAACTGAATGCATTCAACTAATATGTTGTCTGAATCAGAGAGGTGCAGGGGCTGCCTTAATCAACATCCACGTCTTCAGCACCTGGGGAACAGTGCGTTAACTGCCTTGCTCAGGGGCAGAATGACAGATTTTTTACCTTATCAGCTCGGGGATTCGATCCAGCAACCTTTCGGTTACTGGCCCAACACTCGAACCACTAGGCTACCTGCCGTAGGATGGCAGTGGTGATTAAGGCTATTAAGGATACGTGGGGAGGCTGATTATTATTTCTATATTTTTCTGCATTGTTTGGGAAGGGCATGCAAGTAAGAGTTTCACTGTTAGTCTACCTGTTATTTACTAAGCGTGTGACACATTTAAAAAAAATTGATTAGCAATGAGTTATAGCTGATGCTTGTTGAGGAGCTGTGTTCAAGGCAACTAATAGTTAGTGTTGCGTTTATGTCTGGTCCCCTCTCCTGAATTTTTGTTAATTCTTAACACCATTAACATTTTGTGGGGAAAATATTGTCAAACACCATTATTCCACCATACCTGTAGATGTATTAAGGACAATTTCTGAAATTACAATGCAAAAGTATTGCAAATAGCTTCTTTAAAGCAGTGTGTGTTAAATATGCTGGGGCTTTGTTATCCACTGTGATATAGGGATTTTCAAGCTATTGACCACAGCCATTGCAATGGTTGAGTGAGTTGAAGTGTGCTACCATAGGGGGCCAATACTGCTCTTCTGATGATAGTGTGACCTAATGACTTCTTTTCTACTGAATAAAGGAGAAAAGAGACGATGGAATCGTCGCAGACAATTCAACACACTAGAAGTTGATAGGATGAAAAGTGGCACATAATACAACATTCTATTTTTTCCTACCATGCACCATTGGTTCAGGTAGGCTGTGGAATTAGCTGTTTAAAATGTGCAGCTACCCAGCTGGCATTCACACGCATAAATACAGACACACAGACATACTGCACTCACACACAGGCGCATGCCTACACCTTTCTATTGGCCTTCAGCTCTTTGGACAGCTACAGTATGTTGCTTGTCTTGTTAATGAGGAAATGAAGGGATACTTGTTCTAAGGATTCTGGCTGTGGAATTTAACAAACCAATAATGTCACAACAGGATATTTCAGGAACAGGATGCCGGCAGTTTGGTCTACAATAAGTGGTCATTTTAGTATGTTACGCACCATAAAACCGTGGAGTATAATTCAAGTGTGTAAAAACAAAACAATATAGGAGTTCATGTAGACAGACGTACAGTAGCATGTGTATTTTCCCAGTACCGGCTACAGTCTGCATTCAACAGTGCACAAATTCACAACATCATTTGTTATTTACAAATTGCTCCTATGTCCTGTCAAGACCTGAGGGGTATTCTACGAAGCAAGCTAGATCTACTCAGGGTTTTTAATAGCTATCCAGCTTGACTGTCTATACCCGGTTACTCAGCCCTGCATGTTAGAGGCTGCTGCCCTATGTACAGTACATAGACATGGAATCACTGGTCACTTTAATAGTAGAACACTGGTCACTATAATCATGTTTACATACTGTTCTAGTCAATGCCACTCCGACATGCTTGTCCTAATATTTATATATTTCATAATTCCATTATTTTACTTTGAGATTTGTGCGCATTGTTGTGAATTGTTAGATACCTACTGCACTGTTGGAGCTAGGAACACAAGCATTTCGCTTCAGCCGCAATAACATCAGCTAAATATGTGTATGTGACCAATACAACTAGATTTTATTTTATTCAGTTAGATTTACATTGCAGCTCAGGCTTCATCTGTTCTACAATGGTGGATATTGCTCGTCCACCTGCCGCTAACTCTAGCAGGCTTGTAACTGCTCGTGCATGTCGCACATGGCTAGTGGAACGCCAAACTTTTCTTTGAGACAATGCTGAAACATCAATCTCATGGGTGAGTCAGTGCCACATTTCTATTTGTGCCTAAATCAAAATGAAAAAAGTTATTTAGCAAATTCAGCAGGCGATGGTGTGAAATAGTGTTTTAAAAGTGCAGTCTTTATTTTTAATTATTTTGAATGCCGACTTTGTTGTGCTTTGGTGTGCTTATCAATGTACAACCACAAGCACCTTTTCCCCCACTCCTATCGATAAAATAATAAAGTCATACAAAAGTGTTACTTTAGTGCGCATGAAGTTTAAAATGCATTCTATCATTACTAAATGTGTAATGTAATATTTTCAATGACTATTTTTTACACAAAAAATAATGATTCATAAAATATTTAATCACTTGTCTTGATGATGATGACACAATCTTTGCAAGATGGAGGGAATCAGATTTCCTTGGTCCTCAACTCATGGCTCAGTCATTTCATTCAGGGTGAGTGGAGTAAGCCGTGAGAGCTTTCCCTGGAGCAGGTTAGTTCTGAAGGATTCCTTTCCATAAAAATTGACCTGGCTAAAAGGTGAGCCACTCTCGTATGACCAGTTAACCCAAGTTGAACTTAGAGCTGACCAAAGTTACCTCGCTAACTCCTCAAACCTGCTTCATAGGATACCCTTCTGTTCTCATAGTAAGCTATAAAGGTGGTTTCTGTCACGAATATCACCGAAGGTGGCTCCCCTTCCCGTTTGGATGGCACTCGGTGGTCGTCGTCTGTGACTGGCAGAACGGGTGTTGTATGTGGAGAATGAGGGTTGCAGTAGTTATCGCAGATAGGTGGGAGTGAGGCCAAAGAGGGTTTTATAAATAAGCATCAACCAGTGGGTCTTGCGCCGGGTATACAGAGATGGCCAGTTTACAGAGAAGTATAGAGTGCAGTGATATGTCCTATAAGGAGCATTTGGGCCAAATCTGATGGCTGAATGGTAAGAACATCTAGTTGCTCAAGAGCACCCTTACCTGCCGATCTATAAATTACCTCTCCATTATCTAACAATGGTGGTCATCTGAATCAGCGTTAGTTTGGCAACTGGGGAGAAAGAGGAGTGATTACGATACAGGAAACCAAGTCTATATTTAACCTTAGCTTGCAGCTTGGATATGTGCTGAGAAAAGGACAGTGTACCGTCTAGTCATACTCCCAAGTACTTGTATGAGGTGACTACGACAATCTCTAAACCCTCAAAAGTAGTAATGGTAGTAACCGAACCACATGACCTTTGTTTTGGATGTGTTCAGAACAAGGTTAAGGGCAGAGAAAGCTTTTTGGATACTAAGATAGCTTTGCTGTAGAGGATTTAACAGAAAATCCGGGGAGGGGCAGCTGAGTATAAGACTGTATCATCTGCATATAAATGGATGAGACAGCTTCCTACTGCCTGAGCTATGCTGTTGATGTAAATTGAGAAGAGCATGGGGCCTAGGATCGAGCCATGTGGTACACCCTAGGTGACAAGATGTGGCTGAGACAGCAGATGTTCTGACTTTATACACTGCACTTGAGAGAGGTAGTTTGCAAACCAGGCCAAACACCCCTCAGACACCTGTACTCCTTAGCCAACCCACAAGAATGGAATGGTCTATGGTATCAAAAGCTTTTGCCAAGTCAATAAAAAGAGCAGCACAACATTGCTTAGAATCAACGTCTGTCACACCCTGATCTGTTGCACTTGTCTTGTGCTTGTCTTCACCCCCCACCAGATGTATCCAATTTTCCCCCATTTTCCCCTGTGTACTCATACCTTAGATTCCTGTTGGCCTGTTGCCAGTTCGTCTTATTTTGTCAGGTCGTCCCAGTGTATTTCACGTTTTTCCCTGCTCTCTAGTTTCTGTTTCTAGCCTTTCCGGTTCTGACCTTTCTGTTTGCCCTGAATCTGAGCCTGCATGCCATTCTGTACCTACCTGATTCTGACCTGGTTACGAAACTCTGCCTGCCCTCGACCTGCCCTTTGCCTGCCCCCATGTCATAATACATTCTGAGAATTGAACCATCTGCCTGCTGGGTCTGCATCTAGGTCATATCCTGAGTCGTGATAGTACGAACTGGCCATGACTGACCCAGGAGACTCGGACCAGCTCCGCAACGCTGTCTCCATCCAAGGAGTCTTATGGAAAGACTCCAGAGGAATGCGATGACCATGCTTTCACTGCGTTGCTGGAGCAATTCCGTGAGTTATCTACTAAGCAGCAAGCCACAACAGTAACCCCCCAGACTGTCAGTTACCCTGCTACCTGGTTTCCAGAGAAAGCCGCTTACCTCCTCCGGAGCGGTAAGCTGGAGATCCAGGATCCTGCAGGGTCACTCAGTCTGGAGGAGTTTGTGGTGGAGGTAAGAAAGGTGTTCGATTCTCCGTTGTCCAGGAGAGAGGCTGCTCGTAAGCTACTGCAACTATGTCAAGACTTCCGTAGTGTGACAGAGTAGATTTAACTCGAACCCTGGTGCTCTGTTTGACATGTTTCTGCCTGGATTATCGGAGGTGGTTAAGCTCGCAGCCCAGGAGCTTCCCATGGATCTCGACTCTCCCATAGTCTTTACCATTCCGATCAATGAGAGGCTACAGAAACGTAGGAGGGAGAGGAGGTCTGCTCCCGGTCAGACTCGCTCGACCACGGTGTCCACCTCGCCTTGGAGGATTTCCGGAAGTCCCGGGAGAAGCCGATGTCACCTGAGTTCCCTCGAGAATTACCGAAGGCTGTCGACTCGCTTCCTCCGTAGCCCATGCAACTGGGCAGGGCCAGATTGTCTCCTGCTCAACACTTATGCAGACTGAGCACCAAGAGCTGTCAGTATTGTGGAACATCAGGACATTACATATCTACCTGTCAATTAAAAGACCAGGCTTATCAAGTAGGTACGAGTATGCTGGTGAGCCCCCCATTACTTGTGCCCATCTCCATGCCATCCTGTTGTGGAGTGACCAGTCCAAATCTCTCTGGGTGCCGATGAGAGCTTGATGGACGCTACCTTGGTGTCGTAGCTGGGAATCCCCACACAAACCCTCTCCATTCCTATGGACATCAAAGCGCTGGATGGGCGCTCTATTGGCAGAGTCACCCACAATATGTTTCCCATTAACCTGAGAGTATCAGGTAATGAGCCATTCCTGCTCATTGAATCCCCTCATGCACCCGTGGTTTTGGGGGTTTCATGGCTCCAGAGGCACAATCCCCTGATCGATTTGGCTACTGGTTCTATCATGGGTTGGAGCCCGTTCTGCAACGCTCATTGCCTGAAGTCGGCACAACCTGCCCCAGGACGTCTTCTTGTGAGCTTAGGAGAAGCCACCAATTTCTCCACCATTACCATGGACCACCAGGACCACCGGGAGGTTTCAACAAGGCCCGCGCTACATCTCTCCCTCCACATTAACCCTACGACTGTGTTAATGACCTTCTCCCGGGGGGCGGCTTTATTCCCTGTCGGGTCCGGAGATCAAGAACATTGAAAGGTACATTGAGGACTCTCTTGCTGCAGGGAATATTCGTCAATCTGCCTCTCCTGATCGTATATCGACTACAGGGGCCTTAATGACATCATGGTTAAAAACCGTTACCCTGTACCACTCATCTCCTCGGCTTTCAAGCCTCTCCAGGGGGCAATGATCTTCTCCAAGTTGGACCTTCGCAATGCCTAACATCTGGTTCAGATACAGGAAGGAGACGAATGGAAGATAGCTTTAAACATGGCTAGCGGGCACTACACACATATAACATACACACTATACACACACGTACACATGGATTTTTCATTTTAGATATGTGGTAGTGGAGTATAGGCCTGAGGGCACACACTTAGTGTGTTGTGATGTTTGTAATGAATGTATTGTATTGTTTTTAAATTTGTATAACTGCCTTAATTTTGCCGGACCCCAGAAAGAGTATGGGGTGCCATAAAAAATACAAATACGAGTACCTTGTTATGCCACTTGGACTGATCAACACGCCCTCAGTGTTCCAGGCCTTGGTCAACGACGTGCTCGGTGCCATGACATGTTGAACCGGTTCGTGTTTGTCTACCTTGACGACATCTTCGTTTTTCCCCGTTCAGCTCAAGAACACGTCATTCACGTATAACAGGTCCTTCAGCGTATTCTGGAGAACCAGCTTTTTGTGAAAAAAGCAGAAAAGTGTGAATTCCATTGCTCCACCATCTCCTTCCTAGGGTACGTCATTGCTGCTGGAAATATTCAGATGGACTCTGACAAGGTGAGAGCAGTGGTGGATTGGCCTCAATCCACATCCAGTATGCAGCTGCAACGTTTCCTGGGGTTTGCTCATATCTACCGCCGCTTCGTCCGGGTTTACAGCACCCTGGCTTTCCCCTTCTCAGCACTCACCTCCCCCAAGGTTTTGTTCACATGGTCTCCAGCAGCTGACCGGGTGTTCACAGACCTCAAGCATCGGTTCACTACAGCTCCCATCTTAATCCATCCGGACCCAGACATTAAAGTGGGGGCCATCCTGTCCCAGCGTTCTGCCCAGGACCAAAAGCTGCATCCCTGTGCTTTGCTTTCCCATCGTCTTAACCCCGCTGAGAGGAACTACGATGTGGAAAATCTAAAACTCCTCATAGTGAAGATGGTGTTGGAGGAGTGGAGGAACTGTTTAGAGGGGGAGGAACATCCATTCATAATGTGGACTGATCACAAGAACCTGGAATATCTCTGCACCGCCAAGCGCCTCAACTCTAGGAAAGCTCAATGAGCCCTGCTATTCACTCGGTTCAACTTTACCATCTCCTACCACCCAGGGTCCAAGAATGGGAACTCAATATATATATATATATGTTTGTCCCGGACTCTGCCCGTTCCTCGGCAAATGCAAATGCATATATAGCCTTTATGGCAATGTAACATTTAGAATTAACTACTGGGTCACATCCATAGATACAGAACAATAAACTGAAATCCTAGCAACAAACTCTATATTTTATAATAATGAATAATAATTCAAACAAATCAAAAACACAGATTTGTGCTACTTATATATATATATTTTTTTATATATTTTATATATTTTATAATAATGAATAATAATTCAAACAAATCAAAAACACAGATTTGTGTTTTTTTTATCACACCCAAGGCACTCAAAATTATATATTGAGTGCCTTGGGTGTGATAAAAGTGCTTTTCAAATTAATGGAATTATTATTGGCAACTGTTGTGATTGGCCATAAAGATTATTGAAGATGATCCTGCAGCCTCGGATCAAAGTCATTCCACAAGGGTGAATGGGCTTCAGTGAGCCTTGGGGGCCTATTGACCTACTCATAAATACTACTGTACCCTGACAGCATGACAAGGAGAGAAAAGACATTACAAGGAGAGATGTTACACAACAACATCAAGTAAGCAGAGATGGGTTAGGGCTTATATTTGTATTGCATTTAGACCAAAGACCTAAATCCAGGAAATGTACAGAAATCTATCTCCAAGTGAATGTTTATTTGGCATCATGCAACCAGTGTAATAAAAAATAGTGTAAATGCAAAAATCACATTGTTTTTTGTGAGAGCACCTTTGTTGAAGCGCATAACTAAGACACATTATCAAACATACTTGGTGAAATGGCAAAAGACCTGAAAAACATATACATTTCAATTTAAACTAACCAAACACAAAGTATGCTATATACACACACAATACAGTTTCATAACACTCAGGCTCAGTCCTGAAGACCAAGGGCTGAGGGGTTTGCGGGTCCAAGAAAAAAATAGCCTTTTCTAAAAGAATTTCCTGCAATTCTATGTCATTTTACATGACTGGAAACAATAATATTTTTTTTATACCATACAAATGACAAGCCACTCTGACATTGACATACTGAGATCACTAAAACAAATGGCCCATGTCTTCAACGCAACCAATATCATACACCAATGAAAATCCTTTTAGATGAAAATACTTTGTTTAGAATATCTATGTCACGCCCTGACCTTAGAGATCCTTTCATTTCTCTATTTGGTTAGGTCAGGGTGTGATTAGGTTGGGCATTCTAGTTTTTCGTTTCTATGTTGGCCAGGTACAGTTCCCAATCAGAGGCAGCTGTCTATCGTTGTCACTGATTGGGGATCATATTTGATCATTTTTGATTGGGGATCATATCTAACCTCCAAACGAGCTTCAATGCCATACAACACTCTTTGCGTGGCCTCCAACTGCTCTTGAACGCAAGTAAAACCAAATGCATGCTTTTCAACCGCTCGCTGCCTGCACCCGCATGCCCGACTAGCATCACCACCCTGGATGGTTCTGACCTAGAATATGTGGACATCTATAAGTACCTAGGTGTCTGACTAGACTGTAAACTCTCCTTCCAGACTCATATCAAACATCTCCAATCTAAAATCAAATCAAGAGTCGGCTTTCTATTCCACAACAAAGCCTCCTTCACTCACGCCGCCAAACTTACCCTAGTAAAACTGACTATCCTACCGATCCTCGACTTCGGCGATGTCATCTACAAAATAGCTTCCAATACTCTACTCAGCAAACTGGATGCAGTTTATCACAGTGCCATCCGTTTTGTTACTAAAGCACCTTATACCACCCACCACTGAGACCTGTATGCTCTAGTCGGCCCTCGCTACATATTCGTCGCCAGACCCACTGGCTCCAGTTCATCTACAAGTACATGCTAGGTAAAGCTCCGCCTTATCTCAGTTCACTGGTCACGTTGGCAACACCCACCCGTAGCACGCGCTCCAGCAGGTGTATCTCACTGATCATCCCTAAAGCCAACACCTCATTTGGCCGCCTTTCCTTCCAGTTCTCTGCTGCCTGTGACTGGAACGAATTGCAAAAATCACTGAAGTTGGAGACTTTTATCTCCCTCACCAACTTTAAACATCTGCTTTCTGAACAGCTAACCGATCGCTGCAGATGTACATAGTCCATCGGTAAATAACCCACCCAATTTACCTACCTCATCCCCATACTGTTTTTATTGATTTACTTTTCTGCTCTTTTGCACACCAGTATCTCTACCTGCACATGACCATCTGATCATTTATCACTTTATCAATTATTCGTCTACCTCCTCATGCCTTTTGCACACAATGTATATAGACTATTTTTTTCTTTTTTTTCTACGGTGTTATTGACTTCTTTATTGTTTACTCCATGTGTAACCTGTGTTGCTGTCTGTTCACACTGCTATGCTTTATCTTGGCCAGGTCGCAGTTGTAAATGAGAACTTGTTCTCAACTAGCCTACCTGGTTAAATAAAGGTGAAATAAATAAAAAAAATATTTAGGCAGCCTTTTCCCACCTTGTTTGTGGGATCTTGTTTTTGTATCGTTGCTTTTTAGCCCTACAAAGCTGTACATTTCGTTTGTTACTCTTTCTTGTTTTGTGCCGGTTATCATAAATAAAAATGATTAACCTACCCCACGCTGCATCTTGGTCCGACCATCCTTCAAACAACGATCGTCACAAACTACTTCAGTGCAATTGCTGAACTTATGTAGATATCCTAAACAAAGTGTTTTGTTAACTTTCAAGCGTAACAGTTCCGTGTACAATAAACCATCCTTTATATTTGAAGCTTTGGCTGTGTTTGCTTTAGGATGTACGGTATGTAGTAAAGCAATTGTACACGAGAGGGCTTGTTAAACAACTTTTTTTAGCATGTCTGTGAAGCGGTCATAGGTAGAGTACGAGGAGGAGCAGAGTACAGTAGATCAGCACAACCTCGAGTGTACAATTGCTTTTCTACAACAGGTTACCAATGAAATAAAATACGTTATTTTGATGTATTCATAGGCTACTCATTTCGTCCCTCAATGAAAATATAGGCCTAGTCCAGACATCTATAGTTGCAAAGCAATTGTGGGTACTCACAGGGCAGGTAAATGGGATTGTAGGGACAGCGATAGCAGTTCAACGTCTGGTCCCTGATAAGTAAACAGACACCACCACAGTGATGTTTCCCAATAGTAGCAGGGTCTCGCTCCTGTCTGATCATAGTGAAACCAGCTGGTTCCACTTCGCTGTTATTCACCCGATCATACAGCCAGCTCTTTGTGATTGCCAGGATGTAGGTGTCCCGGTAGTCATGCAGGTAGCGCAGGTTAGCCGTCAGCTCGTCCACTTTCCCCTTCAAGGATTGGGCATTGATTGGCAGAGTAGTCGGCAAGGGAAGTTTTTTCCTCAATCACCACTGCATCCCACCGCATTTCCCTTGTTTGCATTGTCAAAGCTGAGTCTATGTGTGCTTGCAAATATACTTAAAAGTTCCACAACTAAATTGCTATGATTAAACACTGACGATCGAGTGCAGTTGATAAAACATCACATGAAAACAATAAAAAGACGCCAAAACCCAACACAAGCTGCGGGTTAGTTACCACTTTATTACTATACTAAATAAGCAATGTTATTATTATTAGAATATGTAATATGCATAAATATTCAAGGACTTTTTTGTTGCAGTGTACAAACTTAACATGAAAGGGAATTACATTTACTCTAACCGGTGGTCTGAAAGAACTACCTGAAAGCCACACTTCAAATAAGCCACGGCTTCAATGTTCTGATGGGCTACCACCTCTACAGTATGTTATTAAAAAGGGGAAAAAATGGAACCCCTCCATCACAAAAAGGTTTCGGTTTGAAAAGGTACACGGGGGTTCCTTAAGGAACCTTTTTGAACTGGAAAGGTTCCAACAGTGTGGAAATGTGTATAGCGTCAAAATATGGCTAAAAGTAGAATTTTGATATCAATGATGCATCCATAGCTCTGTCTATTCATTTGAGAGTGGTTACATTTATCCATGCCCATCCCTCAGCTCACCAAAACAGAACTGGGGTGACCGCTTTGTTATGGTTTCAATTAAGGATTCTAGCTTTAACGACATACTGTAACTATGTCAGTCTGAATTACATATTTTATGTCAGTCTGAATGACAGTGTTATGAAGGCAAGTATATTTCCTGTGTCATTAACCACACCAACCAAGCTACTGTCTGAATACCCCTGTATGGAGGTCATGAGTAGTCTCTCTGGTCAGCCATGTATGTTGGACTTGGTACCAGACATGGGTTAAAATAGTATTAGACAGCTTCAAAACACTCAATTGAGCTTGTCTGGTAAAATCGAACTAATGGAATAGTCCCAAAAGTGCAATCCCTGCCATCTGGCAGTCCAGGCAGGCTCTACCACTCTCAGCTAAAGTATTTTCAAAGAAAACCAATGCCATTTGAACCAAAGTTTGTTGGACACCATGTGGTGACCTGTGGTGGTAGTGTATTACCCTGCATACAGCCTCAGTCAGTGTAAAATGAACCGTTACTTTGATGGGACTTTAACAATGATGGGATAATAATCATATTGCAATGTCTTTATAATGGGGTGTTATTTCAGACATACTCTAACCACACAGTTCCTTAGAAACATGGCTGATGGCTGAGGACAAGGTGATCACGCACAAAAACGATTAAAACCGTTCCACATCTGTACCCTTCAAGACCCGGAGTGAGGGTAGCACTTTATTTTACAGTACAGAAAATAACAAGGTATTGTTATGGTGATTTCACATTAATAACATATGCATGGCTGTCATGCCCTGACCATAGAGAGCCCTTGTTTCTCTATGGTGTAGTAGGTGACTAGGGGCTATTCTAGTTTAATATTTCTATGTTGTGTTCTAGTTTAATTTTTCTATGTTGGTGTCTTGTATGATTCCCAATTAGAGGCAGCTGGTAATCGTTGTCTCTAATTGGGGATCATATTTAAGTAGCTATTTTTCCCACCTGTGTTTGTGGGATATTGTTTTGTGTTTGTGCATGCGCACCACGTAGTCACATTTCGTTGTTCGTTTATTGATTTAAAAAAAAAAAAAATCCCCCCATTAAAACAAGCACTACTAAGCACCATTCAAAAGTGTGGTGAATTCTTGAAGAAAATACCATTATTGAATTCTTGAAGCAAATAAACCTCTATTAAATAATAGTGGAAACAGTACCATAAAATAAAGTGCTACTGACCACTGATCTACACTACCTGTCAGTCAATCTCCTTAGCCACTCCTCCCGATGGTAATGTACCCAACTCTTGTTCCGGCCCCTGGCAATGTTCAATAGGGTTTCCTGCAGACGCGGCAGCGACTGATGACATTCTCTAGAAGACGTCCCTTCACAGTCTGGGGCACAGGCTTACTGCAGGGGAGGAGATCAAAGAAGAGGAGTTTAGTGTGGTGTATAGGTAAGGCCAGACAGAATCTGTAGAAGCAGAATTACCTAAACTACCCTAAAAGTATTAGAATGATACTAAACACTGGCACAAAACATAAATAACTAGTTGATAAAAAGACAATGCTGTACAGGCATTGAAAAGAAAACATCCCTGTATGTGGCCATAAATATTGATCATTCAAATCAAGCTTTATTTATACAGCATATCTCTCATATCTCATATCTCTGGAATGCAACACAATCTGCTTCACAGGAAAAAACGAATGAAAACAATGAAAATAAAAACAGAAATATTTACTACACAACAAACATAAGAGGATAAAAAATCACAGTTCGCGGTGAATAAAGTAACGCTCCCTACATCTTCTACGCATTTTGTACGCTGATCGTATTGTATAGACACTGAATCGATCTCTGAGGTGATGATTCTAACCTGAACATGCGATTCGGGTCGAGCGAGGCCAGCCAGTAGCTGTAGGAGTCTGGGAAGTAGTTGCAGGTTCCCCGGCCGTGGCACTCGATGAAGGGGACCTGGCGGAAGTGTTCCAGGCACGAGCCTGGGGAGACTAGCGGCTGCCCCGACCCCTCAGCACCCGCACCCGTTTGCTGGGAGGAAGAGAGATGAAGAGCAATGGGGTATGGAAAGGAGGAGAGGAGTATAGAAAACAAGCAGAGATGAGGAGAAAGCGACAGAGGAAAGAGATGACACGGTGAAGGACAGAAGAAGTGAGGAGGAGAGAAGTATAGAGAAGGTAGAGTGAGCTACATTGAGTTTTGAATTGTCACAATGGAGTACGCAACATTATGCTCATACTATGATGTTTAATTTGCAGCATTATCATTCGTATCATTATCATTCAACCACAAATACAGATGTGCAAAGCTGATACCCAAGGCAACTCGAAGCTGTAATCGCCGTCAAAGGTGCTTCTACAAAGTATTGACTCAGGGGTGTGAATATTTCTGCAAATGTATATTGATGTATTTCATTTTCAATAAATGTGCAAAAAAAAATGATTTCCCTTTGTCATTATGGGTGAGTGTTATGGGTGAGTGTGTAGAAGGGTGAGAGATAAATAATGATTGAATCTGTTTTGAATTCAGGCTGAAGCACAACAAAAATGTTGAACACGTCAAGTGGTGTGGATACTTTCTGAAGGCACTGCAGGTACAGATATTAAATAGTATATCGATATAATATACGGAGCAGGTCATTACCATGACAAAGGAGTATCCAGGCCAGAGGGATTCCCAGTCACGAGGACAGTCTGGGGTCTGGGTGGTCTGGCTGTGGATGGCGATGGCATTGGAGCTGCCCTCACACACTGAACACCTAAATCACACACCACCAACAAGTGTAGCGTAGTGTCACTTCTGTGCAACACGTTAAAATGTGTTCCAAAATAAAGAGTGCAAACTGTAGAGACCCTGTATTTTATTAGCCTGCAAGTATGTGTGTGTGTGTGTAAGCGTGCATGTGTGACTGCGCACGTGTGACTGCTTGCGTGCGTGCGTGCATGTGTGTGTGTGTGTCTGTCCCTCCTCCCAGGGCTGTGTACCTGCTGATGTAGCTCCCTATCTCATCTCCTCGGATTAGGTCCATGCTGCGCGGCATGGGCTTCTCCGTCGACAGCCAATAGGAGTAGTCGTTGCGGGCGGCGTAGCGACAGGTGTTGTCCGTGTCACAGAACAAGAAGGGCATGGTGGAGAAACGTGGTAGGCAGCTGCCCATGGAGCCTGGGGGGGCAGTGGTGAGGTCATCAAAGACAGACAATGTCAAATTAACAGGAAAAGTAACAGTGGCGAGTTAACAATTTTAGAAACTAATTTGCTCAATCCCAAATCGAACTGTACCCTCTAGATCTGAGATGATTGGATACGTTAGGTATTAACCAATATGGTATTAACCCCACACTGCCTTTTGATATGCTTTGTAAGAATTTCACCATATTGCTAACTTACACCTATTCATGGGTTGCATGTTTCATCACAATATTGTTTTGAACTTTAATTTTGGACTGATGGATTCTACTCAATGCATCGTCTATGATCGCTAATGAAGATCTCATCAAAATCTTTGCTTGGAAATACGATGACATTCAAAAGGAGGCAAAAAAATGAGTAGGAAAACCTTTTGTCATCCCTAGCAGCCTTTTTAAATGTTTTTTTTTACAAACTTTGCTAGCTAATGACAACATTGTCATCTGTCTAAAGTAAATTTGATAACATGATAATGCTGCTTCCTACTAAATACTACTTTAGCAATGCCATTGTACTTCCAGGCACTATAGTGTAATTTAGACACTCTGCCCAGAATGACTGGGCTTATCATGACTTTAGAGCACCACTGTTGTGCCGCTGGTAGAGGCCAGCTTGAGAACGTTCAGACCAATGGCATGACGCGCCCGAGTGACGGAGGTGCAACCTATGAATACAACCGCTCTGCGTTTGGTGAGTTTTTTGTTGTTGTGTTGAGCAGTGTGTGTGTGTGCCTCATTAGTATTAATGTGTGTCTCCATGCTGTTTACCTAGGTCTTGTCCGTGGGCTCTTTCATTGCCATTGATGAAGAGCAGAGAGTATCCAGAGTAGATGAGGGTGGTACCTCTGGGGCAGTCAGGCACTCTGATCGTCTGGCTGTGTCGGGCAAGCAGGAAACTGTCAGCCAGGCCTGCCGTGCTAGAGCCCCACGGGCCACGAGAACCCTTCTGTCCCGGAGACCCCTGGTAGCCCACCGGCCCTGCCAGAGCAAAAACACTTAGATAAAATACATAAAACACAACTGTTCGCCTCATGTTCAACAGGATCACTGCCACACACATGTATATAAATACCTGTCCGTCCCGGTGATCCCTTGTCCCCCTTGCGTCCAGGGAACCCAGGCAGGCCTGGAGGGCTGTGTCCATGCTGACCCTTCGGGCCCGTGGGGCCTGGCAGTGAGAGGGAAAACTTGATTTTGGCAAGCAATTTAGTTAGCCAAAGCTAAAGTAGGAGCTATTGTGCTAATGTTGGCATGCCGGTCACCACAGGCTAAGACATGGCATAGGTTGAATTCACTCCTTCCCCATAGACTATTTCATTCATAAGAAAGAATTTGACATTTGGTTGAAGTGAACCACAGTTGGCCTGACCATGTGGCTTGTAGTTGCAGATGATAAAAGGATAGTGAACCTGCAAATCCTGGCCGTCCTGGCAGCCCACTTGGACCTGGAAGTCCTTGGTTCCCGGGGTGACCAAGTGGGCCTGGATCCCCTTGATAGAATCTCACTTGTCCAGACACGTCAAGCCCTGGACGACCTGTAGATGTGCATGAAAAAATTTGTGATTCGAGATTCGTTTTGACTAACTACTTTAGAATAAATTCTGCTCAAGATTCCGTTTAGAGTTAGGATGCATTGACGAATTGAATATTGACCCAATGGTTTTCTGTGTTAAATGTACAGATTTCAGTGTTAATTGTTGAGTTGTTTGTGTTTAATGTTGAGTGTTAAATATTGACCTGGTGGTCCTGGCCGGCCTTTGGCCCCGTTTGGTCCTTTCGTGCCGGGGTTATAACTATGATCACCCGTCTCACCTAAAACAACACAGTTCATCAAGATAGACTGAATCACCAACTGCACCACACACACAGTTGGGTAAGGTTACTTTCGAAATGTAATACTTTACACTTACAAGCACATGTCCAAAATTGTAATCAGTCATTTAATGTTTGGATTACCCAAACACAGTAACTTAATCAAATTCCTTTTTGGATTACTTTCCCCTTAAGAGGCATTAGAAGAAGGCCAAAACGATCCATCAAACACATTTGGTGTCATCATAGTGGTATCAGACTTGTGGTCAAAATATCTCAATTGAAACAAACCAAACACATTTCCTACACACACACACATCACACACTATCTAGCATGTCATAACTAAAAAACCTAGGGATGACATTTTGATGGCTACAACACATGTCACACATTAACAGGAGGCACAGGAGTTTTTCCAGAGCATGTGACCTTACTAGGGAAAACTCTTTGCCCTAGAACTAGAACCCAGAGTTCTTCATGGTCAGGATAAACTCCTGGCCACACTCAATACTATGGTGTAATGACAGATTTGTTTTTTTGTAAATAAAAAATGACAATGCAGAGGATTGTTGTCGATGCAATAAGATTACCGGGGAATCCTGGGGGTCCAGGGTGACCTGGGTCACCTATTGGTCCTGGAGGTCCAGGGATGGCTCTTGGTCCCTAGGGGGTAGAAAGCAATTCAAGCAATAATTCAATACTTCAAATTATACATATAATTACTTATAACACCTATATTTTCCAGCGTTCAAGGGATATTCCAAAACCTAAACAACATTTAGTTGGTATTGTACTCTTCAATGGAGTGACTCACCAATGGCCCTGGAAGCCCTGGGTCCCCTCTGGGCCCGTCGAAGCCTCGGCCCCCTGGAGAGCCCGTGTCTCCCCTGTCCCCATTATATCCATAACCTCCAGACCCTGGCTGTCCCCGTGGACCCCGTCGCCCTGCAGACAGAAAGACCCTAAATGTGTCATCATTTCAGTCAGAGGCATGTTTTGGTAGAGCAGCATTCAGGGCCGGTGGGAATAAGGGAGAGGTTGAATTAGAGTCAGAGATAGAGTTTGACTTACCAAGTCATAACTATTGCGTTTTTGGTTAGTCAGGAGGAATAAGAGTTTGAAGAGGTTGAATGAGTGAGTTAAAACTAACCAATAGTGTGAGTGAATCAGGGACAGTTGTTCATAATGAGTCTGAACCTAGTAATTGACTAAGAAGCACTTCATTCTCTGTACTGGCCTACAGAGTCAAGGATAGAGATTGAATTTGATTCAAGGGTAGAGTTCGTGTCAGCACAACTGACACAGTTTCAATTAGATTCAGGTATAGAGCTAATCAGTGACAGAGTTGGTGTTCAAAGCCACAAAGAACAGTGCGTCCTCACCAGGGCTTCCAGGTCTGCCATGAGGACCAGTGTCTCCTTTCAGCCCTTTGAGACAAACGGCTCGGTGCCCTGGCTCACCACGAGGACCTTGGGGTCCTTCAATGCCTTGGTCTCCAGTAACCCCTGGGGGCCCCAAAACAGTGGGGCCAGGAAAACCTACATCTCCCTTTGGACCTATAGGGAAACAGAAAACAAACCATTTTAGCCAATTACATCAATTTTAGCCATGAACGGAGCCGATAATAACTTAAATCAAGTTTATTACAGAACCAATTCTAATTAATAACACCAATAACAAATCCAATGTTGAGCCAGTGGTACATGTCTGAAGGTATAGGAATGATGTCATCAGTCTGAGACTCACCTGGCTGTCCATTCTCTCCACGTAGGCCAGGAGTCGACCCCACAATCACTAGAGAGAGCAGAGAAGATATATTATATCCACAAAATGTAAAATTATTACATATGCATGGGGCAAGAAGTATAGATATAAACACAATGCAAGTAGAAGTCAAGGAGTCTGTCTTACATGTCTCTCCCTTCTGACCAGCAGGTCCAGGAATGCCATCGCGACCCTGGTTACCTTTAGGACCACAGAGACCAGGAGGGCCAGGTAACCCTGGTTGTCCTATGAAAGAGGATATGGTCAGACACCTCAAAAACATATACACACAAGTCATAGAGACACAAAAACATACACATACTGTATTTTCATTGATATACAGTATTTCCTGAATAAACCTTAGTGATGTTCTGACCTGGAGCTCCATATGACGGAGTGGGTCCTGGGGGGCCTGGAGGACCATCGGTACCTGGTGGCCCTGCAGGACCTAGGGGTCCTGGATCACAGAAAGAAAGATGGAAAGAAAGAAAACATTATCCTCATAATCATCTATCATAACTATCATTACTACTATTTCAGTGGTAGTAACCATGATGTCCATGATGTCCTGGGTCTCCTTTGGCTCCAGTGGGCCCTTGGGAGCCTGGACGACCTGCGCAACCAGGAGAGCCTCTCTCTCCCTTGGAACCATGGCTGTTACACAAGGCTGGCTCGCCCTAAAGAGAAGGCGGAGGGAAGGGAGAGAGAAAGAGAAAAAGAGACAGAGAGAGAGAAGGGTGTTATCAGAGCCAGGTAACAGTCACCTTGTTGTTTAAATGGTATCTGTAGTTTTACAGTGTTGTGTTGCACAGTGGCAGTGATTTCAATTGCTGGTAATAGACTGTGGTTCTGTTTGTTGAACACACCTTTTGTCCAGGTGGTCCTATGCGGCCTGGTTGAGCATAACTGGGCTCTCCTTTAGTTCCTTTAGGCCCGTATGGACCGGGTCTGCCGTCTTGTCCCAGGCCTCCATGGTAACCCAGAACTCCCTTTATTCCATGGGGACCTAAGAGATTACATCGACACAACTCAATAAGAACATAATCAATTGGCTTTTAATTAATTTGAACCATTTTCAGTATGATAACATAAGCTGGTATGCGATGCAGTATGCCAAGCATACAAGAATACTTTTTGTTGTGATTGTGTGTGTGAGGGAGTGTGTGTGTGCGTTCACATCTGAGAGTGTGTGTCATTGTGTGCATGTGTGTTAGTTACCTGGTAAACCCATGCTCCCAATATCTCCCCTGGGTCCAGATGGGCCTGGTCCTCCTACTGAATATAGGTCATCGGCTCCACGATCACCTGGGGGACCTAACATACACATGTCATTAGTGTCCTTGTTATAAAAATGTGTTTTTGAACTCTAGAAATCTGACATACTCTTGCTATAAAGCATACTAAAACAGTTACTACTATTACTACTCCTGCTGAAGTCACTACCAATTGAATGACTACTGCAGTCATTACCACTTCCACTGCACATGTTGTTTAACCCCACTGACATTTATTTCACAAGTAAAACAATATTCCAAGACAAGCAAGCACACACATTTTATTTAGAGAATGTCCTTTTAAAAAATTTTTTTCCGGAGAAAGGTAAATAACGGGTTAAGTGCACATTGCACAGTCATCCTTCAATTTTTTTTGCATGTCCATGATCCTTAGGATGAGCTGCATTTGGTTACAATGACAACACAGGCGTGTGGTGTCACTGGCATTGTTCAGCCCATCCTCCACCTCCACAGGGTTGGAAAGCTGCCCTGTATCAGTGGTTCCTAATAGCCCATGGCTGGTAGGGCTTCTGCAGGGCTCCTAACATTGAGGAATGCTTTGCTAGAAAGCATAAAAAGTGCACCATCTGCATAATGGCCTTATCAGATTGGAATAGGATTTATTATGAATTTGTTATCGTCAATATGTTTTACCACCGGTATCGGCAGTGTGATTTATTCGTCTTAAGTCATTCTTAAGATTATTAAGCTAATTTTAAATTATTATAAAAAAAAAAAAATGTAACCCTGAAATGTATCCGGTTAAACTCGGTTCATGTACTTTAGGGTTCCGGTGTGTTCATTAGCATTAGTTCAGCTATTATAGTACAGCTGAACTCTGTGTGAACTCTTGTTGATGGTTCTGTCTTCTGAAAATCAGGTTCCGGACAATTACCACTCCCACTTTATCCTTGATCGATAGTGACTACCTTGATTGATAGCGTACCGCTTCTTGTGCTGAGTCTACATACAGGAGGTTGAGTGTGTGTCTGTAACACTGAACTTTGCTTTACCTCTGGGCACCGCTGTACTATTGATTATGTTATAAATATTTTTAATTTAGTGCTTTTTTTATTACATTCTGTGAACAGTGTGTGCAATGTCAATCTTGCCCAACTGCCATCTTGTTTGCCAAAGAGGATCACAATGGAAATAAGCCTTCAGACTTTTTTAGCTAACATTGTGCTAACATTGTGTTAGCTAATCCAAGTTTATAATTTTAAAAGGCTAATTGATCATTAGAAAACCCATTTGCAATTATGTTAGCACAGCTGAAAACTGTTGTCTGATTAAAGAAGCAATACAACTGGCCTTCTTTAGACTAGTTGAGTATCTGGAGCATCAGCATTTGTGGGTTCGATTACAGGCTCAAAACGTCTAGAAATAAATAACTTCTGAAACTCGTCAGTCTATTCTTGATCTGAGAAATGAAGACTATTCCATGCGAGAAATTGCTAAGAAACTGAAGATCTCGTACAACACAGTGTACTACTCCCTTCAAAGAACAGCACAAACGGGCTCTAACCAGAATAAAAAGAGGAGAGGGAGGCCCCGGTGCACAACTGAGCAATAAGACAACTACATTAGTGTCTAGTTTGAGAAACAGATGCCTCACAAGTCCTCAACTGGCAGCTTCATTAAATAGCACCTGTAAAACACCAGTCTCAATGTCAACAGTGAAAAGGCAACTCCGGGATGCTGGCCTTCTAGGCAGAGCTGCAAAGAAAAGCCATATCTCAGACTGGTGAATGAAAAGAAAATATAAAGATGGGCAAAATAACATAGACACTGAACAGAGGAACTCTGCCTAAAAATGATAAACTTGTATTAGCTAACACAACGTGCCATTGGAACACAGGAGTGATGGTTGCTGATAATGGGTCTCTGTACGCCTATGTAGATATTCCATAATAACAATGTCTACACTGTATTTCTGATCAATTTGATGTTATTTAATGGACAAAAAATATTGGTTTTCTTTCAAAAACAAGGACATTTCTAAGTGACCCCAAACTTTTGAATGGTAGTGTATATATAGGTAGACCTAATGGTTTTTAGGCAAAATAACCCAACCAAAACAGTCACCACCACAAAGCAGGAAATGTCCTTTTCGTACATGCGCACACACACACACACACCTATAGGCCCATGTTGTCCTGGGTCACCATCCCTCCCATCAATGCCTTTTGGTCCAGGATATCCAGGGTCTCCTCTTGCACCAGGAAAACCAAGCAGACCTATTGTACAACAGATAATCCACATTAAATGACCATATTACTCACAATGTTTGATTACATTTTTTGGTCCGTGATTCAAATGGAACCTGTATTTTTTGCACAGTGTCCTTGTGTATTTGCACTCTGACAACTGGAAACATCTGTCCACTGTACCGGTGAGCTGAGTATACGTTATAGTAGTAGTAGTAGTAGCTTTTTACACAAACTGCATAAATACTGAATTGTAGTTTGATTGAATTGATCGCAGAGTCTCTATGGTGCTCACCAAGCTTTCCAGCGTCCCCTGGGAGCCCATATAAGTCTGTGATAGGTGCTGGTCCAGAAGGGCCTGTGATTCCTTTGTCCCCCACAGGGCCTGGTACACCTCTATGGCCTTTATCCCCATCACGGCCATCCGACCCTGCCCAGAAACACACAGCATAATAATCCTTATACTGTATATCAGTATCATCATCATCACCTTTATCATCATTGTGTTTTACAGTATATATGGTACTTGTGAGTGTGTGTGTCTGTGTGAGTGCACGCCCATTGTGTAAGGCTTGTCTGTACATATGTGTGACCTCTGGGGCCGGGTTGTCCTCCAGATCCAGGGAATCCGTCAGGGCCCGATCCAGATCTTCCATCCAGCCCAGGATCACCTCGAGGACCTGTGGTAGGTAACATACACTGCATCAGCTACTTTAGTAGTAAAACAATTAATTTTTTTAGGTTCCTGTGAGGCATTAGACTAACTAAATGTAATGACACTGGAACACTCAATGTCTTTGCAGATTACATTTAATCAAACTTTATTTGTGACTGGAAACATAATTCTATGCGTTTGACACTAGATAATACTTCACAGGAGGGCTGTTTGATTTCTTTTTTTAAATGCTTTTTGGGGATTGATATTTATGCCTCTAACTTTGTCCCTCATTATTCACAATTAATCCATGATTATCCTTAATCATGGTGGCATCCATATTAATGTAGAAGCACTCAGAAACATATTCTATACTTATTTACAATAAAAGTCATATACAATAAATGATTTACCATTCATTTCTATTCGCCAACACAACATAATCTGAAACAACCAAAACAAACTACAAATGAATCCAACAAGTTTGAAGAGTCACAAGCTTGATGTAATCATTGCGTGCTAGGAATACGGGACCAAATACTAAACTTTTGACTGCTTTAATACACTATAAGTGAATTTCACACCTTCAAATAGGGGTACTAGATACATAAAATGCTTTCATTTCTAAAAGGTAAAACAGATATACATATGAAAATACCCTTAAATGAAAAGGTGACATTCTGTATTGTCGCCTCATACACAGAGCAACAATCTAAACGCAACACTGTTGGTCCCATGTTTCATGAGCCGAAATAAAAGATCCCAGAAATGTTCCATGTGCACGAAAATATTATTTCTCTCCAATTTAGTTTACATCCCTGTTAGTGACCACTTCTCCTTTGCCAAGCTAAATGTGAAGGTGTGGATTTTTCTAAATTGAACCTTTAACTAGGCAAGAACAAATACTTATTTACAATGACGGCCAACACCAGCCAACCCAGACGATGCTGGGTCAATTGTGCGCCGCCCAATCACGGCCGGATGTGATACAGCCTGAATTCGAACAAGGGTGTCTGTAGTTACGCCTCTAGCACTGAGATGCAGTGCCTTAGACCACTAAGCCACTCATGAGCCCTTGTGCTGGGGACAATAAAGGGCCACTCTAAAACTAGAAGTTTTGCCACACAACACAATGCCACAGATTTCTCAAGTTTTGAGGGAGCACGCAATTGGCATGCTGACTGCAGGAATGTCCACCAGAGCTGTTACCAGAAAATGTCATGTTCATTTCACTGCCATAAACCGCCTCCAATGTAGTTTTAAAGAATTTGGCAGTACGTCAAACCGGCCCACATCCGCAGAACACGTGTAACCACGCTAGCTCAGGACCACCTCAGGACTTTCAGTGGGCAAATGCTCACCTTCGACGGCCGCTGGCACACTGGAGAAGTGTGCTCTTCACGGATGAATCCCGGTTTCAACTGTACCGGGCAGATGGCAGACAGCGTGTATGGCATCGTGTGGGCGAGGGGTTGGCTGATGCCAACCTTGTGAACAGATTGCCCCATGGTGGTGGGGTTATGCATGGGAAGGCATAAGCTACGGACAATGAACACAATTGCATTTTATTGATGTCAATTAGAATGCACAGAGATAACGTGATGAGATCCTGAGGCCCATTGTCGTGCTGTTCATCTGCCGCCATCACCTCGTGTTTCAGTATGATAATGCACAGCCCCATTTCGCAAGGATCTGTACACATTTCTTGGTAGCTGAACATTTCCCAGTTCTTCCCTGGCCTACAGCCTCAACAGACATGTCACCCATTGAGCATGTTTAGGATGCTGTACGACAGCGTGTTCCAGTTCCCACCAACATCCAGCAATTTTACACAGCCATTGAAGAGGATTGGGACAACATTCCACAGGCCACAAATCAGCAGCCTGATAAACCCTATGCAAAGGAGATGTGCCGAGCTGTATGAGGCAAATGGTGATCACACCAGATACTGACTGGTTTTCTGATCCACGCCCCTACCTTTAAAAAAAATATTTGTGAGCCAACAGATGCATATATTCCCAGTCATGTGAAATCCATAGACTAGGGCCTAAGGAATTTATTTCAATTGACTGATTTCCTTACATGAACTGTAACTCCGTAAAATCTTTGAAATTATTTCATGTTGCGTTTATATTTTTGTTCAGTTTATAAAACATTTGATCTCAAAAGTTGGTAAACCTGTTTTTACATTTTCAAAGCAGCATTACTTTCCCATTACTTTCTCAAATTGCAGTGTATGATATACCATTTTGAAGCTCCGACTGTACTTTTCTAAAATGTAAAGAACAGTTTTTGTCAAAAAATTACAACAGGCCTAGGATCCTGTAACCAGACACATTTGTCCCCTAGGTGCATTTCCTATTAGGGCTATGGGGATGCATCAGACACATACAACAAACAGGGACAGACAATACATAGACAAGAACATTCTTTCATTTGAGACCACTGTAACTTTGCTCATCCATATAATAAGACAGTATAATATAAACGCTCATACATGCTTATAACATATCATAGCACATTATATCTGTTAGCTTTGAAGTGTTACCAATGTGTTGAATGTGTCCGTTCTGTTAATGTACCTAGTGTGCCTGTTAACCCATCTCTCCCTCTGCCTCCCTTCTGTCCATCTAGTCCCTGCACTCCGGGTCCGGAGACCCCAGGGGGCCCAGGGTCACCAGCCGGGCCTGAACGTCCAAAACCTGGAGCGCCAGGGGCCCCAAGCGCACCCGTCGGTCCATTTAAACCTGGGTGAGGGGAGGGACAGTGGTCGATTAGTGGATGAGAGCCAAACAATGTAATTTGACAACGTATTGTGACGTGGAATCTACATGGAATAGACAGTGGATTTTAAAAAGTAATCAACATAAACTGCTGTTTTGAGGGTGAAATTTCAACCACAGGCTTGTCATCATGCTAACCAAATTTAAGCATAGAAAAACCTTAAATAAAATATGTTGAATTTGTACTTTTAAAACAATGTCAGATCTTCAACGTTATATCCACTATAAAAAAATAATTAAAACAAATATAGTCTGGGCACCCTTTGGTCTCCTATCCAGGTTTTTAATCCAGTCTAGCCCTGCTAAATTATGATATTTGTCAATGACTATTACCAATGTTCTATTGTGAGAATGATTGTTGTGAGATCGCAATTTAAAAACTAAACAGATTTACTGTTGCTATTGAAGTAATTCCAAAGGGTAGCTTTAACAGAGCAAATTAAATGTAACCATACATGATCACTCTTTTCATCAATGATGCTATTTAGCTATATAGCATTTGATACTATATAGCATTTGCAGTCATCAACAGCTATTGTTTCAATTCAACTACAAATAGACAATACAATAGGACTAGGATGTCAAGCTCTGGTTGATTTTAAATGTAGTGATGTTGAATTTGTCACGCCCTTATCTGTTTCACCTGTCTTGTTATTGTCTCCACCCCCTCCTGGTGTCGCTTGTTTTCCCCAGTGTATTCATCACTGTGTTTCCTGTCTCTCTGGGCCAGTTCGTCTTGTATGTTCTCAAGTCTACCAGCGGTTTTCCCTTGCTCCTGCTTTCTATTTCTCTTTGCTAGTCCTCCTGGTTTTGACCCTTGCATGTTTTCTGGTCTCTGTGCCCGCCTGCCTGACCACTCTGCCTGCCCCTGACCCTGAACCTGCCCGGCGACCTGTACCTCTGCCTTCCTCTGGATTACCGACCTCTGCCTGCCTTGACCTGTCTTCTGCTTGTCCCTGTTGGAACATTAAATATTGTTATTTCGACAGTCTGCATCTGGGTCTTACTTTGATTCATGATAGAATTACATTTGGTTGTAAATACAACCAGATATCAACATTTGAAGGAGATGTTTCTTCTGCTTGGATAGTTTCATCTGTGCCACTGATTTAGTCTGACTTTAATTCCATTTTGTCTACAATGAATAAATGATGTTGGATACATGTCTCCCTCTCAACCAAAAATCTAAGTTATAGTATAGGACTAAATACAATGAACCTTTTTAAAGTGCATTTAAAATTTGATTTGATCCTATTTTTTTAACAGTTTTGGTTGAGATGTAAACGTGAATCCAACATATCAATTATTCATTTGTAGAGACACTGGAATTAATTAGTCAGTGGCACAGGTGGAACTATCCAAGCAGTAGATAAATCTCCGTTAAATAATTATATTTAGTTGCGTTTGTCAACCAAACACAATTCAATATTACTAGTATAGTGACCAGCCTAAAGTTAAGGCTATCTTACAAACACACTAATGTAACATTAAACCTTAAAATGTGACCATGGATGTGTTACTCATTTTAAGGTCACTAGCTATACATTTCTTCTGATGTAATCATATAAAGTTTGCATGTTCAAAATAGCATGCATAGGTCATCGCAGGTCTGTGGAGATCGTTTTGGAAATTCAACACCATGTCGTGGAAATTACCACCAGGGACACTCGAAGTCAATCTTAAATGAATCATCCTTTATTATCAGCGCACTGGAGAGGTTCCAACCAACTCAATGCACCATAGTACACGTCAATCAGGAGCTCTGCTGGGGCAGTCCCAGCAGTTGTCTTATATACAGCTATACACAGACAAGTTATATTCACATGATTTAGCATAATTAAGTCATCATTACTATTTTGTTTCATAACATGTGACAGACCAATACCTCCCGAGTCTTCTTCTCTCTAAGCTGAGACCTTGACACTGAGATATATTTTGTTCTTAAAACAAAGGTCTGGGCGTACTGCCAGCTACTGATAGTGAGGATTGGTACAGTCAGTCACTTGCATGATCACAGAAAACAGTTAATAGAAAAGCACATGAATAGGACACGGAAATGAGTTATTAGAAAAGCACAGACATAAAAAAATTCCAGCTCAAGATCTTCACACTTGCTGTAATAATCTGATCACTTGCACCATGTACTTTTAATGTAATCTCAACTGTAATCGAAGTCATTTGGTTCTGCTATTAGATTAAGCACAGCGACAACACAATCTGTCATATAAATAATGAAAGTATCTGACAATGTATTCCCATTTGAACTTTGCTGGGCTTTTAAAATGGTTGAAATCGCAGTGATAGACATTTGGGTGACAATTTTACGAAAAATCTGACATTGTTTCCCTATTGGAATTTGGTGGTGCTTTTAGATGTTTGAAAGCATAACACAGTGGAAATTCAACTATCTTGTGGCTGTCTTTTTGAGTGGGTGAATATAGATTGTAATCTGATTGATCAATGTCTCAACCAAATATTACCCAATTATCCATGTTGAAATCACATGGTGCACGCAGTGGTGAAAGAGAAGGAAGAGAGAAGACAACGGGAAGAAGCCACATAAGAATAATCAAGAATGAAAGAAACTGAGTGAAATGCCTTGAAGAAAGATGTATTTTCTGACATGGTGTGAGGACATTAGCAGGCTCCACGGGCTCACCTGGAGGTCCGGGTCTGCCTGCTGGTCCTGGCGGACCAGGTGGTCCGGTTGTGGCTCCTGTACAGTCAGTATGTGCGTAACCAGGTGGTCCTTGGGAACCTACCCCACCTTTACTTCCTACAAACAGACAAGGCCATAACTGCTTTGGGAGTATATGCACCAGGATGTAAATGCATCTGTGTGTATGCTGTTGAGTGTGGATGAAATCGTTCAGAGAGCTTAAGTGAAGTGTGTGATAGAAATGGAGTTTGCAAAATGTGGGTGTGTCCCACGTCTGTATTTGTATGTGTGTGTGTCCCATGCCCATCCCGTGTCTGAGTCTTGTTTGCCCTGTCCTATCTCTGTGTCCATCTGTGTGTACAGTAAGTACCTTTGGGGCCTGGTGACCCATTGAGGCCTATTGGTCCTGGATTCCCTGGTCGTCCCAGTAGCCCTGGGTCTCCTGGAGGTCCCCGGGCCCCAACACCACCTTGGAAACCTTTAGGGCCGACTGGAGCTGGGGCCCCAAACCCAACATCACCCTGAAAGTAGATGGAAGGATGCATAATGGTTAGCGGGATGGATGGAACGACTGAGGGAATTTTGAAGGCTAGATGGATGAAAGGATGGAATGGTGGGTGGGTGGATGGATGGGTAATGACAGACATAGATCGACAGACAAACATGGCAGATTTGGTGTTCAGTACTGACCTTTGACCCTGGAACCCCAGGGATTCCCAGTGTGCCGGGTCGTCCAGGGTAGCCGCTTCCAGAGGTACCTGGGGGTCCCGGGTGCCCTTTGTCACCTAGGAGACAGACAGCAACACAAGTCCTACTATCAAAATGCACACACACATACATTCACAAGTAACTGGATGTAACATTTTGGAAAAAACTTGAATACAATGTAAAATGTATATTTAAAAGAGATGTAGGCATGACTCACCTTTCGTTCCAGTGGGTCCTCGTCCTCCCAGGGTGGAGAATCCACCACTGTCTCCTTTCTCCCCCTGGTAACCATGTAGTCCATGTAAACCAACATTACCACGAGGACCTGTGTGGACAAACTCAACTCAATGATTATTTCCTATCATGTTTTGACCACAAAGGTCTTTGTCAGGTGCTAATGGCAGTAAAGCTACTAAAAGCAAAACTTCAATTTGGGTCGGAGTGGCCAAGAACCAAAGATGATTTGCTCCGTTTAACCGTTGTAACAAAGCATATCGGTTTGGAAATGCCACCAAGCTCAGCGTAGTATAGACCTCCAGCCACCCCTCTCATGCTGTGGTTAGGGCCCCATTTTGGTTGCTCACCTGGGGGGCCCTGTAACCCAGGCAGACCCAGCTGTCCTGGTGGGCCTGGGACTCCCTGGTAAGCCACTCTTTTGCTGGGCTCACCTTTCTGACCTGGTGGGGATAGAGGGGGGGAGAACATTGGGTCAGACCATCAGCATAAATAGGGGCAATTATCAGGAAGACAGTCATCATAGACACACACACAATTAAAGAGTATAATATACACAAAGGAGGCTCAAATTTGGTACAAGTGTATGTGTGAGCCATGGACTGTATATGAATGGTCAAAACCATAGATCACGTGACACCATTCATTCCTATGCAAAGACTCAATAGCGCATTTGAAGCCAAGTAAGTCGATTTTAGTGACTAAGATGGCGTCTCATGGGGGAGATTTTCAAGACATAACATGCGTTTGAGCTACTCCAGGAAGCGACTTTGCAGGCTAGCACTATGTTGCCCCCTCATTGAGTATCTCAAGTTGGTCGACCTGGGTACTGCAAGATGCTGCTATTAGCCACTAAATTATCCTGCAATTAAAAAATTTTTTTTTTGAAGGGCATACAGTTGAAGTTGGAAATTTACATACATCTTAGTCAAATATATTTAAACTTAGTTTTTCCACAATTTCTGACATTTAATCTTTGTTAAATCTTAGGCCTGTTAGGATCACCACTTTATTTTTAAGAATGTGAAATGTCAGAATAATAGTAGAGAGAATGATTTATTTCAGCTTGTATTTCTTTCATCACATTCCCAGTAAGTCAGACGTTTACATACACTCAATTAGTATATGGTAGCATTGCCTTTAAATGATTTGTTTCGGGTAGACTTCCACAAGCTTCCCACAATAAGTTGGGTGAATTTTGGCCCATTCCTACTGACAGATCTGGTGTAACTGAGTCAGGTTTGTAGGCCTCCTTGCTCGCACACACTTTTTCAGTTCTGCCCACAGATTTTCTATGGGATTGAGGTCAGGGCTTTGTGATGGCCACTCCAATACCTTGACTTTGCTGTCCTTAACTTCTTTGTAACTGGGGGCAGTATTGGGTAGCTTGGATAAAAAGGTGCCCAGAGTAAACTGCCTGCTACTCAGCCATAAAAGCTAGAATATGCATATAATTAGTACATTTGGATAGAAAACACTCTGAAGTCTCTAAAACTGTTTGAATGATGTCTGTGAGTACAACATAACTCATTTGGCAGGCAAAAACCTGAGAAAATAATCCAACCAGGAAGTGGGAAATCTGAGGTTTGTAGTTTTTCAAGTCATTGCCTATCGAATATACAGTGTATATGGGGTCATATTGCACTTCCTACGGCTTCCACTAGATGTCAACAGTCTTTAGAACCTTGTTTGAGGCTTCTACTGTGAAGGAGGGGGAATGGGAGCTGAATGAGTCAGAGGTCTGGCAGAGTGCCATGAGCTGACCACTCGCGTTCATGTGAGAGTTAGCTTGCGTTCCATTGCAGTTCTACAGACAAAGGAATTCTCCGGCTGGAACATTATTGAAGATTTATAATAAAAACATCCTAAAGATTGATTCTATACTTCGTTTGACATGTTTCTACGAACTGTAATATAACTTTCGTCTGAACTTTCACTTGGACTTGCCTGCGCGTCGTGAGTTTGGATTGTGTACTAAATGCGCCAAAAAAAGGAGGTATTTGGACATAAATGATGGACTTTATCGAACAAATCAAACATTTACCATGGAACTGGGATTCCTGGGAGTGCATTCTGATGATCATCAAAGGTAAGTGAATATTTATAATGCTATTTCTGACTTCTGTTGACTGCACAACATGGCGGATTTCTGTTTGGCTGTTTTGTTGTCTGAGCACTGTACTTATTATTGATTATGATTATTTCATGGTGTGCCTTTTCGGTAAAGCTTTTTTGAAATCTGACACAGCGGTTGCATTAAGGAGAAGTTTATCTAAAGTTCCATGTATAACAATTGTATTGTCATCAGCCTTTATGATGAGTATTTCTGTAAATTGATGTGGCTCTCCGCCTCCCGGGTGGCGCAGTGGTTAAGGGCGCTGTAATGCAGTGCCAGCTGTGCTACCAGAGACTCTGGGTTCGCGCCCAGGCTCTGTCGTAACCGGCCGCGACCGGGAGATCCGTGGGGCGATGCACAATTGGCCTAGCATCGCCCGGGTTAGGGAGGGTTTGGCCAGTAGGGAAATCCTTGTCTCATCGCGCACCAGCAACTCCTGTGGCGGGCTGGGCGCAGTGTGCTCTAACCAAGGTTGCCAGGTGCACGGTGTTTCCTCCGACACATTGGTGCGGCTGGCTTCCGGGTTGGATGGCGCTGTGTTAAGAAGCAGTGCAGCTTGGTTGGGTTGTGTATCGGAGGACGCATGACTTTCAACCTTCGTCTCTCCCGAGCCCGTACGGGAGTTGTAGCGATGAGCATAGCTGTATGCTTGAGGAATTTTAATTATGAGATTTCTGTTGTTTTGAATTTGGCGCCCTGCACTTTCACAGGCTGTTGTTGAGGTGGGACGCTCCCGCGTCCAGAATATCCCAGAGAGGTTAAGACATTTTGCCACAACTTTGAAAGTATGCTTGGGGTCATTGTCCATTTGGAAGACCCATTTGCGACCAAGCTTTAAAGCTTTAACTTCCTGACTGATGTCTTGAGATGTTGCTTCAATATATATACATAATTTCCCGTCCTCATGATGCCATCTATTTAGTGAAGTTCACCAGTCCTTCCTGCAGCAAAGCACCCCCACAACATGATGCTGCCACCCCGTGCTTCAAGGTTGGGATGGTGTTTTTCGGCTTGCAAGGCTCCCCCTTTTTCCTCCAGACATAACGATTGTCATGATGGCCAAACAGTTCTATTTTTGTTTCATCAGACTAGAGGACATTTCTCCAAAAGTATGATCTTTGTCCCCATGTGCAGTTGCAAATCGTAATCTGGATTTTTTATGGCGGGTTTGGAGTGTGGCTTCTTCCTTGCTGAGCGGCCTTTCAGGTTATGTCGATATAGGACTCGTTTTACTGTGAATATAGACACTTTTGTACCTGTTTCCTCCAGCATCTTCACAAGGTCCTTTGCTGTTGATTTGGGATTGATTTGCACTTTTCGCCCCAAAGTATGTTCATCTCTAGAAGACAGAACGCATCTCTTTCCTGAGCGGTATGACGGCTGCGTGGTCCCATGGTGTTTATACTTGCGTGCTATTGTTTGTTATTGATGAACGTGGTACCAACAGGCGTTTGGAAATTGCTCACAAGGATGAACCAGACTTGTGGTCTTGGCTGATTTCTTTTGATTTTCCCATGATGAGATTGAAGCTAGGCCCTGAAATACATCCACAGATAAACCTCCAATTGACTCAAATGATGTCAATTAGAAGCTTCTAAATGTGTTCTAAATGTATGTAAACTTCTGACCCACTGGAATAGTGATACAGTTAAAGTTAAATAATCTGTCTGTAAACAATTATTGGACAAATTACTTGTGTCATGCACAAAGTAGATGTCCTAACTGACTTGTAAAAACTATAGTTTGTTAACAAGAAATTTGTGGAGTGGTTGAAAAACGAGTTTTAATGACTCCACCCTAAGTGTATGTAAACTTCTGACTGTTCTGGTGTAATAGAAGTAATTATTGTTTCCATGATTGTCTTCACATTTGTTGTTTATTTACACAAATATTGCCCAAGAAGATTGCAATTTTCACATTGACTATAGGGGAGGATTCTGCTTTCGAAAAAACAACAGCTTGCAGTACCCCGGTCTGCCGGGGTACTTCATGGCTTCAATGAGAGGTGGTGTGTGCATGCAAGTATGTGTTTTGCTTTACCTGGGTAGCCAGCTATGCCAGATAGACCTGGTACCCCACTATTGCCTTTAGATCCTGGGTGGCCAAGAGGTCCTATGCCTACTGGACCTGGCAACCCATCTGGTCCTTGGTATCCCTGTGGTCCGGGAGGGCCTGGGACACCAACATCTCCCTTCAGACCCGTCGGCCCATAGTACTGGCAGAGGGGACAGGCTATAACCTCAGTCCGTCATGAAACATCAGTTCTTCACAAAACATTAGTTGGCATAACATTACTGCTTCACAGTAACAAATGTTGAACATTCAGAAAGTGTAATTTCCACGTAAAAGGACCCATTAGCACCAAAATGTAAAGTTAATTGGAAAATGTCAAATTGGGCTACAAATGAAAGCTAAGAGACTATATTTTTGGGAAATTAAGGCATAGATACATTTTTCAACCATATTCCCCCGAAAAAAAATCGGGCATTAGCAAAGGCTTTGATTTCAAGTCAAACAAATGGAAAAGGGGTCTACCAGAGGTCTAACCCTAACCCTATTGGAAATCCATCAAAACACAATAATGTTGAAGTAAAGACCCCTGCTAACTAATATCAACATTTATATTTAGTTTGATAAATTATTTGATACTGATACTGTAGCTAGCTAAGGAACGGCAGGGAGCCTAGTGGTTAGAGCGTTGGGCCAGAAACCGAAAGGTTTCTAGATCGAATCCCTGAGCTGACAAGGTAAAAGTATGTCGATCTACCCCTGAACAAGGCAGTAAACCCACTGTTCCTAGGCTGTCATTGTAAATAATCATATTTTTTCTCAACTGACTTGTCTAGTTAAAAAATACATCAATCAAAAATATATAATATGGCTCTGGTAGAAAATAACAAAACTTGTTAGCAAGAATTCAGCAACGTACACAGCTGGCAGTTTCATAGTAACGGTGTCACCGGCCTGAATCTATTCTCTTTATAAAGCATATATAATTACACACACACATATATAATAATCTAGGCACCGAAGAGCCCGGATCTCAATCCCATTGAGCACGTCTGGGACCTGTTGGATCGGAGGGTGAGGACTAGGGCCATTCCCCCAGATATGTCCAGGAACTTGCAGGTGACTTGGTGGAAGAGTGGGGTAACATCTCACAGCAAATCTGGTGCAGTCCATGAGCACTGCAGTACTTAATGCAGCTGGTGGCCACACCAGATACTGACTGTTACTTTTGATTTTGACCCCCCTTTGTTCAGGGACACATTATTCAATTCCTGTTAGTCATATGTCTGTGGAATTTGTTCAGTTTATGTCTCAGTTGTTGAATCTTGCTAGGTTCATAAAAATATTCACACATGTTAAGTTTGCTGAAAATGAACACAGTTGATAGTGAGAGGACGTTTATATAAGAACCAGGATTGTCGGTGAGGTTAAACTCTCTGCAACACACTTAAGAGTGTGCGGTCGACCAGCATCGTTGCAATAATTAATCAATATTAAATAAAGATGATTGTTTGAAGAAATGAGAAAGTCTCTCTCACTTGATTAGAATATTCCACGACAGGAGAAGTCTTCAACTTCAAAACTTCAAAAGCTCAGCCCCCCTTTAAAGGGACAGTACTCCCAAATTACAAATTTACTTCAGTTTAAAGAACTTAAAAATGCACTCAAATCATTTGCATTTCAGAAAAAAGTAGCTATTGAAAATCCTCACCGGATCACCCTTGGGGCCTCGTTGGCCCTTGCGTCCAGGGAAGCCAGTGTTCCCGTGATTTCCATCCTTCCCCGATCTGCCAGCTAGTCCTGGGGATCCTTTCTCTCCCTTTATCCCGCGGTGGTTGTGGGAACCTGGATTTCCCTTCATCCCCAGGGGCCCTGGAACACCTGAGGGGCCATGGGGACCCTGTAAGGCAGACAGGAGTTGTCATGGATACGGTAACCCAGAAGCCTTCAATAAATTATTGCAGCAATACCATAGATACAGTATCCTAGCAACACCATGGATACTGTATACCAGCAGCACCATGGATACAGTACCCAAGCAACACCAATGATATGGTATCCTACCAACAACATGGATACAAGATCTGAACCAGTGGTTTTGTGTGCTTGAGGAGCTCAGGTGTGCTGCAAAACATTTCCTAATCTTGATCATTTTTTTGAACACTTAGAAAAGGGACCTGTGGAATTCACATGGCATTTTGAATTGGGAGCACCAGTGCTGCTCAGACAATAAATTGAATGGCACATGGTTACACCTGTATCGTTGTTTCAAGTCCAATTCGCTCAGGCTGTTACATTTGTATCATTTGAGGGGCGCACATCACGAGAAAAGTCATTTGTATAATTTTTTGCTTGTGAGAATCATTACCACAGGCAAGTCTAACTAGGCTTAGTTGTACCACAGCACAGATTTGCTACCAAAAAAACCGGAGTATTTGGCTTTGAGCCCATGGTTGCACCTTTACAACGCATAAAACCACTGGTCTCTAGCTCAAACCTTTCAAAACTAAAGACCTATTTTACTGGAGCTTCTTTCTTTCTGGCGAGGATTGCGGGACGCTCTTATAAGGGGTACACAAAAAAGGAATAATCTTGAGTAAGAAACTATGCAAACTATATTTCAAAGAAACCCTATTTCATCTATTAAAAATGTTTGTCACAGAAAATAGATGATTTGCAGTATTAGATCCAATGAGATGGCGGGCAATATATACATTTATGGGGAAGTGTAACAGTTCAAAAAAGTTTGGGAACCACTGATCTAAGCAACGCTACAAAGGAAGAGGTGTCACTATGGAAATAATATAACTGCAAAAACCCCAGGCAGTGTCACAGTGACATTGCAAGGTAAAATATAATAGCATTCAGTATCTGTATAGTGGAGTAATCATGTAGGTAGTCTTACCGGTTGACCAGGTGGTCCTGATGGGCCTTTGAATCCTGGCTCTCCTTTGGGCCCTGGTCCTGCATTAAAGCCTGTGAGACGAGGGTGCATTCAAATGGACTCTGATTGTTCCAGGTAGAACTATAATGAAGAGCTGACACGATCCCCCGTTCTATGTGACAGACAATCAGTTTTGTTCTACACAATAAAAATGTTTTGGGTATGTATTTTACCCCTTTTTTTCCTCAATTTCAATCTCGTCTCATCGCTGCAACTCCCCAACGGGCTCGGACTCGGAAGGGGGTGGGTTGAGTCATGCATCCTGCGAAACATGACTCGCCAAACTGCGCCTCTTTACACCCGCCTGCTTAACCAGGAAGCCAATTGCACCAATGTGTTGGAGGAAACACTTTCGCCTGACGACCGAGGTCAGCCTGCATGCACCCGGCCTGCCACAAGGAGTCACTAGAGCGTGATGAGCCAAGTAAAGTACCCCCGGTTAAACCATCCCCCAACTCAGACAACGCTGGGCCAATTGTGCGCCGCCCTATGGGACTCCCGATCACAGCCGGTTGTGGTACAGCCCGTGATCCAAGCCGGATATGTAGTGTCGCCTCTAGCACTGCGATGCAGTGCCTTAGACCGCTGCGCCACTCGGGACGCCCTTACACAATACATTTCTATGTGAACATTTTTTTATGCTGCAAGTGTTGTTACCTGGGAATCCAGGCTGACCGGGGGGTCCTGGGGGTCCCGGCTCTCCAGACCCTTTTCCTGTACACAACATACAGACCTCTCCTTTCTGACCTGTAGTGGAGAAAGAGTGACACAATGACACAAAGTGACACAAACACTTGATACCAAGTGACACACCACAATGCCAATGTCGGTGGAATTCCACCAATGAGACAGAAGGGTTTGTGGACAGCCCCATCAACAAGCAGTGATGACCCAGAATGTCCATCCAATCAGAAACCATGAAGAATCAGAGGGAGCTCACCTTTTAAACCATATTGGCCACTGTACCCTTGTTCGCCTGTCAAGCCCTTGGCTCCCTTTTCCCCTGGAGGTCCTATAAAGCCCTTAAGATTTCCTACAATAAGAAAAAAACAAGTACCTTATTTTTAATCATCTCAATGGGAGTAATTTATAGATTTGTTTCATTTCTCATGTGAAAAGTAAATGTGAGCTTGTGAGATCAGGTTGATTTAACAATATCAGAGCTGTGAACATTACATTATTTCTGGAGAGTAAGTCTACCTGAGTCTCCAGATGGTCCTGGGGGTCCAGGGTCTCCACTTTCCCCAGTTGTTCCTGGAAAGCCCTCTCTGCCTGGCTTGCCGTCGATGATGGGTCCTTGGTCTCCTTTATCCCCTTTAGGTCCACTGCGACCCTTCGCTCCACGATTGTAGGGATCATCTCCATAGTTAGGAGCTGTGAAGGAGAAGATAGAGCCCCTGTACACACTTGATTGCGATGATGGAGAATGAGTGAGTGAGTGAATGAATGAGTGAGGATCAGCACTTACCTGGAGATCCAGGAGGCCCCTGGAAACCGGTGCTACCTGGAAAACAGGTTGATATGTTTAGCTATACAGACACACTTATTGGTCAAGTTGGTGAATGAGGCGGGATTATACAGTGCTACTCAACGTCTGATTGGATAGGAGGGTGAATATCAATGAGGGTGTGTATGCTAGATATGCGTAGAGTACCTGGGGGACCAGTAACTCCAGTGGGACCTGGAGGGCCAGCCAACCCTTGTTGTCCTTTGGCACCCCCGGAGCCAAACACGGCCTCGCCAATCATGGTCACCTATGGGGAGGCCAGAGAGACCAGGGCATGTGTTCATAAAGCGTCTCAGAGTAGGAGTTCATGTAATCTTAGTCATTCTAATCCTATCACTATGATCTAAAACGCTAAACTGATCCTAGATCAGCACTCTCTGAGATACTTCTCTACCTATATTGATACTGACATTATCAGGCAAAATCTCAGGCACATTGACTCACCTCCCCGGGGTCACCATCTTGACCCTGACCACCTTTCTGTCCCTGTAGACACGTAAACAAAAATCTATCATTGCCAGACACGCACGCACACGTACAATGCAGTCGGAAAGTATTCAGACCACTTCCCTTTGTCCACATTTTGTTAAGTTACAGCCTTATTCTGATTAAATAAATATTTTCCTCATCAATCTAAATGCAATACCCCACAATGACGAAGTGAAAACAGGTTTTTTAGAAATGTAGGCACATTTAAAAAACAGAATTATCTTATTTACATAAGTATTCAGACCATTTGCTATGAGACTCGAAATTGAGCTCAGGTGCATCCTGTTTCCATTGATCATCCTTGAGATGTTTTTACAACTTGATTGGATTCCACCTGTGGTAAATTCAATTGATTGAACATGATTTGGAAAGGCACACACCTGTTTATATAAGGTCAGACAGTTGACAGTGCATGTCAGATCAAAAACCAAGGCATTAGGTTTAAAGAATTGTCTGTAGAGCGCAGAGACAGGATTGTGTCGAGGCACAGATCTGGGGAAGGGTATAAAACATTTCTGAAGCATTGAAGGTCCCCAAGAACATAGTGGTCTCCATCATTCTTCAATGAAAGAAGTTTTGAACCACCAAGACTCTACCTAGAGCTGGCCGCCCAGCCAAACTGAGCAATCAGGGGAGAAGGGCCTTGGTCAGGGATGTGATCAGGAACGCGATGGTCACTCTGACAGAGCTCCAGAGTTCCTCTGTGGAGATGGGAGAACCTTCCAGAAGGACAACCATCTCTGCAGCACTCCACCAAACAGGCCTTTATGGTAGAGTGGCAAGACGGAAGCCACAACTCAGTAAAAGGCACATGACAGCCCACTTGGAGTTTTCCAAAAGGCACCTAAAGGACACTGACCATGGGAAACAAGATTCTCTGGTCTGATGAAACCAAGATTGAACTCTTTGGCCTGAATGCCAAGCGTCTGGAGGAAACCTGGCACCATCCCTATGGTGAAGCATGGTGGTGGCAGCATCATGCTGTGGGGATGCTTTTCAGCAGCAGGGACTGGGAGACTAGTCAGGATCGAGGGAAAGATGAACGGAGCAAAGTACAGAGAGATCCTTGATGAAAACCTGCTTCGGAGCACTCAGGACCTCAGACTGGGGCAAAGATTCACCTTCCAACAGGACAACGATAGATTGATGAGGGGATTTTTAAGAAAAATCTATTTTAGAATAGGGCTGTAAAGTAACAAAATGTGGAATACTTTCTGAATGCACTGTACACACACACACACCCACACACACACACACACGCACACGCACATGCACACACACACACACTATAAACATGAAAATAATTGCGGTAATGACTGACCCATGGTCCAGGGATTCCATCAGGACCTGCTGAACCGTGATTCCCATTTCTCCCCTGAAGGGCAAGACTGTATAATTATTCTAACCTTACAAATAGCACTGTTGTGAGATGTGGAAAGCCATAGTCAATCAATCAACAGTATAGTCATTACTAAAAATATGAATCTTTAACAATCTGTAGATACTACGTGATTAGAAAGGTTCAGAATTTATTTAACACATCCCAGCACAGTTGAAAAATATATGGCACATGGAAATCATAAGAGGGAGGCTTATGGAGATAGGTGGGATGGGCTGAGAGGTGAAATTAAAAGCTCATTATCTATTATATATTTATAAATCAATAGATGTATACCGGATATGTTTAAATACCATCTATCCAGATGTAATGTATGTCAAATGACTGATGGGTTAAATGCAGAAGACACATTTTGTTTGAATGCATTCAGTTGTGCAACTGACTAGGTATCCCCCTTAGTCTTCACTTTTCTTTTTTACTGTGTAAAAAAAAGTATGTAAAATGTGTGTAGAATGTACATGTAACAGCAAAAAGTGTAAGTTATCTCTGTCCTCTGAAGAGGATGGGCCAATAAATTTAAAAAATCATACATTAAAATAATAAAATAGCATATAATCAACATAGTTGTATGTACAGTCACACAACACACACACACACACACACACACACACACACACAGTTTTATTATCCTTGTAGGGACTTAAAATTGATTTCCATTCAAAATCCTAACCTAAACCTTAACCCCTAACGCTAAAGCTTATCTCCTAATTCTAATCCTAACTCTAAACCCAACCCCTAAACTTAAAATAGCCTTTGTCCTCATGGGGACCTGGGAAATGTCGCCACAAGGGAAGTATTCCTTGTTTTACTTGTGAGGACGTCCGGTATCCACGAGGATATTACTACAACACCTGGGTTTCCTGGTCAGTTGAAGAGACAGCTACCTTATATCCAGCGGGTCCTCGATTCCCATCCTTCCCTGGCCTTCCCTAAAAGGGAATTCATGACAGTCAGTCCTCCAAAAGGAGAAGGCATATCTCTCAGTCCTCTTATCACTTAGTACTGTTTCACAGCTAATCATTGAAACCAACACCACATTATTACATTGCATCACATGCTCATTCTATCACACTGCTCAGAGGCATGAAATCCTCCCATCACTCTCATCATCATAACCACATCAGTCATAACATCATGTATCGCCTGTCATTCCGTAGGTCAGTCATCTATACAGTGTAATGGCATAATGCTCATATTACATTTATACCCTCTGTGGAGTCAGTGTTATACCTCAGTACCAACGTCCCCTTGGTCCCCTTTTGCTCCTTTAAAATGGATGTGGCCAGCATAACCCTGAGGGCAGACAGAGAGGTTGATTGAACAAACAAACAGACAAGTCAAGACAGGACAGTTCATCTAATTGACTGTTAAACTTCTGAATCTAAAGCTAGGATTCCAGGAGACACTACATGATAGCACCGCTATGACATGAACATGATGGCGTTGTAACGTATGTCCATTTACGACCGCTCATGTCAGATGACCATTGTCACGACAGAGGTAGCGGTTTGCATTACAACTCTAGTGACATAACACCCATGGACAGAAACCTCCCTATACCAGGGGAGTCATATGGTGGACTAAAATGTCATAGTGAAACAACACTGTCACACACATACACACACACACACACACACACACACACACACACACACACACACACACACACACACACACACACACACACACACACACACACACACACACGACCCTGTCAAATAAAATGTAACTGGATGATTCTGCCCATAAAACAGACTGTGGTTGATTAAAAGCTAGATATGCATGAGGAGTGAGAAACAAGGAGATGACTTACTAGTGAACCCTTACAGCCCTTCTCACCCAGTTCACCCATCTCTCCCTGCAGAGAGAAAAGACGAGGGTCAGCTGACCTCCATCACACCAATCAGTGAGGTTTTCTGATTTGTCATACAGATTTCTTAAAGGGTAGATATTACTCCACACACATCACAGTATTTATTGATTAATCACAGTAATGATAATCTTAATCACTAAAAATATTATTATCAGGTCACAATTGCGGGCACTAAAAGTGGTATTGGTAATCTCTCGTGGACAGACTACGTAAACATAAATGGTACTGTAGATCTGTCCGGGGGTTGGACAAATCACAATTTTGCAGGAGTTAGCATCTTTTGAAATTCTGAAGGGGAGGGGACATTTGCCCGTAACTTGCAAAGAGAGAGGGTGGAGCTCTTTGTTACAGCTCTGATCCTCGTTTTTGATCTCTTCTCTTAACACGTATGGACCCAGAATTTAATGGAGCATCTGACCTATTACGGAACACTTTAGATCTGGGTTAACCGAAATTACGGTAAAACATCAGCTGTGCTCTATTGAACTTGCCTGTTGCAATGAAACCAATAGAAAATCATTTTAAAAACACCCACTTCGCACTCCAGGCAGGCTAAAGCAAATGATCAAAGTAGTTTAAAGATTTCAAATTGTGTTTGAACCCAGGTCTGACATGGCTTGACTATACCTTCATATCGAAGGGAGCGTGGGCGTATAGCTTGATCCCTTTCGGTCCCGGGACTCCAGGGGGCCCTTGGTGTCCCTAGAAGAGAAATGGAACCAGTCACACATATATCCTGTACATTGGATGGAATTCATATTTCATCCACCTGTATGTGTAAAGTACATCACACTGCTTGCTTAGCAAGTACCACCTCCTCCCGATTCAGCCCATACCTGGCACGAACTCTGGACCTCTGCCTTACAAACACACGTGACCGTGCTCCCTAAAGCATCTTAGCTGATCGCGCCACCTCAAAAGCTAGCTAATGAGGCGACGCAAGCTTGACACTTAAGGCTGAGGAGTAGTTTCACACATCCCCATGTGCTACATATACATGCAAATTATGATGTTAGGACGCTAGGATGAGCTAGTCATTGAGAGAAACCTGGTCCAAGAGGACAGCAGCATTAGTATAACAGATACCGGTAATCACAAGCATTAACACACATTTACATTATGGTATACATGTAACACAAACAAGAAAACACAGAGAGCTCTCGCCTTCATATTTCAAGTGCAGCTCCGCAGACTGGCCACACAGTGGCAGTGCAAAGAAGGCCATGTCTTAATAACTACAAAACATAGCCTACTCTAAAAGGCATTCAATGTCACCATTTATAAGGTACTGAAGTAATTGGATTCTGTATACGTACAAATGATATATATGGTTATGAGTTTTAGCATAAGAGAAACAAAGGTGAGATATAATCAAGCATTAAACGTAAGCATGATTTCAAGTATTCCATTTGAGAGATTCAGAGATCTGAGGACTAGGAGATTTAGGCGAGTTATACATGAATAAAGCAAAAATAATGAGTTACAATGTCTTTACCTTTAGACCACGAGGGCCAGGGATACTAGAGCTGCGTCCCTCTTGACCCTACAGTAAAGGTCAACAGTTACAGCACAACTGAGCCACCTTCTATTGACCTCAAATATCCCAATGTCCTACTGTTAACACACACACACACACACACCTATTACCTTTAATCCTGGTGCTCCATGTAGGCCTATCAATCCCTTGATAGAGAGAGTAACAATAATGCACAATAAGACATAACTATACACAGTATGTTACAACCCTTACACAAGTATTATCTATTGCACCTCAATATTATACAAACCAATGGCATTTCTGTGAAAAACCTAATAAAGAATACAAGTATTTTGCTACATTTATATAGCATAGCCAAGCTCAGTCCAGGCAAAACAATTAACTTACCTCAACCCCACGAAGTCCAGCTTCCCCTGGTGGTCCAGTCGGTCCTGGTGACCCAGAGACACCCTGTAAGACACCACAGAGAGTTGGGTTAATGTCTATCTCTGATAAAGAGAAGAGACACATGCCCAGTCCCAAATGCCACAAGCCCATAACCCATATGCACTAGTGGATGACAGAGGATTTGATTAGTGTAAGCATGGCAAACATAGCCTATCAGTAGGCAAGGGGATCCATATTGCTAATTGAAAGGACAACACACTGCTTGCTTGGCGAATACCACTTCTCACTTGATCCGGCTCAAGCGCATAATTAGGGGTCCATTTCGGACGAAGGAAAATGATGAATAGATACTGAAGAAGAAGAAGACATATAGAGGATATAGAGAGGAGATGGAGGGTGAAAGAGAAGTAGGGTACGGAACTGGAGTTTGAGGAGGGACAGAGAGAAGGGAGAACAACGAGAGTGATGCAACATTATGGGATGCTGCTGGTTACCTGGTCACCGTCTCTTCCTCTAGGTCCAGGTGGCCCACTTCCAATTGTTTGAGGTTCACCCTGCACATGCGCACACACACACAACATTTTGAATTCTGCTGATTATTAGAAGGATGGCGATGATGAAGGTATGAGCAGGAGGAGGAGGAAGAGGGACTACCTTTGGTCCAGGTGCTCCAGGTGAACCCTGTCAAATAAAAGACAACTATCAACATTACGGTAAAAGCGTATTTTGACAGACAGTAGTGAAACACACAAGTAAAGATGTGCATGTATCCATTTTACTCTTAATCCATCACTGCTGTGGAGACCAGGTGGACCAGTTGAACCCCTCTTCCCCTGCAAAGACATTGTTGGCACCCGTTAGAAAGACTGTCAGCCTGACGACTCACACTCTTATTATTCTGCTGCTCTGTCATTCGCTACATACTTTAGTCTGAGAGAGCCATAATTGAAGTTGTTTGTGGTGACGAGGGGCACGAGACACATTGTTCAAAACAGAGTTATCAGCGATTGGATGGTATCTAACCAATTACAGTATCAAAGCTAATGACACATTGTCAAACCGCCCCAGTTTGACTGCATCAAGGAGCCTAGGTAGCCATGCAAAATGACTGTGGCACTGCATCCAAAATGGCACACTATTCCCTATTTATTGCACTGCTTCTGACCAGGAAACCCAAGGCTCTGGTTAAATGTAGTGCACTATTTAGTGAATAGGGTGCCATTTGAAACACATTTTGGATGTCTCATTATAGGTCATGATTGTGCTACTATATGATGATAAACAGTAGTGATACACACTACTAATACTGCTGTCTACAGTAGTTACAGTGTGTGACTATAATTGTGAATCTGTCCACATCTGCATTGAAAGAGAGCATACATATCTAGCTTGGTGTGCTACCTTTTGTCAGAGAGAGAATATGGTGACAATAGCCACTGTTACTGCACTGTTACTGCACCTCTGTTCCATTGCATCCTGAGGCACCTTGTTGGCCCATTGGTCCTTGAAGGCCTGGGATGCCCTAGAGTAACAATTTGGCAAATATTACACTGGATGAACACACACACACACACACACACACACACACACACACACACACTTACTGGTAGACCTGATGTCCCAGCAAATCCTTCTCTACCCTCAGGTCCCTGAAGAAATAGAAAGGATTGTAGTCTTAGGAACTGCAAGATTATATAAAATATACAGCAACCAAAAAAAACTGACATTTATTGTGGAAAGTTACCCGATTGCCATATTGTCCTGGAGGTCCATGAGAGCCCACGTCCCCCTGGGAAAGACAATCAAGACATGATTCAGGTATGCTTCTTTTCGCAGGTATAAAAACGTACAACCTTAGGTTCTCAAGGCTAGTACACTGCTAACTGTACCAAAACCTTGGACAATGCAGTCATGTGTTAACTTAAGAGTTTAAATAGCTAACTGTGCTAATCTAAGATCAGGTTCCCTCTGTCCATATAATAGTTTATAAAAGGCCAAACTAAACCTAGATCAGCACTCATTTTAGACGATTTATGAATACGGGCCATGTATAATATTTCCATTTAATGGCAATTTTTATGTGGAGCATACTGTAGTGAAGGTAAGGAAAGTACCTTTGGTCCCACTGATCCAGGGTGACCCTCTGAGCCCGGATAGCCAACCGACCCAGGTAGACCAGTCTCTCCTGAGTAACCCTTTTCTCCCTGTGTGTGTGTGTGTGTGTGTGTGTGTGTGTGTGTGTGTGTGTGTGTGTGTGTGTGTGTGTGTGTGTGTGTGTGTGTGTGTGTGTGTGTGTGTGTGAAAGAGAGCAAGAGAGATGGAGAGAAAAACAGAAACAGAGAATATTGAATAGTGTGATGAGAACAAAAATATTGCAACAGTTACTCCCAAGGGTGCTTGCCCTGGCTGGTGGTCTGCTTACCTTATTACCTTTGACTCCTTCACAGTGACACCTCGACTTCCCAGTACACGCACACTAGAACAAAAACAGCACACACTCATTATAGCTGGCTTTTTATTTTGTTGCCCAGCACAGAGACACTGTAGTCAATTTATTGTATATGTAATACGTTTCTGTAACCTACAATGTCAAGTTAAGGTTCGGTTGGTATGTTTTTTCTCAAGTTTTGATGTAAAATAGCCTAGGGGCCTTGTAGTGGTCGTAGAGGCTAGAAATCAGCGGAAATGAAGTAGGTCGAAGCGCTCAATGTGTATATTTACAGTTCTTGGTGATCCAACGGTGAGACATAATATAGCTACAAATATCAAATAAGTGTAGTAGACTAGCAATACACTGGCAACAGCTAAAAGAAAAGCTTCTGAATCAGGAAATGTCCATATATATTAAACAAAAATATATAAGCAACATGTAAAGCGTCAGGTCACATGTTTCATGAGCTGTAATAAAAGATACCAGAAATGTTCCACACGCACAAAAAGCTTATTTCTCTCAAATTTGTTTACATCCCTGTTAGTTCGCATGTTTTCCTATACCAAGATAATCCATCAAACTGACAGGTGTTGCTGATTAAACAGCATGATCATTACACATGTGCACCTTTGCTGGGGACAAAAAAAACTCTAAAACGTGCAGTTTTGTCACACAACACAAATGCCACAGATTTCTCAAGTTTTGAGGGAGTGTGCAATTGGCAATTGACTACAGGAATGTCCACCGAGTGGTTGCCATAGAACTGACTGTTAATTTCACTACCATAAGCCGCCTCCAACGTAATTTTAGAGAATTTGGCAGTACGTCCAACTGGCCTCCCAACCACAGACCACGTGTAACCACGCCAGCCCAGGACCTCCACATCCGGCTTCTTCACCTGCGGGGTCATCTGAGACCAGCCACCCAGACAGCTGATGAAACTGTGGGTTTGTACAACCGAAGAACTTCTGCACAAACTGTCAGAAACCATCTCAGGGAAGCTCATTTGCAAGCTCGTCGTCCTCACCAGGGTCTTGACCTGACTGCAGTTTGGCGTCGTAACCGACTTCAGTGGGTAAATGCTCACCTTCGATGGCCACTGGCACGCTGGAGAAGTGTGCTCTTCATGGATGAATCCCGGTTTCAACTGTACCGGGCAGTATGACGTCATGTGGGTGAGCGGATTGCTGATGTTAACGTTGTCAACAGAGTGCCCTATGGTGGTGGTGGAGTTATGTATGGGCAGGCAATAAGCTACGGACAATGAACACAATAGCATTTTATCGATGGCAATTTGAATGCATAGAGATACCGCCGCAATCATCTTATGTTTCAGCATGATAATGCATGGCCCCATATCGCAAGGATTTGTGCACAATTCCTGGAAGCTGAAAATGTCCCAGTTCTTCCATGGCCTGAATACTCACCAGACATGTCATCCATTGAGCACGTTTAGGATGCTCTGGATCGATGTGTATGACAGGGTGTTCCAGTTCCCACCAATATACAGAATCTTCACACAGCCATTGACGACATTCCACAGGCCACGATACAGACTGGTTTTCTGATCCACGCCACTACCTTTTTTTTTAAGGTATCTGTGACCAGCAGATGCATTTCGGTATTCTCAGTCATGTCAAATCCATAGATTAGGGCCTAATTCATTTGTTTAAATTGACTGATTTCCTTATATGAACTGTAACTCACTAAAATCTTAGAAATTGATGCATGTTGCGTTCATATTTTTGTTCACTGTACATTTCTACATTGGTAGCCTACATTCATCTAAAGCAGACCTAATCACAATATTTATTTACAGTTCTTAAATTGAACACATTACAAAATGTTCTTCCAACTCATAGAAGCTTACTGACTCCCAATCGTGGCACACGCATGCCACGTATTTCTATTCGCGCTGAGGCAACAGAACAGAGAAACCAGGCGCATGAACACATGGAGTGCTCATTTAAAATAGCAGAAAACTCTTAAATGGAATTCAATAAACCAAAACCTTTACTCATCAATGTAGTTGTTTGTTAGCTCTTCAAATTATCTCTGAGAATGAAAACAGTAAATTAATGTGATAATATGTATTCTCAGTGAATTTGGTGATGTTTCCATCCCATCTTACATCCTGATATCATCAGGTTCTTACTTGCTATTAAGTTGTAATTATTTTTAAGTGAGAGTCCAGCCCAACTTGTGGACTGAGAGTTTTTTTTTTAAGTGGACTGAGAGTCCAGCCCAACTTGAGTCGATTTACAGTGGCGTCCATAATTCGAACCTTCAGAAATGAGAACAGGTATGCAACTATCTAATGACAAATTTTAGCATTACAGTAATGTACCGTAAAATACGTATGACTGCATAGTATTGCATAAACATTTGTAACTCTAAGCCATCCACTTACTGCACTGCATTGAATGAATGAGGTTGGTTATCATGCCGTACTACCTTTTTTTGTACATTGTTTACAGTTCCTATGCTGAACACATACTGTGTTTGAATTCTGTACAGAGTGGAAAGGCAAATACATCATGGAGGACAGGGAGGCTTGTTTACAGATGTACAAGAGACTGCAATTATAAATATGGTTTTGGCCAACAATGCAATTAGGATTCGAGAGATAAGAGAGCATATCTTAAATAATGACACCATATTTAACAACATCAATGCTGTAAGCCTGTCGACCATACAACGCATCCTCCAACAGCACCGAGTGACGATGAAACAACTTTACAAGGTGCCATTTGAGAGAAACTCTGACAGAGTCAAGAATATGCGACATGACTTTGTAGAGGTATGTATGCAACACTACTTCTAGTACTTCAGACATACCATATTTACTCATCTGTATATCCTTTTGTCTGTTACAGAGAGTATTGGAGCTGGATGCCCATGAAATTCACCATTAATTTATTTATGTGGATGAGGTTGGCTTCAACCTCACCAAAACCAGGCGCCGCGGAAGAAATGTAATAGGACAGAGGGCAATTACCAATGTCCCTGGACAGCGTGGGGGTAATGTGTGCTGACATCACTCAAAACGGGGTCCTCCATCACAATGCCACACTGGGTCCGTACAACACCGGCCATATGCTCACTTTTCTGGATGCAATTTACACAATGCTTGTCTCTGATCCAGATCAGGAGCCTGCTAGATTTGTGGTTTTATGGGACAATGTTAGTTTTCACCGGGCTGTTCTGGTCCAAAACTGGTTTGCCATCCATCCACAATTTGTAGTTTTGTACCTACCCCCATATTCACCTTTTCTAAATCCCATAGAGGAATTCTTCTCAGCCTGGAGCTGGAAAGTGTATGAATGATCGCCAATCTTATGCCCACATGCCGCTTCTCCAGGCAATGGAGGACGCATGTGGGGACATAAAGGGTTGCCTCTGTCCAAGGTTGGATACGCCATGCTAGGAGATACTTCCCTCGATGTTTGGCAAGAGAAAACGTACCTTGTGATGTGGACGAAGTATTGTGGCCAGACCCAGGCCGGAGAAGAGATGAAGCGTAGCTTAGCACTGGTGACTGCCCCCCGTACCATTTCCTGGACTGCCCCCCCGGGACCCCACACACAATTGTGTTCGTTACTGTATTCTAAAGAATATACTTTTGGTTTACATATGTTTATGGTTTTGTTGTATGCTACTGTATAAAACAGTAATGTTTGGCCTAATAAATATTTTCTGTTTCTACATTGCATTGGTGCTTACAGTGTACGTGTTACCCCTCTCAGCAGATTAATTTCACTGTAGAACATTGTATTGAAATGTAGTTATAAGCCTACGAAAGAGCTTTAGATTTAGAATAGTGTTTACATGGTATATCCAAAAATGTACTATTATGAAAGCAGTGTTTGCCATTTGATGCAAATGCTTCATTCTGACATGTGTTTATGGCATTTTGAATGCAGTGTTACATTTTGAAGGAGATGTGAGGCATTTTGCATTTTGTGTGTGCAGTTTTGGGAATTGTGTGTAGAGTTTTGAAAAAAGGAGACAGTTTTGAAAAAGTGTGTAAGCAGTTGAAAAAACTGTAAACCAATGTAATCATTTCACAGAACTTATTTTGGATCAATGGTTGCGTGGTGGAAGAGGTCTACAAACAAAATGAATGTACAATGAAAGGTTTTGAATGTAAGACCGGCTGCGATACCAGCTTGGAGTTTTGTATTAAAAGTTTTGAAAATTCACGACATACACTTGTGAAAAAAGTACCAAAGTGAGAAAAATAAATCAATAAAGTTACAATTTGCCAATTTAGGTGTAGTCAATTAGCTTATTTCTCAGATCAAATTATATTTCAACAAAATAATGTTGATGGAATGCTAATCTTATCAATTTCTAACATAAATCATTTCAGAACCATATGAGATGGAGGGTCTCAAAATCCCCTTGTTTGTTTTATTTTTTAGGTGGAATGGCCCAGCTGCTAAACAGCAACAATTGTGCTTAGTTTATGAGGCCATGGTTGTGTGTAACCAAACCACAACACTAAAACAAATCCTCTTGTTTTTACTGTAAAAAAGGAACAGTATGTTACCATTCCATATTTTAAGTTATCTAATACTGTTGCTACTGAAATTGATTTACAGTGCCAATAATTATACTGTAGACATTTTACAGCAACATACAGTGCCTTGCAAAAGTATTCATCCCCCTTGGCATTTTTCCTATTTTATTGTATTACAACCTGTAATTTCAATTGATTTTTATTTGGATTTCATGTAATGGACATACACAAAAAAGTCCAAATTGGTGTGTGGAATCTGAAATTACAGTACCACCACCAAGCAAGTGGCACCACCAAGCAAGTGGCCCCATGAAGACCAAGGAGCTCTACAAACAGTTCAGGGACAAAGTTGTGGAGAAATACAGATCAGGGTTGGGTTATAAAATAAGATCAGAAACTTTGAACATCCCAAGGAGCGCCATTAAATCCATTATTAGAAAATGGAAAGAATATGGCACCACAACAAACCTGCCAAGAGAGGGCAGCCCACCAAAACTCACAGACCAGACAAGGAGCGCATTAATCAGAAAGGCAACAAAGAGATCAAAGATAACCCTGAATCTCCACAGTGGAGATTGGAGTATCTGTTCATAGGACTACTTTAAGCCGTACACTCCCAGAGCTGGGCTTTATGGAAGAGTGTCCAGAAAAAGCCATTGCTCAAAGAAAAAAATGATCCAAAAGACATGTGGTACTCTGGTCAGATGACTAAAATTGAGCTTTTTGGCTTTTTTTAGCTTTTTTTTTATTACTTTGTTTCTCAATAAAAATAGTGTGCATCTTCAAAGTGGTAGGCATGTTGTGTAAATCAAATGATACAACCCCCCAGAAAATCTATTTTAATTCCAGGTTGTAAGGCAACAAAATAGGAAATGTCAAGGGGGTGAATACTTTCGCAAGCCACTGTACGCTTACTGTAAGGCTTTATTTGCATATTTCCCAGAGTGCCTTTCCTTTCGAATGAATAGTAGTACCACCCATGACTGTATTTGTTAGTGAAAGAGAGATGTTGTTGTATTCATCCATGTTCTGTCCTGTAGCCTTCAACAAGTGAGATCCTAAGCAAATATGTTATCATAAAATGTTTATTTTACAACACAATATGTATTCATAAGGCCTTATTTTGAGGGCCTAGTTTTACTCTTACACAGTGGCCTAAAAATCATAATTTCCAGGCCACTTCTGGCCTGCAAATAGGATTGCAAAATTCTGGTAACTTTCTCAAAATTCCCAGAAATCCTGGCGGAATCTTCCAACTGGAATTTCTGGAAAACATGGGAATTTTGGGAAAGGTACCACAATTTTGCAATCCTACCTTTAAATCACATCATGCTGGCTTGCAAAGTGATGTGTAATTACTATTGGAAACCAGTCAGAGTTAGGATATCCAAAAGTTGGAATGTATTCACCTGTAACCTGTAGTCAGAATGACTGCCAGGGTCAGGCACTTTGTGAGGTGACTCCCTAAGCCATTTAAACTGGAACAACCATTTCAGTGTCGGGTGAAAAAAAATTATCATAATCTAACTGATTGGATTAGTTTAGAAACATGTTATTTATCTTTGTGTAGTATAATATTAATCAATCATTTTGAATATTTACAAATGCAATAAGTTAACTGCTACTGTGTTTTACATAGCATTTAATGTCTAAAATACATCTAATATTTCCCGACTGTTCAATGTTTTCCCACAATGCAATGTCATTTATGGTAATCAACTGTATTAGGTTTACACAGTATGTGACTGTTGATTATACAGTAATTTTGCGAGACAATTACAGGATTTTTTTTTTTTACAGTGTGGTAGTGACACAGCATTGTGCATCAACTAAGCTTATACTTGCTGTCCTCACTCATTTCCTCTCCTATTTTCCTGTCCTGAGTTTCCCTGATCCCTTGGAATTGACAACCCAAGTGTCCCTATACTCAGACTAAACACACACGCACACATACCATCCTCCATCCCCAAAATGCACTCGTCGACCCCCTCAAACTTGAGTTAGTACGGAAAGGTGTAAACCCTCAAGTCCTAATGCACTTGTGGCACCACAAACAAACACATTGGGACTCGCACACGTCTGTTTACTGGCCCATCCACATGATTGATGCTGTTTGCAAATCAATGCAAACACTGAACCGCCGGTGTATCAACCCCCCCCACCCCCCCAACCCCACCAAAGTAGGCCAGATTAAGACAAGTACAGTGTGTTCATCTTTAATAGCCTTATAGAGTAGCTTGCATGTTTGTGAGACAGACTTACTTTACATGAAAGGACATTTACGGAGTAAAGCAAAGTCAGTTATCAGACATCCAGTCCAAACATTACAGTATAGAGGCTGGCAAATGTTTTTCTAGAGCTATGGTAAAATGTATATTTCAAATCTATCACTAAATCATTTGACTTTGTTGGAAGGAGTTGTACTATCCACAAATAAGAATGACAGCAATTGATTGACAAACACCTGAATACTTTCCTGCCAGTTCTGGACACCATCTATCAGATTTCAGCAGCCACTACTCTTAAGCTTGTGGATATGGAACGCTGTTTGTTTGTCAAATAACCCTATTTGACGCATCAAATAAGCTTTTCATTTGCCACGTCAAATAACACAATTCAATTACAGAATGTTGAGGGTGCTGAATTTGCACGCGCCAAGCGCCACCATTACGATCACTGTCAACGCTGTATAACACCGCGATGGTAATAAGATATTATTTGTTCGAGCGAATGTGAAAACGTTTGCTTGAGCATTTGAAATTAGATCTGGATCCATTGATTTTTTGGGGGGGGTTTGTATCATTTGATTTACACAACATGCCTACCACTCTGAAGATACAAAATATTTTTTATTGCGAAACAAACAAGAAATAAAACAGAAAACTTGAGAGTGCATAACTATCCATCCCCCCCAAAGTCAATACTTTGTAGAGCCACCTTTTGGAGCAATTACAGTTGTAAGTCTCTTGGGGTATGTCTCTATAAGCTTAGCACATCTTGCCACTTTTGCCGATATCTTTTAGGCAAAACTGCTCCAGCTCCTTTGATTTGGATGGGTTCTGCTGGTATACAGCAATTTTCAGGTCATACCACAGATTTTCAATTGGAATGAGGTGTGATTGACTTGGAGTTACATTGTGTTGTTTAAGTGTTCCCTTTATTTTTTTGAGCAGTGTACATTAGTAGTGCAGTGAGGTGACATACAGTGCCTTGCGAAAGTATTCGGCCCCCTTGAACTTTGCGACCTTTTGCCACATTTCAGGCTTCAAACATAAAGATATAAAACTGTAAGTCGCTTGGGGTATGTCTCTATCAGTTTTGCACATCGAGAGACTGAAATTTTTTCCCATTCCTCCTTGCAAAACAGCTCGAGCTCAGTGAGGTTGGATGGAGAGCATTTGTGAACAGCAGTTTTCAGTTCTTTCCACAGATTCTCGATTGGATTCAGGTCTGGAGTTTGACTTGGCCATTCTAACACCTGGATATGTTTATTTTTGAACCATTCCATTGTAGATTTTGCTTTATGTTTTGGATCATTGTCTTGTTGGAAGACAAATCTCCGTCCCAGTCTCAGGTCTTTTGCAGACTCCATCAGGTTTTCTTCCAGAATGGTCCTGTATTTGGCTCCATCCATCTTCCCATCAATTTTAACCATCTTCCCTGTCCCTGCTGAAGAAAAGCAGGCCCAAACCATGATGCTGCCACCACCATGTTTGACAGTGGGGATGGTGTGTTCAGGGTGATGAGCTGTGTTGCTTTTACGCCAAACATAACGTTTTGCATTGTTGCCAAAAAGTTCAATTTTGGTTTCATCTGACCAGAGCACCATCTTCCACATGTTTGGTGTGTCTCCCAGGTGGCTTGTGGCAAACTTTAAACGACACTTTTTATGGATATCTTTAAGAAATGGTTTTCTTCTTGCCACTCTTCCATAAAGGCCAGATTTGTGCAATATACGACTGATTGTTGTCCTATGGACAGAGTCTCCCACCTCAGCTGTAGATCTCTGCAGTTCATCCAGAGTGATCATGGGCCTCTTGGCTGCATCTCTGATCAGTCTTCTCCTTGTATGAGCTGAAAGTTTAGAGGGACGGCCAGGTCTTGGTAGATTTGCAGTGGTCTGATACTCCTTCCATTTCAATATTACCGCTTGCACAGTGCTCCTTGGGATGTTTAAAGCTTGGGAAATCTTTGGTGTATCCAAATCCAGCTTTAAACTTCTTCACAACAGTATCTCGGACCTGCCTGGTGTGTTCCTTGTTCTTCATGATGCTCTCTGCGCTTTTAACGGACCTCTGAGACTATCACAGTGCAGGTGCATTTATACGGAGACTTGATTACACACAGGTGGATTGTATTTATCATCATTAGTCATTTAGGTCAACATTGGATCATTCAGAGATCCTCACTGAACTTCTGGAGAGGGGTTTGCTGAACTGAAAGTAAAGGGGCTGAATAATTTTGCACGCCCAATTTTTCAGTTTTTGATTTGTTAAAAATGTTTGAAATATCCAATAAATGTTGTTCCACTTCATGATTGTGTCCCACTTGTTGATTCTTCACAAAAAAATACAGTTTTATATCTTTATGTTTGAAGCCTGAAATGTGGCAAAAGGTCGCAAAGTTCAAGGGGGCCGAATACTTTCGCAAGGCACTGTAACTATTGCATTGTGTTAGGTGTGAGTACAGGCGCACTTCAATTCCAGTCCAAAATGACAGCACATAAAACATAAACGTACCCAAAAAACACGGAACATAACAAAAGTATAGCGCCTGCACAAATCCACATAACAATAAACAATTACACACAAAGACATGATGGGGAAACAGAGGACTAAATATGAAAACCAGGTGTGTATGAAACAAGACAAAACAAATGGACATATGAGAAATGGAGTGGCGATGGCTAGAAAGCCGGTGACGTCGATCGCCGAACCCCGCCCGAACAAGGAGAAGAGCCGACTTCGGCGGAAGTCGTGACACATTGGTCTGGTAGACAAAAGTTCAGTGTGTACAGAATAGAAATAAAAGTTATGGTGCAGTAGTCAGCCCATGGTTCAGCTGTTGAAACCGTCTTGTGGCTTGGCGGTAAAGGCTGGCTTTGAGACAGGTGGTCCGAGACTTAAATTCCAATACCCCCTTAGCCCTCCCCCTAAAGTTTACCAAACTTTTGTGATGTTTTTTTTTCTTTGTTTTGGTGTTCGGCAGGTATTTTTGCAGGTGTTTGAGTACACAAAACATTTTCTTGAGGCAAGTCGAAACTTGGTATCCGAAGTCTAAGCACCTTTGTGTGTGATTGGTCAACAGTAGGGATTTTTCAATGAAGGGTGTGTTGTCATTCAAAGACAGACTAGTTTTCATGCACATTTTTTCACTTGAGAAATACTGTACCAAACATCTTAGTTAGATGTACAATTGAGCGACTAAGACCTCCTTGGCAAAAACGTAAAAATGAATGACAGATTTCATGAATTATCTTAGATTGATTCTGACTATTTTGAGGAAGTGTTACTGTATGTTGTTGCGTACGGCATCTCAATAAGGACCAATACCTTTTTTCATGTTTTTCAAGTAAAGTTATTTTAATGGAGTATGTGGGCGCAGACGTTCACGTCACCTAGCCGAGTTCTGCTGGGAGGAAACCAAACATATGTATACAGATGCCTTTAGCCCTCTCCCTCTGTTTTTGACAATGGTTGTTAGTACACACCGGTAGAGTATCCTTCGCCCCTGCCTGTCAACTGAGGCACTGTGTGCTAGTTTAGTGAGCTAGTCCTTCTCATATGGTAATTATGTTGTGATGGAACATTTTATGTTGGTGATATTCTATTTATAAATGTTTTTGTTCACTGTTTGTGCTTTTCTATAAACCAATTTCTGTGTTCATGCAAGTGACTAATTGAACGAATCCTCACTATCAGTGTCTGCAATTTAGGAGTATGCCCAGAACCTTTCAATTTCAAGATCTCAGCTTAGAGAGAACACGCCTTGTGAGGTATTTATCTGTCACATCCATGACCCAGTATTGGTCGGTTACATGAATGAAGCAAACGTTAATGATTAATTAATTCTGAATAAGCTAAATCATGCAAATATGACTTGTCTGCAGTATATAAAGGGAACTAAACGGGACTGCCCCGTTAGAGCTCCTGACAGATATTGACTATGGTGCAGCAAGTTTGTTAGAACCTCTTCAGCGCGCTGACAATAAACAATGATTAATTTATGATTGACTCTGAGTTTCCCTGTGTAAGAATTTCCACAACAACGTATTTGTTGCATGACAAATATATGGAAAGCTATTACTGCCGCCAGTACAGACATAGTGAAAAACACAAGGCTCATCGTTAATGAATTGTATTGTATCCATTGGTAGTTTCTGATGTCCGCAAGTGATGTGGTGATGTCCCATTCCCTAGAACTAATTGAGCTCACCTTAGCACTAGTTTGAGTGCCACTCCCCCACAGAGGGACACTCGAAAATGAGGGGGAGGGCTAAGGGGATTATTAGGATCTATCTACCCTGTGCGCTGCCACCTCCCGCCTTCAAAATTGGAGGCCCCTTTCAGGTAATTGGTGACCTGAATCTGGATCCCCTCATCTTTGGCATCCCGGGTTGCAGGGTTCTTCCAAATGGGTCCTATACACAAAAGAGAATTGTTACATTTGAATCACACATGAGTTTAAGAATTTACTTAAAATGAAAGAAAACACATTTAATAAAGTATCCTTCAAAACTTACTGTGAAGAATGGCCTTCAGATACAAGTCCCTGAAAACAGGCCTTATAACCTGCCCCAGTCCAGGTTGTGGCGATGGCAAGACAGTTTGACAGAATGTAAGGTAGCAAACTGTCGACTTCAGGTCCTTGGCATTACAGCCAAAAACCAAAATACAAGAGAAGTACTAGAAATGACACTATGATAACATGTTTGCTTCCCCCACCCCATATACTGTATATACACATACAGTCTGTAAAGACAGATATTTCCAATAAATATTTACATTTAAGCAGGTCTGCTCTTACCTTCATGTCTACAGCCAAAACTTGCCATCCTCGGCCCTGTTTCAAACAAATTTACATTGAAATGAAGTATATACTGTGCAAGAATGAGTCTAATCTGGGCAATAATGAACAAAGTCTAATTACAGTTCCATTACATTACACGAGAGTCATTAGAATTTCGCTACCCCCCCAATAACATCTAATAAACATGTGTATATGACCAAAACAATTTGATGAAGGCATCTTACAGTATGTATGGGGGAGTTTTGTTAAGAGCCTCGACGCGCGGTCTGAACATTTAACACATCACTTGTGGTACGGTTTTGGAATCATAAGGACCTTATCTTTCATATCAGCAGCAAGAATTAATAATTTATACACACTTTTATAAGGTTAGTGTTTCCGGACGGCCATATCGCCATGTTACAGTGCTTGTTTAGGGAAAACAGAGGCAACCACCGGTGCTAATTAGCTATCTAGCGTGCGCTGAACACCTGTGTGTAAGCGTAACTCGGGAAGTGTAGCGGAAGTGTAGTTTTGTCGGATGGAGGCACCCATAGCTGTATGGATCTGTGCAAAACTGCTACAGTAAGTGTATCTTTTTATTTGAAGGATACTTTCTCGCTGATAAAAAGGGCCATATGTTTCAAGAGCCATATCGCAAGCGATGATTATTGACATTTCTAAAATGTTAAAACACATGGTCAGCTAACCGCTGAACTGTAGGGAAAAGGCAGAATGCCACCTTCAGTTTGAGACATAATCCACATGGTGTTGTGGGGAATACAATACTGGGGCTGGCCATTGCCCTAATTGAAAGACACACCAGATTAGTTACATTAATAAACAGGGTATTTTTTCTCATCTGAATGTTCATACAACATTAATGTTGTTAGCTAGCTAGCTAGCCGTTAACAAACCATTGAACGTCAGCAAGCTAGCTAGCTAAGTAACTTGGCTAGCAAGGTCATAATCAGATAACAAACTCGCCAACTTAACATTTACAGTATCATCATTTAACTAGCTAGCTAGCAAGCAACAGCCAAGTTTGTGTTTTTAGCTAGCTAGCTAATGTTACCAAGCCATCTAATGTTAGCAAGCTAGACAAGTAATGTTAACTAGCTTGGCTAGCTACAGTAGCTTGCGTTATTGTCCTCATTGATGTTAACATTACACATGCAAAACTACACACACAAATTAAGGAAAGCAGTAACGTTACTTACTTGAGCAAACAAACTTTGCATTTTCAAACCATGTGTTGCAAAATGCGAGATCCTACTGATTTCACTGTAGTTCCGGTGCAATTCTTTGATACCAAGCTGCCTTGAAACACCAGCCTCTACTGGACAACTTACTTACAATGTAGTTAGGATTGTTTCATGTAGATGCAGGTAGAGTTGGGGTCTCGGGGACCAGAACACTCAGACGACAGGGTCGAATCCCAGCGAAGGGAATATTATTTTGAAAATAGTTTTATGTGACACAGCAACAAAAAAAATATACACGGAAAAAAAGGGAAGCATTAAGGAAAGTGCAAACGTGCAATGGTAAATTATTGTAGGCTACGAAGACTTCAAATAACCGCTGTGCCATAGAGATTTGATGAATAGTGTGAAAAAACGTATATAAACATTAACCGCTGCTTTTCATTGCTGACCAGCAGATTGTGTTAAATGCTCTGAATAATTAACTGTTTTTCTGCATGATTTGGTGAAAGCCCCAAAGGCTTCAGAAAGCCTTGGTTTCCCATCACTAAAGCTAGCTAGGTAGCCAACAAGTTCTATTGTCTCCTGCGAACGATCCAGTCTCGCCATACATGATTCAAAATCCAAACTACTGAATTGGTGCTACATTTATCAATATCAACTGTATTATTGTTCAGTATTTCAAACCGTTTGATGGTGATAAATACAAACAATTAAATTGTTCTTCAGTTAAAAAGCCTGTGTAATTTTATTTTCCAAAAGCTATCAAGTATCAAAGACTGGCTTGAAAACTCAACTGAGAATGGTCACAAAGATAACTTCCTGTTGAAGGCTTTTCGGATTCTGCTGTATGTAGTGATCAACACTTTTATTCAAGTGTGTCAGGCGGTTTAGGGAGTGACATTTATTGCTGGAAAGGAACCATTTGTATCGCCTCGAAAATATAGTATATTACATCAATGGCAAAAATGTAGGCTATTTTTGGGCATAATCAATATACTGTACGTGACCGACTGACTCGATCTTAGGTTGCAAAATTTGAAATTGTATTTTTTACATTGGATAAAAGTAGAGACTCAGAGCTAGAAAATTATCATACACTACAGTTAAGGAACAATGGGAAAGTAATTCTGCTTTGAAAATTGATAACCTTGTAACCAAATTTTGGCGAAAATGGCCCTTGAATTTTTGGTACCTACTGGAGAGCTCTTCTTTGTCTACACCCATTCAGCATTGTTCACACCCTCTTAAGCTTTAGACCACACCCATCTCTGAGGATTCAATGAGACTATGTACTAAACAACCAAATATTTCAAGACTAAAGGCTGGTTTATATTACGGGTGTGTTCGTAATTTAATCTGGAGTGCTAGAGTGTGCTATGGGTGTTCATACACTGAGAGCGTTGTCAGATTGTCCATTTGTAAATTTAGAGCGTTTTGGTCTCGGAGTGTTCAGAGCGCACACTGAACGCTCTGGCCGAGGAGTAGGGTTGATCCGAGCATTCTGCCTAACAGCAGTCAAGCGCCCAAGCTAACTGGCTAACGATGGCTAGCTTACTAGCTACTTCCAGACACAAATGAGAGAACAGCTCACTCTGACCATTTTAGTCGCCCTAGCAGAGCTGGTTAGGCTGTTTTTCTGTTATTCAGAGCGTTGGTGACTAACTGTACTGCTGGCAACAATTTAATTACACTTCTGCCAACGTTTACTGACACCGACCATATTCAACAGGTGTTCAGCAGTCGTAAATTCGGCAGTTATTCTGCGTGAATTTACCAGCTACGTCTATCGACAGTTGTCGCAGTGACAAGCATTTTATTGAAATAGTTACTTGCATAGTGGAGTCTTTTATTTAGACATATAGCTAGCTAGCTAAACAATGAACCACAATCCCAAATCATAATGTTACTACCCTGTATAAATCTGCAGTTAGCTAACCAAGCAGATTCAATGTCAGCTAGCTAACATTAGGTTATAACTAGCAATGCAAATGCAAATGTATCAATGCAAATGATACAAATAATATTTCAAACAGCCATCCAGCTAACAATACACTGACTTTTTGACAAAATTAGAAACATGTAATATCTGAAAATGTAGCTAGCTAGACTCTTATACATGGATGGATGCTTCTTCCTCTGTCACAGATGCCATGGTTGACCTTATTTGAAGATATATAAAACACCTGTCTCCGGATTACAACAGCCTTCTGTTTGTCTTTTTTTTGACTCCGTCTGCATATTTGCAATCAAACACCAGAATTTTCTCCATCTCCTTAGCTATCATACTCTAATTTCACTGATTTCAAAACTTGATCCTCCAGAGAGTGTAGAGCAACACTTATGCAGTTCTACTATGTGACATCTTTCAAAAAAAGCAGCATTACCTACACATACTGACCATCTCATGTTACAGACAGAAGCGTACTACATGGCAGACCAATCTGAACTCATCTCTCAGCATGTCCAGACCACTCATTATCTCAGCCAATCATGGCTAGCGGGTAGGTTGCTGACGTTTTCTGTAGCTAAACCGACTGGGCTCGTAATTTTTAAAATGTATTCGTATTTACAGATTGCATACAAGTTTCTTATTAAGGCACATGAAAGTTCACATGTTCCAGAAGGCATTTCTGCCAAAAAAACGCATATAGATTTTTTTTTAAAGTTCACGTTCAAATGGCGCTCCTGTGAAGTAGTGACGCGCGACATACGCCTAGTTTCCTGAAACAAGTCACATAGCAGTAATCTACTTAAAACTGTAAATTATTAGGTTTTCGCTTTTGGTGTCATCCTCGATGATTTTAAATGCATTATGTCCGCATGTGTGGTTGTATTGTGTTTTAAAATTGGCAAATAAATCTAATCAAATTAAAATCACAACAAATGTATGGTATTTATAGAAACAACAACAAAAAGCTTGCAGCCTCTGGCTGCCTGTGGTTAGCTGGAAGGTGGCAGGCTGAATTTGAGATGAGATAAATTCCTTGCTATTGTCTTTCAAATTAACTCGTGGCTAGATGGCTTGCTTAGGGTTTATCGCAGTCCTCTGAGTGGAGGCTAAATGCCAGAGATCCAAAAGCGGACTGTCAAGGGCTTATAGCGGTCCTATTTGTGGGGGCTACAAATAGCCCTTACACAGCCTGGAGGTGTGTTTTGGGTCATTGTCCTGTTGAAAACCAAATGACAGTCCCACTAAGAGCAAACCAGATGGGATGGTGTATCGCTGCAGAATGCTGTGGTAGCCATGCTGGTTAAGTGTGCATTGAATCTAATTAAATCACTGACAGTGTCACCAGCAAAACACCCCCACACCACCTCCTCCATGCTTTACGGTGGGTACCACACATGCAGGGATCATCCGTTCGCCGAGATACTAAGACGTTAGAACAAGTTGTTGTTCGAACAACTGAATTGTTCTTTTGTATAATTAGTCCTAATTTGTTATGCAGCTTGTCAGACCTGTAATGGTTGCTGGCTTTTTGCAGCCATTCATTAACTGATTCCATCCATTGATATGATTATTCATTGGCAGTCCTTCGATCACCTAAAGCAGGGCTGCTTTTGAATGCCAGAGCATGTAAATGTAAGTTTGGAGCCAGGAGCAAGCAGAGCATAATTCAAGCACATTTAACAAATGACCTCAGCCTTCTCTCCCACTCCAATTTTGTTCTGGTACTGTTCAGCCACAAGCTCTGGGCATGCTCTGCCTAGCATTTTTCATTCACTTTATCACTATTATTTTTAACTAGGCCTGGTCGGTTGTAATCACTTAGCCTACCCCACCCAGTAGCCTATATCTAGTTTATATTCTACTTTCTAACATTAGTATAGTAGTTTCTATTTTGATGGACTGGGAATACAATTGCCATAATATAAATACATTTAATTAAGCTAAAATAGAAACATTTCCTAATGTTAGAAAGTAGAATATAAACTTGATATAGGCTACTGTGAGTGGGGTAGGCTAAATTATTATAACCAAATAGGCCTAATTAAAATAGTGGTAAATGAAATGGAAAATGCAAGGCAGAGCATGCACAGACCATGTGGCTAAGCAGTAATAGAGCGAAAAGACAATGCAGACACCATTTTTTTTTATCTGCTCAACTACGCTCTACTCCTCGCTCCACACTCGCCCACTAACATGCTCAAAAGCAGCCCTGCTTTAGGCTATCAAAGAACTGTGAATGAATAATCATGTCAATGCATGGAATCAGTGAATGAATGGCTGCAGCAAGCCAGCACTACAGGTCTGACAAGCTACATAACAAATTAGGACTAATAAGACAAAATAACATTTAAGTTGTTCAAACAAGATAACTGGTTCAAACAACTAAGTATCTGTCACGCCCTGATCTGTTTCACCTGTCCTTGTGATTGTCTCCACCCCCTCCAGGTGTCGCTTACTTTCCCCAGTGTATTTATCTCTGTGTTTCCTCTCTCTGTGCCAGTTAGTCTTGTATGTTTCCAATTCAACCAGCGGTTTTCCCGTTCTCCTGCTTTTTGCATTCACCTTTTTCTAGTCCTGCCGGTTTTGACCCTTTCCTGTGTCTGGACTTTGTACCCGCCTGCCTGACCATTCTGCCTGCCTTGACCACGAGCCTGTTGGCCACTCTGTACCTCGTGGACTCTGATCTGGTTTTGACCTTTTTGCCCGTCTACGACCATTCTCTTGCCTATCCCTTTGGATTAATAAACATTGAAAGACTCCAACCATCTGCCTCTTGTGTCTGCATTTGGGTCTCGCCTCTTGTGCACAGATTGTATCTTGCTTGAACAACTGTTCAAACTAGGTAATTGCAAGAGTGTATGTCTTGGGCTTCAGGGCTTCCATACCTGCTGAGTATAAATAAACACTTATAGATACCCCAAAATATTTTGAATGGTCTTGTCATTCACACGGTACTGATTTAAAAATCAAGTGCATTTGATCTAAATATGGGTATACGAGGATATCTAGTGGTCACCGGGTTTTTCATCCTCAGTCACAAGCAATCATTAATGTGTATCCCCCTTCAAAATATGTGTTGGGTGGGTCCCTTTTCCTATGCAAAAAACATATAACTAGAGATTGTATGCACTAGCATGCAATGGGAGATTTTATGCAGGTATTTACTTTGCAACATGTAATGTAATTGACTAGAACAAATTGCATGAGCTATGCATCTGTGCACCAGCATCTTTGTACCCCTCTACTAGCTAGCTAGATGGGGCAGTCAAGTCCAAGAGACACAGTCCGTTCTGCATGCCTTCTTGACTTTGATGCAATGTGTAGTCATGCATTTGTGCATGCACACTGGTAACTGTCATAGCTAGCTAACTTAGCTCACAAACCAGTATTTTCTTTGCTATTTCTGCACAATGGCACGTATTAAAGCCTTGAATCTCATAGAGACCTCACTGTCACTACTGGTCATCTAGGTAGCCGTTAGCCAGCAGGGCTGCATCTGTTTCGCTTAGACTAGAGCTTGCTAGGCTGGCTAGCTCGCTAGCTAACGCAAGCTGATTATCATGTAGCAACCTATGCTGACTAGCGTCACTAGCATGCTAATGTTGGCTAACTAATGTTGATACACCATAGTCATGGGTCTGCAAAAATCAAGCAATTGGTATTGAATTAATGACAAATCATGTTTTGACATTGTAGTGGCTATTGATATTTTGGTTGTTTGCTTACCAGGGATGTCGTTAGACCTAGCCCCCCTAAAATATTCATTAGCCTCCCTGAATAAATCAATATATCAGTCAATATATTTTCTGTGATTTTTTTCTTCTTCTGGCAACCGTTCCATCGCATTTTAAACTTCTTACCAGGTGGGCACTAGGACCTGGGGGAGGCTGCTGCACGCACTAGTGACTTTTAGGCCTACTTGTAGCTAACCTTTTGGTTAACGTTAGTTACTTCTGTGGCTTGAGACTGCTAGCTAACAGTAAACGGACAGGAAAAGGCTCTGACAGGACAGATTCATGCAGATAGCCTACGATGTGAATTTGTTGTAAGTTAGAACAGAGAGAGAGAGAGAGTAGACTTTGGTCATAATCAAAGCATTGTTAACCAATACGTTTTTATGTGAGGCTGCCTGTAGGCTACAGTGTAACAGATGTTGCGAGCTAGCTAACGTTAACGGTGTCTTTTAAATTCGGCATAAGTTATGTGGCGATGATATCTAATTAACGTTGTATTTAATGTAGTTTTGCCATCCGTGTCAGGCTATAAATGAGACAGATGACGTAACATCCTGCACATATCTTTTCATACTCAAATGCTTTCGTTCAGTAGGCCATTGCAAAACAATTATCAGTTAGTCATGTGTAGAAAAGTTGACATAGTGTTGAACACAATGTCATTGTATTATCCTCAATTTCTCAACTGTAGGCTAGCTAACGACTAACGTTAGTTGGACATACGAAAATTCTTCAAGAGATGCAGTGCCAGCAGTTCTGCCGAAGGCCAATTCATTGAGAAATTAAGATTTTACCAGTTCAAGGGAACAAATTCAAACCTAAACTGATTAATCACCTATTAAGCCTTGAGTTATTGTAAATATGAGTTTAATAACAATTCATGTCAAAACACAGCAGACAAGAATGAGGGAAAGAAGCTGGAGGCTGACAGGGCTGTAGGAGCATGTCTGACGAAGGTTAGTGATAAAAAAAGTGAGATGTTTAAACTTTCAGTTAAATGTGTACAGCATATGTCTTACTTTTGTTAAGCATAAATACATGATGTTCATGATATTTTAAAGGGTCATGCAGAAAGAGAGGTTTCTGTTCAAGGCAGAGATCAACGTGCGAGCTGTATAAGTGAGAGAGAGGGGACAGAGAACAGATCCAGAGTGAGAGAGGGGACAGAGAACAGATCCAGAGAGAGAGAGAGAGGGGACAGAGAACAGATCCAGAGAGCGAGAGGGGACAGATCCAGAGAGAGAGAGAGAGAACAGATCCAGAGAGAGAACAGATCCAGAGAGAGAGAGAGGACAGATCCAGAGAGAGAGAGAGGACAGAGAACAGATCCAGAGAGAGAGAGAACAGATCCAGAGAGAGAGAGAGGGGACAGAGAACAGATCCAGAGAGACAGAGAACAGATCCAGAGAGAGACAGAGAACAAATCCAGAGAGAGAGAGGGACAGAGAACAGATCCAGAGAGAGAGAGGGACAGAGAACAGATCCAGAGAGAGAGAGGGACAGAGAACAGATCCAGAGAGAGAGGGACAGAGAACAGATCCAGAGAGAGAGAGGGACAGAGAACAGATCCAGAGAGAGAGAGGGACAGAGAACAGATCCAGAGAGAGAGGACAGAGAACAGATCCAGAGAGAGAGAGGGACAGAGAACAGATCCAGAGAGAGAGAGGGACAGAGAACAGATCCAGAGAGAGAGGGACAGAGAACAGATCCAGAGAGAGAGAGGGACAGAGAACAGATCCAGAGAGAGAGAGGGACAGAGAACAGATCCAGAGAGAGAGAGGGACAGAGAACAGATCCAGAGAGAGAGAGGGACAGAGAACAGATCCAGAGAGAGAGAGGGACAGAGAACAGATCCAGAGAGAGAGAGAGACAGAGAACAGATCCAGAGAGAGAGAGGGACAGAGAACAGATCCAGAGAGAGAGAGGGACAGAGAACAGATCCAGAGAGAGAGAGGGACAGAGAACAGATCCAGAGAGAGAGAGGGACAGAGAACAGATCCAGAGAGAGAAAGTAATCAAGCCGCTGCAGCAACTCTTTCCAGAAATGAGAGCAGTTTAGGTGACAAAGACACTGGGCCCAGACAAGTGAAGCTGAAAAGTTTACCAAAACCTTCGTATGGGTCACAGAAAAGGGCATTTTAGCATTGATGGTTTGAGAAATACAATTGGGTAGAGTACTCTGTCCACAAAAACACAGCTTTTTGCTTTCCATGTAGAATTTTTGGCAAAAACATTACATTTGATTATTTTGTCAGTAGTGGCTGCAAAATTTTGAAAAAAAGCTTTGTTTATCTTCAGTAAACATGATGGCACAAACACAGACATTGTTGCGGCATGGCAAAGCTACCAGGCAACTAGAAATCATGGGAACATTTTAACATCTGCCCATGCTAGTGATATTGCAGAGAGAGGGGAGTATGAGGAGAATTGTTGGGGTCACCTCAGTGTTAGGAAGACAGGGACTCTCTTTCCGTGCCAATGATGAATCTAGTGAAAATAGAGGGAACTTTCTTGAATGTATGGAGCTTTTGAAGTTCGACCCTTTTTTGCAGAGGTACAGTACTCCATCAAATGCGACGGATCTCTCTCCAGAATGTCAGAATGACATGATCGAATGCTGTGCTCAAGAGATTACGGACACCATAGTCTCTGAGATGTCAACGCCTGGAAAGTATGCCATTATGGAGCATGAGGCGAGGGATGGGTAGTCTGAACAGTTGGCTCTGCGTATTAGGTATGTGCGTGTTAGGTACAGTTAAGGAGCGTTTACTATCACTAACAGAAACCAAGTCATTGGATGCCCAATCGATAGCAAATGAGTTGCAACAGCAGCTCCAAATGAGAGGTAGCAGGCCTAAAGTGCGTTGCACAGACCAATGATGGTGCAGCTGTCATGAGTGGGTCCAAAGGAGGTGTGCAAGCACATTTTAGAGTACTGCATCTGTAGGCAATTTATGTACATTGCTATGCTCATGAGCTTAGTTTGGTGTTGTGTCAAACTTGCAGGGCTATTCTGGAGGCTGCTGAGTTTCAGTTTCTTGGAGAACGTGTATTCGTTTTTCACTACATCCCTAGTTAGCCACTATAAGTTCAAAAAAGCTCAGTCCAAACTTGGAATAGCATCAGCTGAACTTGTACAACTCTCAAACACTCGCTGGGCATACCAGCTGAGGTCCATAAGTACAGTCCTGGACACTTTAACTGCTATTTTTGATTGTCTATCTGCCATTGGATCCCCAATGGCTGTTGGTCTGAGAGCAAAGCGTCATCAGTTCTCCACCGTGTATTTGCTACTGATGTATCAGTCCCTTCTTTCTATAACTGAGGGACTACACAAGTTCCTCCAGAAAGAGACTGTAGACATGGCAGAAGCTTGTTTCAGCAAACAATGTCACGGATCCCTCTGGAACTTTCATTACGCACACCTGTCCCCTTTTTCCACTGATTAGTACTTGTATAAGTGTGCCCTTTGGTTTCCATTGGGCTTTCTATTATTGTTCCCATGTCCGTTGGTGCGTGTGAGTACCTGTGCTGTGTGTTTTGGCTTTCGTGCCATTGTGGATTACGGGTCTCATCCTGTGTGCGTGTGGTATTTATTTTAGGTACTCCTCAATTTTTTGTTTGGGTTTCAACCCTTTGTTTTATGTATGTGTTTGTTTGGTCTTCGTCCCCGTGCCTTTACATGGCATGCTTTAATTTGGGTCAATAAAAAACCCTATTGCGCATTCCTGCGCCTGTCTCCCGATCCCTTTATACCAACGTGACAAACAAGCTGTATGTGACACACTGATAGGCTAACGCACAGATGCATTTGCCACACAACTTTATGACGGAACCAAAGCACTCTGTGAAATTCACAATATTCCAGAGGCAGATGCAGCAAGAAAGCGCAAACATAGGAAAACGGGAGATATTATGGTGAAGACCTCCTTGGATTTAGGCACAGAATTGTCATGTTCTCAAACAATGAAAATAGAGTTGTTGCTCCCCTGCTTGGATAGGTGGTTTGTGAGCTTTATCAGCGATTCTCAACTGTAGATGCAGGTCTGCTCAAAGGCATACAGGCATGCAGCCCCAACTCCAAAAACTTCCTAGATACATCATGCCAAGCACTGAGTTTGCCAAGCACCATGGTATTGATGTTAAAACAGAAGAGATATTGGTGGCCAGAAACTTTCTTGCCCGGAGAGGCCGGATGTCCTCCCAAAGATATGCTTGCTGTGCATAACCTCCTGGATGATATGTTTCCTTTCCTTCTGAAGAGCACAGCGCCGGCTGCATTCCTGGTTGCGTAAGACAATGGGTCAGAAAAGGCTTGCAAGTCTTGCAGCCATGTCCACTGAGGGTGAAGTGCTTGGGCCATTAAGCCATAATAGTGACATTGACTGCTTTGCCAACTTGAAAAATAGGAGGTACACTTTAATGCGTCCATCCCAAAAATAAGCATCCACACTGAGCTAAATGCTAGAGCTGCTGCTTTCAAGGAGCGGGACTCTAAAACAGAAGTTTATAAGAAATCACGCTATGCCCTCCGAAGAACCATAAAACAGGAAAAGCATCAATACAGGACAAATATTGAGTCTTACTACTCCAACTCTGATGCTCGGCGGATATAGCAGGGTTTGCAAACCATTACAGACTACAAAGGGAAGCAAAGCCGAGAGCTGCCCAGTGACACAAGCCTACCAGACGAGCTAAACTACTTTGATGCTCGCTTTGAGGCAAATAACACTGAAACATGCATGTGAGCACCAGCTGTTCCGGAAGACTGTGTGATTACGCTCTCTGCAGCCGATTGGAGTAAGACCTTTAAACAGGCCAACATTCACAAGGCCACAAAACATTCACAACATTCACTCCAATTTGCATACCGCCCCAACAGATCCACAGATGATACAACCTCTGTTGCACTCCATACTGCCCTTTCCCACCTGGACAAAAGGAACACCTATGTGAGAATGCTTTTCATTGACCACAGCTCAGCGTTCAACACCATAGTGCACTCAAAGCTCATCAATAAGCTAAAGACCCTGGGACTAAACACCTCCGTTTGCAACTGGATCCTGGACTTCCTGACAGGCCACCCCCACATGGTAAGGGTAGGTAACAACACATCCGCCTCGCTGATCCTCAACACAGGGGCCCCTCAGGGCTCAGTCCCCTCCTGTACTCCCTGTTCCCTCATGACTGCACAGCCAGGTACAACTCCAACACCATCATTAAATTTGCCGATGACACAACAGTGGTAGGCCTGATCACCGACGAGACAGCCTGTAGGGAGGAGGTCAGAGACCTGGCCATGTGGTGCCAGGACAACAACCTCTCTCTCTAACCGTGATCAAGACAAAGGACATGATTGTGGACTACAGGAAAAAGAGGACCGAGCACGCCCCATTCTCATCGACGGGGCTGCAGTGGAGCAGGTTGAGCTTAAAGTTCCTTGGTGTCCACAACACCAACAAACTAACATGGTCCAAGCACACCAAGACAGTGATGAAGAGGGCATGACAAAAACCTATTCACCCTCAGGAGACTGAAAAGATATGGCATGGCTCCTCAGACCCTCAAAAGGTTCTACAGTGATGCAACCAGAGCATAATGACTGGTTGCATCACTGCCTGGTATGACAACTGCTCGGCCTTCGACCGCAAGGCACTACAGAGGGTAGTGCAAATGGCCCTGTACATCACTAGGGCCAAGCTTCCTGCCAACCAGGACATCTATACCAGGCAGTGTCGGAGGATGGCCCTAAAAATTGTCAAAGACTCCAGTCACCCTAGTCATAGACTGTTCTCTCTGCTACCTTACGGCAAGCAGTACCGGAGCACCAAGTCTAGGTCCAAGAGGCTTCTAAACTGCTTCAACCCCCAAGCCATAAGACTCCTGAACATCTAGTCAAATGGCTACCCAGACTATTTGCAGTGCCCCACACCGCCTCTTTATGCCACTGCTACTCTCGGTTGTCATCTATGCATAGTAACTTTAATAACTCTACCTACATGTATATACTACCTCAACTAACCGGTGCCCTCGCACATTGACTCTGTATCGGTACCCACCTGTGTATAGTCTTGCTATTGTTATTTTACTGCTGCTCTTTAATTACTTGTTACTTTTATCACTTATTCTTATCCATATTTTTTGGAATCTGCATTGTTGGTTAGGGGCTCGTAAGTAAGCATTTCACCTATTGTATTTGGCGCATGTGACTAATAAAATTTTATTTTTTAATTTCTTTATTTAGCTCATTAGTTGAATTTAGTTTTTCCCCATTGTGGATGATACTGGTTCAAATATTCCATTGTCTGAATTGTTGGGTCAATTTTGAGCAACAGTTAACAGAAGGGTGAAACTTACACTCTCTCTCTCTCTCTCTAAAAATGCATGATGAAAAGACGTTTTGGGACCCTCTGCACACATAGACAACTGACACCCACGAAGCATCTTTAACCATCGCTCCACAAAAGCCGCAGCCCTTGCAAAAGCAGGGGGAACAACTACTTCAGGTCTCAGAGCGAGTGACGTCACCGATTGAAACACTATTAGCACGCATTAGTGTATTTCCAAATTCATGTGAGATACAAGTGCTTAACCAACAATGCAGTTTTATGAAAAATAAGTGTTAAGTAAAAATAGATCAGTAAAAAATAAACAATTATTAAAGAGCACGAGTAAAATAACAGTAGAGAGGCTATATACAGGGGGTACCGGTACAGAGTCAATGTGTGGGGGCACTGGCCGATTTTTTCTTGAGCAGAGGGTCAGGGAGCCAGAACATAATTGCAAATAGTCTAATTTGTAGACTACAAATTGACAGCAAGAAGCCCAAGCATATAATATTTGACTACAACAATCACTTCAAAATGTTGCTGACATGTGTATATAATCACATATGTATATTATGAGTGGGAATACTTTGGAACATATTTCTAAAATTAAAAATCACTTGGAGCTGATTTGCTGATGTTTTTAGTCTTATGTCCAACCAATATTTGGGTGGACCAAACTCTGCCTTACAGTTTTCTGTTTCAATAATATTCAGTGAAAAAGCATGTCATGAACATGGTATGATGCTTACATCCTTCGCCTCAATTCCCAGCAACATCATTCCCAGGAACACGAAACAAAGCAATGCTGTCCTCATCTTCCCGTTGACCTCGGATTTACCAACTCCGCACGCTCCTCTACCTCGTGCCACACACAATAAGCCAGGGCCGACACCTAAGGTATGTGGGCGGCAAGCAACAGGTACGTCGGTGCCGCTGGTCACCTGCGGTGTCAGATCATCTATTGTCCTCTGCAAAGGCGCCAAACGACCCTCGAACTCACCTTCACCGTGATTCGACGCCTATAAACGTCTTAAACGTGCGACAAAAGTTTGAAAAGGTTCATCAAATATGTCGAAGCTTCACCATAGTTAGTTATGTGAGTCTGCAGTCGGATTTAGAGTTTGTGGAAGAGCCCAGGTTGTGAAGAGGGGCGCGCCTATCCTAGATGGGATCGTGTTACCCAAGCCTCTCCCCAGGCCCCCGCAGAAGTTACACATTTTAGTTTTAACCCTCAACTGGCACACCTGATTAAATTAGTCAAAGGCTTGATGAATAGTTGATGAAATGTATCAGGTGTGCCAGTTTGAGGATAGGGTTGGGAAAACATGATATGAACCATATTTTTGAGCTTGCTTCGGCCACAGGTGTTGTCATTCATTTATTTATTTTACCTATATTTAACAAGTCAGTCAAGTTACATTTTCAGCAGTTGAAGGAAATATGCATAATTTTAACACTAGTAGCACTAAACCTAAATCCAATGCTATTGAGAAACCGGGCCCAGAACTGTAAGATTAGCTACTATTTTATAAGAAAGTGTATTTTGAGAAGTTTCACATTTGACAACGTAAACATATAAGCCTTTTCATAATTGTTTTTAAATATTCTGCTTCAGTTAGTTGGTTCTAGTGATATGATGCTGTCTGCAGTCTGCCTCCAAAATGACATTGTAGGCTACTATGTGGTGATCGTAGGTCAATGCAGTAGTGATGTACTGAATTTAAATACATTTGCCAAATTATATAGGTCTAATTAGTTCTGTCTATAAAGAAAGAAAGAAATCGTTGAGCTTTTTTACCGCTGTGGATTGTTTCAAACCACAAGCGTGTAAGGCTAGTTATGAGGCCCGCAATTTGGGCTGCGCGCGTGGCAATAGGCCTAGCTGATTATTGAGATGCGGCTGTCAGTGAAAAGCAACGCATCTAAAATATATGTGAAGATAATTTGAAATGTTGAGAGAAGAGGGGGAGGGGTGTGTGGTGGCGATATTGGTGTGTTTCCCGCCAAATGAAATTGTTTGCCCTTTGATTGTTTGTATCAATTCCCTATTACATATGTAACCAGTAGTACATTTACCGTTAATCCTTGTCATTTGTTTACGTTAATGCATGGATTAATTAGGCCAATAGTCATTCATTACCGTTCCCATTCTCGACGTAGAAACGTTGTTTGCAGAGTTCACAATCTGCTACACTTGTGAGAAACAAGTTTTGGTTGATTTCGTACCGTTATTTACAAGTTGTCAATTTCTTCATTGTGTTTTGTTTAGAGCATGGGGCTGGTTTCTCTGTCTTAATGTTGATTTGATTTGATTTGCGCTTGCGCGCCTGAGTACTCATAGAAGTACTTGGCCTGCTGCCTGCAAATCTAGGAAAGTGCCCATTAGGGGATGTCTGATTGTCTTAATTATCTCACCACCAAAGAACCTGTATTTATCAGGATATTTTGTGATTTTATTTGTATGCATTTTTTACTTAGTTGACTTAGTAGACCTACTGCTACATTGGCCTAGGCTATATCTTAGTTCCATGCGCTCATTTCTTTAGCCGCCAATGGGATCACGGTCCAATCAGTGTCCATATAGCAAAATCTGGTGCTCTCGCATAAATGGCATTTTAACTTTGAGATTTTTTTATCATTTTAATTCCGATTTGTATTAACCACGTGACAATGATTTTGAGACGGTATTATTTAAATGCGCATATGAAAATCATAACTGGCACACAGATCGGTAGAAACGTTTGGATAAATTGTAAGCTTCCTCAAACTTTAAACTCACAAATTGAAACTAGCGCCACCTAGGAATAGACCGATGTGAACAGAGCGCACTTTTCTTTGTTGGTCTACTGCATAATTACAACGTGTGTGAGAGCGAGCGATAACGAGAAGGGTGTTGTAACTTAGATGGTTCCTATGCGATCCATCGCGGAGAAAAGCGCTCACCTCTATCCAGCACGAGCGGGCGGTAGCACCACTTGTTGTGGCGCGCACAGCGCTGTGTTGCTTGCTTTACGAGTGGGTGTGTTGTTATGTGTCAATAACATTTAGACTACGTTACCCAGCAGGATATGCGGGATGGTTGAAGAATGCCTTGCATGGCTAAACATGGAGTTTTCTTGCTGAAGTATATGTTCATTAAAAGTAGTTAAACCCACGCCCCAGTTTGTCATTATATAAGGAAAAAAACATAACAGTGGGCTGGCTAATACACCTAAGTGTTTGACAAGGGCAGGACAGGCCTGCGAGCCAAGGGCGAGAGAATGCCATGTTCCTTATTTGATATTGTTCCCATTCCCCTTTCTCCAGGTTTAGAATTGTAAACAAAACAAAAGAGTGTAAAATGATTGCGAGAGACGCTCCAGAGCACTTGATATCCACCACAAGGGGAGAGAGAGAGACGTGACTTAACTCAAACCAAACTGTCTATCAATAGAGCAGAGCGTGTGTCCAACTCCAAACACCCCACAACTGATAGATAGGAGCATATCATGACCACACCAGTTACAAAACAAGGCTGAGAGCTCTCCATGTAGAATGAGGCCCATATACATTTTTCTCTCCCCTACCAATCCCATTTTCATATCAAAAATGCAACATAAAAATAGTTGAGAAGTTTTCTTTTTAGTCCAACAGCACAAATTCTTGCAGTTTTACCATCACCACCAGGGGGTGCTGCACCACCCCCAGCACCTGTACTTCCCGCATCATATAGTCCGGCAGTCGCGGATGGGTCATTACTATCAGCAATTGTGAGCGGATGCTGGTGAACAAACAGCTGACCCATGCACCACTACAATGCAGATTCGCAGCATAGACTAAGGGACCAGGGTTCCGACAGGCGGTACTGTAGTTTAATTGATGCCGAGCCCAGAAAAATTCCTAAGGAGACACTTATCAACTTTGTGCCAAATATATCCATTTCAATTTTACATAAATTGTCTTTCAAAGTAAAAAACAAAAAATCGTTTTTATTTGATTACTTTTTTCTCTATCACTCGACCGAAATTATTAACATTTTAAATTCATGTTGTTACATGGACAAGTGTGTTACATGCTCACACAGAAGGAAAAACTATGGAAATCACTCACACTCTCGTCTGGGACCTGCTCGTTCTTATTATAGCACAGTAATCTCATCTCACACAGTGAGTGTAATTTGTGTTCATGGCCAAATGATCACAACTGTTTGTGGCTAGACAAACTAGCTAGTTGAGTGGCTTGATAATGGTAGCTAGCGTTACCCTAGCGGCTGGGCATACAAGTCATCAAAATACTCTAGCTAGCATTTGAAGGTAGCTAGCTAATGTAATGTTACTGTACCAGTAGGCTTGCTACTTGCTATCTAGCTAATGTTAGGAAGGGAAAAAGATCTGTGTCTGTGGAAAAGATAGTTAACTTATCCTATTGACTAGCTAGCTAACACTACTGTAATGTTACTGTACCGGTGGGCTTGCTACTTGCTATTGTGTGTCACTGTGAAAAAGATGGCTAGCTAATCATATATACACAGCCTATTTACTTGGCTACTAGCTGATGTGTTTGCTTGATAGCTACTTGAATTGAGTGTTTGTGTGTGTGCTCTGTGTTGTGACCGCGGTGGTGTAGCACTGTAGTGTGTTTGAAGACTTTCTGTGTCCGAGGGGAGTGGAGAGCTGAGAGAGTTCAAGGTGACTGTGGAGATTAGAGGGCCAGTCGCAGGGAGCATACTGCTGCAATCACACAGCCTTGGACCTATCACAACACTCCATGTGGTACAGGGAGCCATCACTGGTAACACAGAGGGGATGAGATAGGGGAAGGGAGGCGAGAGGCGCAGGTGGAGGAGGACGTTTGAGATGGGGGAGAATCTGACAGTTGGACGTTCTAAGTCTGTGTACTGTTTCAGTTTTCAAACAGCCTACCTGTCTATGAATCTGGAGATGTTTGGGATGGAGAGGACAGTGGACTCAGTGGAGGACATCCCAGCCACTTGGCAGTTTTGTCACTGCCATTTCCTACCGACGGGTAACAGGACAACACTTTTACTTATACAATTCACTCGATTCATTGATTATATTTACAAACAGGTCACCACTGCTCCAGCCATCTCCTTCTCCCTTTGTGATGTCATATCCCTTTCCTGTTTAGGCACCTGACCAGCTGAGTGCAGGTGGGCTCTCCTTCAACATAAGGCTCTTGATGTTCTCACCCCAAATACACACAGGTGCACACATACACAGGTAAACACACTATTAGGAGTGTTCACCTATTTCCATGTTTAGGATTATGTGTGTCAGAGGTGAGGGATTATAAACCAGTATTTGAGTTGAGGCATCTGATGTTGAAGGAGGACATGCAGATGCGCTCCAATTTCCTGGACAGAAAGGTGACATTGTTTTTCCCTACACCCTTTCCTTTAACCCCTACTCTCACCCTGGCCTAGCCCCTAACTTTCAAACCCCTAACCCCCAAGTGTCTGACCTGACCTGTGTGTTACAGGAGGAGTTGAATGCGGAGCACCCGGATCTCTGCGCCATGATGGCTGACTTCTTGCAGTTCCTGTTACTACGAAAACCGTCATTATTTACGCCCGCGGACAGTGGTGTAAAATACTTAAGTAAAAATCCTTGAAAGTACTACTTAAGTAGTTTTTGGGGGTATCTGTACTTTACTTTATTATTTATAATTTTTTACAACTTTTACTTCACTACTTTCCTAAAGAAAATAATGTACTTTTTACTTACGAGGCATAATCTCAGGCTTTGAAATTACAGAGGAGCATGCTTCAGTGCAGTCAATGAAGAGCACAACCACAGGGAAATATTTATTGGAGGAGGTTAAGAGTGTGGCAATGCTGGGACTGTGTTCTGAAAAGTTATCCAGTTTGACCACTGATGGGTGCCCAAACATGAAATGAAAACACGTTGGCTTTTTGAAAAGGATACAAGCTCAAGTAGCTGGGCTCAACCCAGATCAAAACATTATTTTTCTGCATGGCATTATTCACCAGGAGATGCTCTGTAAATGTGTTCTGAAAATGAGCCATGTTGTGGATACAGTCACTAAAGTGGTAAACTTCATAAGAGCAAAATCTTTAAACCACAGGCAATGCAGGGTCATGCAGATCTCCCCTACCACACAAATGTGAGATGGCTGAGTTTAGGGAAGGTGCTTCAAAGGGTGTGGGACCTGAAGTCAGACATTGCTGAGTTATTGCAAATGAAAGGAAAACATGTGGTTTCTCTCAAATGCAAGATAAGGAATGGTTGGCTGATTTTTCCTTCACCGTGGACATCATGGCCTTACTGAATGAACTGAATTCCAAACTACAAGGGAAGGGCCTGTTTGCACATCAAATGTACAGCCTTGTCAAAGCCTTCAAGGGAAAATGACTCCTCCTGACCCACCAAGTAGAAGCCAACAATCTCACCCACCTTCTGACACTACTACTCTGTTCCCTATCAGATGACCAGAGGGAGAAGTATAAATCGCTTCTGCATGCTTTGAATGGTGAGTTTTCTCATCGTTTTGAGGATTTCAAAGTGTTGGAAAATGATATGCTGTTGCTTTCTTCTCATTTCACCTTCAATGTGGATAACGCTCCCACTGACCTGCAACTTGAGCTTATCGATCTTCAGTCTGATGGATGCAGTGATTGGAGAACTATTCAAAACAATGTCACTGACGAGGTTCTATGCATCTCTCAATAAACAAAACTTTCCAAAGATTAGGAGTCATGCTCAGAAGATGTTTGTACTGTTTGGGTCAACCTATGTGTGTGAACAGACATTTTCAGTGATGAAATATAACAAGTCAAGGCACAGATCATCTCTTACTGACTCTCCCCTCTCAGCAATCCTGCGCATAGCGACGTCAGAAACTATACCTGACTTCACTGCTCTAGTCAATGCCCATCAGAGGCTTCACTCATCACGCTGATTGAGTAGTTTAAATGTAATGTCTCTCTCTCTCTTGTGTTTTTGTGTATACCCGTTAACAAGAATTCTGTCCGTGGTGCTGAATGCACAGTGTACTTTCCCCTCTGTGTAGTTCTATGCATGTTTAATAATGAGAATACATACCAAAAGGAGAACATGGGTGTGGTTTATTTCTATGCACGTTAAAATAAAAGTTACAATTAGTAGCATATTTGGACATGATTTACAGTAGATGTACCTGTTAACACAGTCATACACATGATGTATAATCCTGTAATATAATTCTGGCCCGCGATGGCAAAAAATATATTCTAATGTGGCCCTCCATAGAAAATAATTGCCCAGGTCTGCTCTAGTAGCTTCCACACAGGTGCTTTAATGAGGACAATACTCTTCTGGTTAGCAGTTGATGCTAGTATGTAAAGTGTACCTCGATCTAGAGTATGGATCAAATATGATTGCTTTTATGGATGTTTTTTATTTTGTGAAACTGTTTTTAGAATGTCTACTGTTGTTGTTTGCATGAGCTGTATTGAAACAAAGTCCAATCAACTCTGTTGTAAATAACAATCGCAAGAGTTACACTAATGTCAGTTGGTGTGAATGAAAGAAAATGTATTATTTAATGTCTTGTTTGTTTCCCATAGTTAATACTGTATCTGTAAATTTTATTTTATTTTATTTCACCTTTATTTAACCAGGTAGGCAAGTTGAGAACAAGTTATCATTTACAATTGTGACTTGGCCAAGATAAAGCAAAGCAGTTTGACACATACAACAACAAGTAATGCTATTGTTTGTATAACCATTTTGAGTGCAAATTAAAAGCAACATTTCATCTGTATACATGTATATACTGATGCACTGGCACTTTAAAGCATTTAAGAGGCAGGGTCAACTCAGTGGGGACAGGTCAGGATGGTGAGCACACACCAGATACAGCATCATTACACTCTTCCAGTATACATTGTCTACATGCTTTAGTTTCAATGTAATTATGTATTATGACCTAAAAACAAATTTGAGTCACTGGGAAGGAGACCCAAGTCAGAATGTACTGTAGAACACACATGTCTGAACTGTTGTCTTTTTCATTTGGTGTGATCAGTGTTCAACAACAAAAAAATGAAACAAAAACACCTTTGTGATGTGCTGAATTAAGAGGACTAAAGTTCCCAGAGGACACCTGCTGTTACTGGCTACGTCAATTTCTTTATTTTATTTCACCTTTATTTAACCAGGTAGGCAAGTTGAGAACAAGTTCTCATTTACAATTGCGACCTGGCCAAGATAAAGCAAAGCAGTTCGACACATACAACGAGACAGAGTTACACATGGAGTAAAACAAACATACAGTCAATAATACAGTATAAACAAGTCTATATACGATGTGAGCAAATGAGGTGAGATAAGGCAAAAAAAGGCCAGGGTGGCGAAGTAAATACAATATAGCAAGTAAAACACTGGAATGGTAGATTTGCAGTGGAAGAATGTGCAAAGTAGAAATAAAAATAATGGGGTGCAAAGGAGCAAAATAAATACAGTAGGTAAAGAGGTAGTTGTTTGGGCAAAATTATAGGTGGGCTATGTACTGGTGCAGTAATCTGTGAGCTGCTCTGACAGTTGGTGCTTAAAGCTAGTGAGGGAGATAAAGTGTTTCCAGTTTCAGAGATTTTTGTAGTTTGTTCCAGTCATTGGCAGCAGAGAACTGGAAGTCATTATTGCAGTTGCATTGTACAGCAAATATCATACAACTGTCTCTTGAGGTGCGCTTACAGAGAAAGTTAGGGCACAGTACTCTTAGTCCTGAATAACTTACTTGCATACACATTTTCTTCATTTTTCCTGTGGTTGTGTTGGTGCTTCGTGCCTGCAGATTTCCCTTCCCCACTAATCAAGGTCCACAACCCCGCTCTAGCTCGAGCTGGAATGCTGTCCACGCTCCTGTATATGCTGGGCTCAAAATCTGGTGCGTATGTATTACTGGTCTCCTGAAGCCGGAACTAGCAAGATGTCAGCCCCCATGAATCGGCCAATGCAACCATGACTAGGTTGCGTTGAAAACAATGGTTGGCCATCTTGGAGGCTGTCTCTAGTACTTATTATAGCTCAGTGTGATAGACCTACTACCGTCTTGTAACATAGGGGTAGACACAATATTTAAAAAACTGGTTCAAACCTGTAGGCTTATTATTGAATGGTAAATGTGTGAACTCTACATTTGTATTTTTTGTGTGTATTCATATTCATCTGTATACAGTGTTATCTGTGCTTGGCAGGTATTGCCAACATTAGCTGAAAGGGGTGGGGTGTTTTGAAGTGACTCTGACCTATCACGGGGGCAACACGGTCAAGATTGCGCCGAAGAACATGGCGGACACTAATCCAGACGCTTATAAGAAATCCTGCTATGCCCTCAGACGAACCATCGAACAAGCAAAGCGCCAACACAGGATTAAGATTGAATCAAAGGGATATTCCATGTCTTATTTTTACCCATCTACTATTAGGTGCCCTTCTTTGTGAGGCATTGGAAAACCTCCCTGGTCTTTGTGGTTGAATCTACCCCATAAAAAACAAAAATATCTTATTTACATAAGTATTCAGACATGTTGCTATGAGACCCAAAATTGAGCCCAGGTACATCCTGTTTCCATTTGATCATCCTTGAGATGTTTATCCAACTTGATTGGAGTCCACCTGTGGTAAATTCAATTGATTGGACATGATTTGGAAAGGTACACACCTGTCTACATAAGGTCTCGCAATTGAAAATGCTTGTCAGAGCAAAGACCAAGTCATGAGGTCAAAGGAATTGTCCGTAGAGCTCTAAGACAGGATTGTGTCGGTGCACATATCTGGGGAAGGGTACCAAAACATTTATGCGGCATTGAAGGTCCCCAAGAACACAGTGGCCTCCATCATTCTTAAATGGAAGAAAGTTTGGAACCACCAAGACTATTCCTAGAGCTGGCCACCCGGCCAAACTGAGCATTCGGGGGAGGTGACCAAGAACCCCATGGTCACTCTGACAGAGCTCCAGTTCCCCTGTGGAGATGGAAGAACCTTCCAGAACGACAACCATCTCTGCAGAACTCCACCAATCAGCCCTTTATGGTAGAGTGGACAGACGGAAGCCACTCCTCAGTAAAGGGCACATGACAGCCCGCTTGGAGTTTGCCAAAAAGCAACTAAAGGACGCTGACCATGAGAAACAAGATTCTTTAGTCTGAAGAAAACAAGATTGAACTTGGCACCATCCCTATGGTGAAGCATGGTGGTGGCAGCATCATGCGGTGGGGATGTTTTTCAGGGGCAGGGGCTGGGTGACTAGTCAGGATCGAGGCAAAGATAAACAGAGCCAAGTACGGAGAGATCCTTGATAAAAACCTGCTCCAGAGAGCTCAAGACCTCAGACTGGGGCGAAGATTCACCTTCCAACAAGATAACAACCCTAAGCAGACAGCCAAGACTGTAACGGTTGTCGTCTTCCTCTTCTGAGGAGGAGTAGGATATATCGGACCACCCGGCCAAACTGGGAGCGCGGTTTATAACATACTGTAGAATTTAAAAGGTGAACAGACAGGTGATTTTCTGCATTGAAGTGTGTTGTGCTACCACTGTAAGTAAGTAGACCTACTGTAGTTTTCATAATTGTCCTTCAATTCAAACAAAATCAAATCAAATTTTATTTGTCACCTACACATGGTTAGCAGATGTTAATGCGAGTCTAGCGAAATGCTTGTGCTTCTAGTTCCAACAATGCAGTAATAACCAACGAGTAATCTAACCTAACAATTCTACAACTATTACCTTATACACACAAGTGTAAAAGGGATAAAGAATATGACAATAAAGATATATGAATGAGTGATGGTGCAGAACGGCATAGGCAAGATGCAGTAGATGGTATTGAGTACAGTATATACATATAAGATGAGTAATGTAGGGTATGTAAACAAAGTGGCATAGTTTAAAGTGGCTAGTGATACATGTATTACATAAAGATGCAGTAGATAATACAGAGTACAGTATATACATATACATATGAGATGAGTAATGTAGGGTATTGAAACATTATATTATATTAAGTGGCATTGTTTAACCTCTTGAGCTTATGGCTCAATACTGCCCCCGTTGGAGGAAGTGCGTGCCCATAGTAAACTGAAAATATTTTTTTCCAAAATTGCTAATATATGCATATAATAATAATTATTGAATAGAAAACACTCTAAAGTTTCTAAAACCGTTTAAATTATGTCTGTATGTAAAGCAGAACTCTCAGGGCAGCCTTTCTCCCAAACTCTCTCTTGTCAAGAGAAAAGTTGGGTCAACTTTGACGTCATCGCCCCCACCCTTCCCAGGCAGCTACCGATCTGGGAACAGTATGTATTTGTTCAGCGCGATGTCTGCTTTCAATTGGCACGTTCATTGTTTGAATTTCGCGCTCCCTCATCCTTTGGCGGGCGAAAATGCCCGGTTCACTCTCACATACATGCACTCTATTGCGCGCGGCCGATTTGGGGAACGTTCTTTTCCAATAGACACCAGTTGAAGCCGGTTCGTTTGTTTGCGATTATCATTGTTTTACATGATAAAAACATCATTTTGCTCGATTCTGCACTTAGTTTGACCAGTTTAGTCGACATATAATATGTAATTTTGAAGTTTGATTGCGCAAGAGTGCGGGACCAGAAGGAGCAGAAGTTATTTTGGGTGCATTTCAGCTGAAGCTGTTAGCATATGCTAATACAAAGACGCACAACTTGAAACCAAACGATGTATTGGGTAAGTATGACTCCTTCTACGTCTTCTGATCGAAGAACATCAAAGGTAAGGGAATATTTATGTGGTTATTTTGGGTTTCTGTGGACTCCAAACGTAGAGGAGACACTGCTAATATCTGAGCGCCGACTCATAGCATAGACTAGTGAACGAATTCTGTAACGTTAAAAATAAATGTAACACAGCGGTTGTATTAAGAAGAAGTGTATCTTTGTAACTATATGTAGAACATGTATATTTAGTCATGTTTATTGCTTGTTATCTGACGTTATCTGTCCGAGCTATCATAATTTCTCCGGACATTTTGAGTAGCATTTTTTGAAATGTCGTCATTGTAAACAGAGATTTATGGATATTAATGGCATATTATTGAAAAAAAAAAAAAATGTACTGTGTAACATGTAATATTACTGTCATCTGATGAAGATTTTCAAAAGGTTAGTGAATTATTTATTTTTTTAATCCTACTTTTAAATTTTATATTTTCTGGGACAAAATGGCCGCCGTTTGCCTTTTGTTTCGGTGGTGGTCTAATATAAATGTGTGCTATGTTTTCGCCGTAAAACATTTTAGAAATCTGACTTGCTGGGTAGATGAACAAGGTGTTTATCTTTCATTTGAGCTATTGGACTTGTGTAGGTGTGGAGGTTAAATATGTCTAAGAATATTTTTTCACATTTTGTGTTATGCTAATGAGCTTGAGCCGTAGTCACGATCCCGGATCCGGGATGGGTAGCATCAAGAGGTTAAAGTGGCTAGTGATACATTTTTACATCAATTTCCATCCATTTCCATTATTAAAGTGGCTGGAGTTGAGTCAGTATGTTGGCAGCAGCCACCCAATGTTAGTGGTGGCTGTTTAACAGTCTGATGGCCTTGAGATAGAAGGTGTTTTTCAGTCTCTCGGTCCCTGCTTTGATGCACCTGTACTGACCTCGCCTTCTGGATGATAGCGGGGTGAACAGGTAGTGGCTCGGGTGGTTGTTGTCCTTGATGATCTTTATGGCCTTCCTGTGACATCGGGTGGTGTAGGTGTCCTGGAGGGCAGGTAGTTTGCCCCCGGTGATGCGTTGTGCAGACCTCACTACCCTCTGGAGAGCCTTACGGTTGTGGGCGGAGCAGTTGCCGTACCAGGGGGTGATACAGCCCCATAGGATGCTCTCGATTGTGCATCTGTAGAAGTTTGAGTGCTTTTGGTGACAAGCCAAATTTCTTCAGCCTCCTGAGGTTGAAGAGGCGCTGCTGCGCCTGTCTGTGTGGGTGAACAAATTCAGTTTGTCCGTGATGTGTACGCAGAGGAACTTAAAACTTACTACCCTCTCCACTACTGTCCCGTTGATGTGGATAGGGGGGTGCTCCCTCTGCTGTTTCCTGAAGTCTACAATCATCTCCTTTGTTTTGTTGATGGTGAGTTTATTTTCCTGACACCACACTCCGAGGGCCCTCACCTCCTCCCTGTAGGCCGTCTTGGTGATCAAGCCTACCACTGTAGTGTCGTCCGCAAACTTGATGATTGAGTTGGAGGCGTGCATGGCCACGCAGTCGTGGGTGAACAGGTTGTACAGGAGAGGGCTCAGAACGCACCCTTGTGGGGCCCCAGTGTTGAGGATCAGTGGGGTGGAGATGTTGTTACCTACCCTCACCACCTGGGGGCGGCCCGTCAGGAAGTCCAGTACCCAGTTGCACAGAGCGGGGTCGAGACCCAGGGTCTCCTCTTGTTCAGATGGGTTAAGGCAGTGTGCGATTGCGTCGTCTGTGGACCTATTGGGGCGGTAAGCAAATTGGAGTGGGTCTAGGGTGTCAGGAAGGAGGTGATATGGTCCTTGACTAGTCTCTCAAAGCACTTCATGATGACGGAAGTGAGTGCTACGGGCGGTAGTCGTGTAGCTCAGTTACCTTATCTTTCTTGGGAACAGGAACAATGGTGGCCCTCTTGAAGCATGTGGGAACAGCAGACTGGGATAAGGATTGATTGAATATGTCCGTATACACACCAGCCAGCTGGTCTGCGCATGCTCTGAGGACACGGCTGGGGATGCCGTCTGGGCCGGCAGCCTTGCGAGGGTTAACACGTTTAAATGTTTTAGTCACGTCAGCTGCAGTGAAGGAGAGTCCATAGGTTTTGGTAGTGGGCCGTGTCAGTGGCACTGTATTGTCCTCAAAGCGAGCAAAAAAGTTATTTAGTCTGTCTGGGAGCAAGACATCCTGGTCCATGACGGGGCTGGTTTTCTTTTTGTAATCCGTGATTGACTGTAGACCCTGCCACATACCTCTTGTGTCTGAGCCATTGAATTGCGACTCTACTTTGTCTATATACTGACGCTTAGCTTGTTTGATTGCCTTGCGGAGGGAATAGCTACACTGTTTGTATTCAGTCATGTTTCCGGTCACCTTGCCCTGGTTAAAAACAGTGGTTCGCACTTTCAGTTTCGTGCGAATGCTGGAATCAATCCACGGTTTCTGGTTTGGGAATGTTTTAATCATTGCTGTGGGTATAACATCGTCAATGCACTTTCTAATGAACTCGCTCACCGAATCAGCGTATTCGTCAATGTTGTTGTTGGACGCAATGCGGAACATATCCCAGTCCACGTGATCGAAGCAGTCTTGAAGCTTGGAATCAGATTGGTCGGACCAGATTTGAACTGACCTGAGCGCGGGAGCTTCTTGTTTTAGTCTCTGTCTGTAGGCTGGAAGCAACAAAATGGAGTCATGGTCAGCTTTTCCCGAAAGGAGGGCGGGGGAGGGCCTTATATGCATCGCGGAAGTTAGAATAACAATGATCCAGGGTTTTACCAGCCCTGGTTGCGCAATTGATATGCTGATAGAATTTAGGGAGTCTTGTTTTCAGATTAGCCTTGTTAAAATCCCCAGCTACAATGAATGCAGCCTCAGGATATGTGGTTTCCAGTTTACATAGAGTCAAATAAAGTTTGTTCAGGGCCATCGATGTGCCTGCTTGGGGAGGAATATATACGGCTGTGATTATAATCGAAGAGAATTCCCTTGGTAGATAATGCGGTCGACATTTGATTGTGAGGAATTCTAAGTCAGGTGAACAGAAGGACTTGAGTTCCTGTATGTTGTTATGTTGTTATGATCACCAAGAGACTGAATGCATCTCAACAGTGAAAGCATCCAAGCGAGTGAAACAGTGTCCCCCTGTCTCTGTATGTGTAGGCCATCTATCTGATGCTGTCTGGTCAAAAGGTGTATGACATTGTTGCCGCCTGTAGCATTGAATGCAAAGGAAGCCAGCGAGCACTTGGCCTCACTTGATAAAAAAGAATAAAGTGCAAATTTGAATAGCCAATCAGTGTTGAGCTAAACTGAGTGAGCTCATCTGTGAATGGTCCTGGTGCACACAAAAAAAAGTATCAAGGGAAGCCAGTTTGGATTTGACTTCACTCCTATCACATCATTGACAGGAATACATCATTGACAGAAACAACTTGAATTGTTGCATCTTGTTGTGTTGTTGTCCTCCGGTGGCTAGCTAACTAGCTAAAATTGTCCCTTTCCTAAATTAGCCATGGATGGAGATAGGGATTTGGACAAGTGGTTTCACTTAATTCTCCTTACTGGCCAATGATTATAATAGAGATTCTGATCCAACCATGAACTCATACATTGTGCCCTTGGACTGAGAGGATGGAAGTTCACTATGTAGCTAGATGTAGAAGGCTAATGTTAACTAGCTAATGTTGCCCATGAAAGGAAGTTAGGCTAGCGAGCAAGCATTTTAGCCAGGTAGCCTAGGACAAAAAATAAATAAAAGCATGTACTCTATCACAGAGTCATAAACCGTTTCATCAACATGAAAGAGAGGAGGATGTCTACAAGTTTCTTTACAAGTAGGGTGAGCTTTTTCTACTTCCACGAACGCGCACACTCACACAAAAATCAGAACCAAAGACAGACTTCATATTTAGCTGACGAGGATTGAACTATATTGTTTTTATTGTATTTTAGTTTTCACTGTATTAGACTAAGCAGGTCTAATACAGGTGATTTGATGATGTTATAGGTGATTCGATGATGTTGAAATGGTGCTGGAATATTGGAGGCAGCTCCTGTTTTCTTTGTGACTTGCGGTAACTCTCTGTGGATCTAAATCAGTAGTTGTTTAAGAGTCCGAAAATCTCGAAATCTCAAAAACATTAACTTGCTTGACCATGCTGTATGTCATGTAACTGTTTGTTACATGCAAAATGCTTTGTCGACTTCACCGGTCAGAGATTGCGTTCCGGTTTTGTGATGAAACAAAGGTGTGGTTGAATTTATTCTGCCACTGTCTTCTTATTGTCTTGGCCTTAGGTCTATATATCACGGTTGCAAGGCATATGAACTAACACTTTTTAATCATTGCATGTATCATTTAATTTAGCTTTTTTTAATTGCATTTATCAGTTTGCCATTCTAATTTAGCATAAACGTTGCATTTATAATTCTAGCATTTCAATTTAGCATTCAAGCATTGCATTTTGGAATTGGCCTTTAACCCTCCATAATTCTGTGCCATGATCCACACACACCAAAAGATTGCATCTGCACGTACAGAGACAGATTTAGTGTCAGCTTAACCTCGCTAAACTAACCTGACCTTATTGGTTGAACATGCATCTCTCTCCTTCATACCTTCGCTTGTAAACATTGGCAGGAGCCTCTTTCTGGCAAGGAATAGTATTCTGGGAATTATTGCTGTATTAGCCGGTAATGTGTTTTGGCTTCACTGGTGAAATGTGGGTTGTTTAGAGCTAGGATAAACTTAAATCCATCACCTGGGGAATTTCTGTGTTGACCTTAACTCCACCTGTTTCATTAAGAGTTGATTATGCAGTGTCATTAGGTTTGTCTGTCTGTGTCCATGTTCAGTGTTACACATTGTGAAACCCCATGGTACTGTCCAAGGTTTGTAGTGATCTAGAGCAATAGGATCCCAATGGAATTGCCCTACGCCCTCAGCACTTGCATTAATGCTTACATTATATTAACAGCTACACATCTACGATAAAATCATTAAGGCATTAAGAAACTGTTAAATGCAAGTCTGGTTTAAGAGTTCACACAAGGATTGGAAACTCAACTCATTTGGAAACTGAAAGTAGGCCAGTTTTATTGCCAGATGTGTAGTGGGAGTTATCCTGTCTTACAAAATAAATCCCCCACATATCCAAATATTTAGGAAACATAAGTAAATGTTGCTCCATGTTTGTGAAACTAACTTTCAACACAAGATATGGAGAGGAGACAGATAGCTTTAGTTGATTAAAAAAAGCACAAGCTGTGAAATACATTTGTCACACACAAACACACATACACTTTCAAGGGGGTCTATGACGGACAGCCTAGTGTAATGACCACGACTGTGTGGGACCCGTACAACTTGAACTCTATGGTTGACACTACGGCTGAAAATATTAAAAGGAATCAAAGAAATTCCGCATCATCTTTAGAATCTTCTGTCATAAAACATGCATGCAAAGTTTCACATTTCACCCTCGTGATGGGCACAGATTTTGTTGAATCTTTCCACTTGATATCGATATCATAATGGAATACTGTATATCAGAAACACTTTTTACCCCAGTTTACCCCAGTTGCAATGTTTGATAACAACAATATTGAAACTGTGCCAATGTTAAATTTCTCTCTTACAGTCCAGACAACTGGTTGCCCATTAGGCCAGGTGTGAATGTTCTGGGGGCCTTAAACTTACCCAACCAGTTTAAGTGACTGTACGGCCAGGCACGACTCCAACGTCATCATTAAGTTTGGTGATGACACAACAGTGGTAGGCCTGATCACCGACAACGATGAGACAGCCTACAGGGAGGTCAGAGACCTGACCGTGTGGTGCAAGGACAACAACCTCTCCCTCAACGTGATCAAGACAAAGGAGGTGATTGTGGACTACAGGAAAATCCTGACGGGTTGCATCACTGCCTGGCATGGCAACTGCTCGGCCTCCTACCTCAAGGCACTACAGTGGGTAGTGTGTATGGCCCAGTACATCACGGGGTCCAAGCTTGCTGCCATCCAGGACATCTATACCTGGTGGTGTCAGAGGAAGGCCCTAAAAATCATCAAAGACTCCAGCCACCCTAGTCATAGACTGTTCTCTCTGCTACCGCACGGCATGCACTACCGGAGCGCCAAGTCTTGGTCCAAGAAGCTCCTGAACAGCTTCTACCCCCAAGCCATAAGACTCCTGAACAGCTAATGAAATGGCTACCCAGACTATTTGTATTGCCCCCCCTTCTACGCTGCTGCTAGTCTCTGTTATTATCTATGCATAGTCACTTTAATAGCTCTACCTACATGTACATAATGCCTCAATTACCTTGACACTGCTGCCCCCGCACATTGACTCTATTTATTTTTTGTGTTGAATTTTTTTAGGTATTTTATTAAAACTATATTGTTGGTTAAGGGTTTGTAAGTAAGCATTTCTCTGTAAGGTGACACCATGGGGCGGCAGGGTTCCCTAGTGGTTAGAGCGTTTGACTAGTAACCGGAAGGTTGCAAGTTCAAATCCCCGAGCTGACAAGGTACAAATCTGTCGTTCTGCCCCTGAACAGGCAGTTAACCCACTGTTCCTAGGCCGTCATTGAAAATAAGAATTTGTTCTTAACTGACTTACAATTTGATTTGATTTGAAATCCCATCTTACCAATCAGTAGGCTTGGTTGAGAGCCAGTGAGAGGGTTTTATGCCAGCAGGAATAGTCATGTATGCTTTTTTTATCGATATCTTATTGATATTGATGCCCACCACTAGTTCACACAGTACAGTTTCTCCAACTAACTAATCTGTTCAGTGCATCAGTGGTCGATTTTCATGTCTGTCAGCATCTCATTGGTCTGTGTGTGTGTGTGATACAGTATGTGTTGTTTTTTTCACTAGCTCCACCATGAGCTAGTGCTCAAACATAAACAGTATCCTGCACTCTTAGTAAAAACGTTTCCAAAAGGGTGCTTTTGGCTGTCCCAATAGGATAACATTTTATATACATTTTTGGTTCCATGTAGAGAACCCTTTCTACAGAGGGTTCTACATGGAACACAAAAAGGTTCTAACTGGAACCAAAAGGGTTATCTTTTTGGGACAGCCAAAGCACCCTTTAAGGTTCTTGATATAGCTTATTTTTATTTATTTTTATTTTTTAAAGATTGTGTTACTTATCATGTATTTGGTATATACGTTTGATAAGAAACTTAATAAGAAAGTGATGTCTGCACAACGTTTGGAAAAAAGACTGAGCCGAAGCTGCAGACTTATTGATAGATGTACATGGTGGAATGACAAAAGGGTTCATATTGTGCTCCATGCAGTAGCAGCGATTCATCACATGCTTTCAACTCATACATATCCATGTTTTCCAGACCTGAATACTCATGCTAGCTCCCATAACTCATGCCTAGGCTTTAGCTCAATAGGCTAATATGTTCTCGAGGACCACTACACCTACATCAGACACATTTGATGTGTAAATCGCATTGCTCCTACTTTAGCTGTCATTTCCTCTCCAGGGGGCACCAGGGAGGAGGCTGAAGCAGGTCATAGGGGCCTTGCAGGGCCTCACGGGGTGAGAAGGGAAGAAGGGGTGACGAGGGACCACCTGGGCTAGAGGGGCATGAAGGGGATAGGGTGAGTGTGTGTGTGTGTGTGTGTGTGCTCGTTTGTATGTCTTGGCCAAACCACCATAGCTTTAGTCCTCCATGGTGCAATATTACTTTTACCCCCAATACGATCATACATTGTGCTATTTGTGATAGAAACTGTGAACACTTTATCAAACAGCCAACTGTTATAATGCTTTATTACTTGTTCTAACTGTTTATGAGCTCGTATAATATCATGTTATATGGCTTGTAACATATAACATATCAGAATCAATTGATTATAAGGATCAACAAATGGTTTGGAGAGGGAGAGACTCATTTTAGAGTTCACAGAACCAGTATTGTGACCAATACTGGAATATTAGGCCATCTAGTGGTTATGCGCATGAAGTACATTAAGTTAGAACCAAAAGGTTATCTCTTAAGCCAGCGAAACCGTGTAAAGAACTACACAACAATTCCACATTTTTCTTTTTTATAAATTGAAACAGACTTGTACAAAAATGCACTTGTTCCTCTTAAAAAAACTGCCATTGTCTGTCTTTTCCTACAAGCACTGACTTCACTAATAACTATATTGAGGAAATAAACCCTCTGTCTATAAAGTGTTCATGAAATGCTTGCTCGCATGCATATTACCATGGCTCGTAGATACAGGCATTTTCACTCCCAAACAAAAGGCATATATAGACAGAATGAGTATGTTTTCTGCCTAAAAACTGGAACTGATATTTTAATAACAAGAAAAAAAGTCTTACCTTCTAAAACTACAATACAGTATTGTTCTTTCCCCCCTCAAGGTGAAATGATAAAAGGAAAACTTAAAATATTACTTTCAAATATTATGAATGAAGAGATCATAATGATTCCTTCTAAATGTTATTTTAAAAAACTCAAAAAGGATTAAAATAACAAAAGGCAAAAAAACGAATCACACTTCTATTGTTAAATAAATATAATATAGTAGATATACACCGAGTATACCAAACATTAGGAACAACTTCCTAATATTGAGTTGCACTCCTCCCCTTTTGCCCTCAGAACAGCCTCAATTTGTCGGGGCATGGACTCTACAAGGTGTCAAAAGCGTTCCATAGGGATGCTGGCCGATGTTGACTAAAATGTTTCCCACAGTTGTGTCAAGTTGGCTGGATGTCCTTTGAGTGGTGGATCATTCTTGATTACACACGGGAAACTGTTGAGCGTGAAAAACCCAGGAGCATTGCAGTTCTTGACACACTCAAACCGCTGTGCCTGGCACCTACTACCATACCTCGTTCAAAGGCACTTAAATCTTTTGTCTTTCAAATTCACCCTCTGAATGGCACAGACAGACAATCCATGTCTCAATCTCCTCCCCTTCATCTACACTGATTGAATTGGATTTAAACAAAATGTGCACATGCGCGGCTCCGCACTCTGATCTGAATGGATCTGAAAAGCGCATTCACTCTGAGTGATTGAAAGACCCCATTGCTGGTGGGCAATCCCACCAATATAATTCTACTCAGTCAACAAAATCACAGACTCAATCTTGCAAAGTTTGATTTGTTTTGGTTTGTTGCATTGAAAATAGGCTGATGTTGATGTTGATTCGATCACAGGAAAAACCTTGATCTTTTTAGTGTAAATTAATGAGGCGAACTCAGTGAAGTTCAATCTCTTGCGTCTCTGCATGGCATTTCTTCTGAGTGGAAGTCCTGAAGGAGGTGCACGACTTAGAGGGAGCATTGATCTGGTCTGAATGTTGTGCTGACAATGTCCTAGGGATTGATGAGGCGCCTTCCTAGGTCAGTTCCCAGTCCGTTACCAGTCAGCTGTGGTTCTCGGTCTCAGTCTGCTGCTGTTCCCAGTCAGCTGTTGTTCCAAGTCTCAGTCCGCTGCTGTTCCCAGTCCGATTCCAGTCCGCTTCTGTTCCCAGTCCGCTGCTGTTCCCAGTCAGCTGCTGTTCCCAGTTTGTTCCCAGTCTGCTGTTGTTCCCAGTCCTCTGCTCTTCCCAGAATGCTGCTGTTCCTAGTCCACTGCTGTTCTCAGCTCTTAACTCCCAGTCCGCTGTTGTTTCCTGTCCGCTGCTGTTTCCAGCTTCACTCTTAACTCCCCGTCCGCTACTGTTTCCAGTCCGCTGCTGTTTCCAGATCAGTTCCAGGCCGCTACCATTCTCAGTCCGCTGCTGTTTCCAGTAAGCCACTCCTGACAAAGTGGGTGAAAACAAGTCCTCTCTGTTTTGGCCTGGTCTTTCTGGCTGCCGCCTCCAGTTGGGCTATTATTGCTGTATAGTATCTAGATCCAAAATATATGTGTTCACTCCGAAATGTAAAATTTGTGTTGAGGGAGTGAGTCACACTTCTAGATGATGTGAGCAGGTGCGATTGGTCCTAGGGTTGTACAATTCTGGCAACTTTCCCAAAATTCCCAGAGGTCCTGGTTCAGGATTCATATTTCCTTCTAATTTCCTGCTGATTCTTCAAACCTTCCAGCTTTGAAATTCTGGAAAACCTGGGAATTTGGGGAAAGTTCATAGAAATGTGCAACTTTAATTGGTCCTCTTCTCTCTATAGCCTCACTATGGGACCAAGGAGATCCAGGTGACCCAGAAGACCACCAGAAGCATTTGGACACCCTGGCGTCTACGGAGCTCCAGGCGCACTGTAATGGACCCCTACAGTCCCCGTACTGTATGTCTTCTTAAGGCATCTAGATGTAGTTTCAAAGAATCACTGGAGAAGTCCGAAGGCCTCTCCTTCTATTAAATGACGTTGCAACTTTGTGTGTGTGCAGGTTTCCCTGGTCCCTCAGGTCCGCCAGGTCATCCAGGACCCCCAGGGCTTCCCGGAGGACCTCTCAGAGGTCAAGGCCTTAAGGGTAGTCGTGGAGCGGACCTTCCCACAGGTACTAAGACCCAACCTACGTGCCACCTCGTAACTTACATATTACATTGTAACCTATATCTCTTTTGTCTTCTGTACCAGTATACATTTGTGCAGTTGACCCTTGCATTTTCACACCCTGATCTGTTTCACATGTCCTTGTGCTTGTCTCCACCCCCTCCAGGTGTCGCCCATCTTCCCCATTATCCCATGGGTACTTATACCTATACCTGTACCTTATTTTCCACCATAATTTGCAAATAAATTCATTAAAAATCCTACAATGTGATTTTCTGGATTTTTTTTCTCATTTTGTCTGTCATAGTTGAAGTGTACCTATGATGAAAATTACAGGCCTCTCTCATCTTTTTAAGTGAGAGAACTTACACAATTGGTGGCTGACTGAATACTTTCTTGCCCCACTGTATATAAAATGGCTCTGTGTAGTTCCCTGGTGCGGTGGTGTACAAATGAGCATTGCATGTGTAACCTGTGTGAAATGGCTAGCTAGTTAGCAGGGTGCGCACCAATAGCGTTTCAGTCGGTGGCGTCACTCGCTCTGACACCTTGAAGTAGTTTTCTCCCAATGCTCTGCAAGAGCCGCGGCTTTTGTGGAACTATAGGTAATAATGCTTTGAGGGTGTCAGTTGTTGAGGGTCCCTGGTTCGAGCCCAGGTAGGGGCAAAGACAGGGACGGAAGTAATACATTGGTGCCGTGACCCTGTCACTGGTTGCTGCGGAAAAGGAAGAGGTCAAAAGGGGGTGAGTATAACTGGTGTAAATTGGCTAGCTAGTTAGCAGGTTGCGCGCTAATGGTGTTTCAATCAGTGACGTCACTCGCTCGGAGACCTTGAAGTAGTTGTTTCCCTTGCTCTGCAAGGGCCACAGCTTTTGTGGAGTGATAAGTAATGTTGCTTCGAGGGTGTCAGATGTTTATGTGTGCAGAGGGTCCCTGGTTCGAGGCGAGGAGAAGGACGGTAGCAATACTGTTGCACATGGAATTGCTTTTTAAAGTGGTTCGGTTGTTTTTTATTTTTTTATTTTAGAATTCAACCTTTATTTAACTTGGTAAGTCAGTTAAGAACAAATTCTTATTTACAATGACGGCCTACCAAAAGGCAAAAGACCTCCTGCGGGGACCGGGGCTGGGATTTAAAAAAATAATAATTAATTAATTAAAAATAAAATAAAACAATAAAAAAATGTATAGCATATACATATAGGACAGAACACACATCACAACAAGAGAGACAACACGACACTACATAAAGAGACTTAAGACAACAACATAGCAAGGCAGCAACACATGACAACACAGCATGGTAGCAACACAACATGGTAGCAGCACAAAACATGGTACAAAAATTATTGGGCACAGACTGCACAAAGGGCAAGAAGGTAGAGACAACAATACATCACGATGTTAGCTACTATATAACTCCTGTATGGTTGATTTAATGTGTGATGTCACTCAGGACCCCCAGAAAAGTCACCTGATTCCAATCAACTAGTCTTTAATCAAGACTATACTTAGAAGACCAACAGGCTCATGATACGAAGGCATTCATGGACCTCCAGGTGCGTGTGTGTGTCTGTCTCTGTCTGTTTGTAAGAGAAAGAGTGCACAGCAGAATATGTGATCGGAGTTTATTGGTCAGAAATCCCGCTCATGGCTCATGGAGCATGGCACTCCACATCCTTTCCAACAGCTCCGCTAAAAACTGCTCAGCGCTCACAGGGAGAAAAAGAACAGTCGCTCCGAATTCGCTCTATTCATTAAAATCAAAATTTCAATCAACACCCATGTGTTTTTGTGACGACCTGGACCCATAATTTGATTTTGAAGTATTGAAACCAAACCATCTGATTTGAATAAAAAAGTATTTTAATAAACATGAAAAGGTGAATGTAGGAAGCGCCTCAAATACATGTCGTATTAAACAGCATATAAACACTCTAAAAAGGTTAGGAGCCAGACAGGGAGCCTAAGAAGGGAAGAAAATGAATTATTTAGGCTATATTTATTTCTATTATTTCAAGGCTATAGCCTACAAAGAAAAACATTGTGAAGCATTTGCGAGTGTGACACTACGTTGGTAGGGACATAAAGTGCTCAGCATTTAAACAACATTTAATTGTATTAAATCATTATAGTATATAGTCTGTGGCTTACTTATTAGGCTCAGTCTACAGTGCCTTTGAATTCATTTTTAGAAAGTCGAGTTTGGCAAGAATCTGTGGCTTCAGTCTCACACGATGGTGCCTGGAGAGCAGGCCAGCAGTGGAGAATATCCTCTCCTCGCTTGCAGAGCCACTGGGGATGCTAAACACCCTTCGGGCCACTCTTGCCAGACTGGGCAGAGATGCAACGTTTAAAAGAATATATATACACAGTTGAAGTCGGAAGTTTTCATACAACTTTGCCAAATACATTTAAACTCAGTTTTTCCACAGTTCCTGACATTTAATCTGAGTAAAAATTCCCTGTCTTAGGTCAGTTAGGATCACCACTTTATTTTAAGAATGTGAAATAACAGAATAAAAGTAGAGAGAATCATTTATTTCAGCTTTTATTTCTTTCATCACATTCCCAGTGGGTCAGAAAATGACATACACTCAATTAGTATTTGGTAGCACTGCCTTTAAATGGTTTATCTTGGGTCAAATGTTTCAGGTAGCCTCCCACAAGCTTCCCACAATAAATTGGGTGAATTTTGGCCCATTCCTCCTGACAGAGCTGGTTTAACTGAGTCAGGTTTGCAGGCCTCCTTTCTCCCACACGCTTTTTCAGTTCTGCCCACAAATTTTCTATGGGATTGAGGTCAGGGCTGTGTGATGGCCACTTTGTTGTCCTTAAGCCATTTTGCCACAACTTTGGAAGTATGCTTGGGGTCATTGTCCATTTGGAAGACCCATTTGCGACCAAGATGTTGCTTCAATATATCCACATAATTTTCCTGCCTCATGATGCCATCTATTTTGTGAAGTGCACAAGCCCCTCCTGCAGCAAAGCACCCCCACAACATGATGCTGCCACCCCCGTGCTTCACGGTTGGGATGGTGTACTTCAGCTTGCAAGCATTCCCCTTTTTCCTCCAAACATAACGATGGTCATTATGGCCAAACTTCTATTTTTGTTTCATCAGACCAGACCAGAGGACATTTCTCCAAAAAGTATGATCTTCGTCCCCATGTGCCGTTGCAAACCGTAGTCTGGCTTTTTTATGGAGGTTTTGGAGCAGTGGCTTCTTCCTCGCTGAGCGGGCTTTCTGGTTATGACGATATAGGACTCGTTTTACTGTGGATATAGATACTTTTGTACCTGTTTCCACAAGCTTCTTCACAAGGTCCTTTGCTGTTGTTCTGGGATTGATTTGCACTTTTTGCACCAATTTACGTTCATCTCTAGGAGACAGAACGCATCTCCTTCCTGAGCGGTATGACGGCTGCGTGGTCCCATGGTGTTTATACTTGCATACTATTGTTTGTACAGATGAACGTGGTACATTCAGGTGTTTGCAATTTGCTCCCAAGGATGAACCAGACATGTGGAGGTCTACAACAACAACAAAAAATTCTGGGGTCTTGGCTGATTTCTTTTGATTTTCCCATGATGTCAAGCAATGAGACACGGAGTTTGGAGGTAGGCCTTGAAATACATTGACAGGTACACTTCCAATTGACTCAAATGATATCAATTAGCCTATCAGAAGCTTCTAAAGCCATGACATAATTTTCTGGAATTTTCCAAGCTGTTTAAAGGCACAGTCAACTTAACATATTTAAACTTCTGACCCACTGGAATTGTGATACAATGAATCATCAGTGAAATAGTCTGTCTGCAAACAATTTTTGGAAAAATTACTTGTGTCATACACAAAGTAGATGTCCTAACCGACTTGCCAAAACTATAGTTTGTTAACAAGAAAATTTGTTTCTACAACCTGTAATGGAACTTTTCCAGTTCTTGTCTGGACAAAGTGCTCGCGCCTCATGAAGATGGACTGAACACGCTAACAACAAGTGGCTATTTGGACAAAAATGATGGACTTTATGGAACTTTATGAAACAAATCAGTCATTTATTGTCGAACTGCGATTCCTGGGAGTGCCTTCTGATGAAGATCATCAAAGGTAAGTGAATATTTATGGTGTGATTTCTAACTTCTGTTGACTCCAAAATGGCGGATATTTCTCTGGCTGGATTGGGCTCTGAGCGCCGTTCTCAGATTATGCTTTTTCCATAAAGTTTTGTTGAAATCTGACACAGCGTTTGCATTACGGAGAAGTCTATCTTTAATTCTGTGAATAACAGTTGTATCTTTTATCAATGTTTATTACGAGTATTTCTGCAAAATCACCGGATGTTTGGGAATCAAAACATTACTGCACATAACGCGCCAATGTAAACTGAGATTTTTGGATATAAATATGCACATTATCGAACAAAACAAACATGTATTGTGTAACATGATGTCCTATGAGTGTCATCTGATGAAGATCATCAAAGGTTAGTGATTAATTTTATCTATATTTCTGCTTTTTGTGACTTCTATCTTTGGCTGGAAAAATGGCTGTGTGTTGTTTTCACTTGGCTCTGACCTAATCATATGTTGTGCTTTCGCTGTAAAGCATTTTTTAAATCGGACACGATGGGTAGATTAACAAGATGTTTATCTTTCATTTGCTGTTTTGGACTTGTTAATGTGATTACCATATGATTATGTTAGGTCAGAGCCTAGTCACAAAAATACATACAGACATTTTCCAGCCAAAGAGAGGAGTCACAAAAAGCAGAAATAGAGATAAAATGAATCACTAACCTTTGATGATCTTCATCAGATGGCACTAAAAGGACTTCATGTTACACAATACAAAAATCTCAGTTTACATTGGCGCGTTATGTTCAGTAATGTTGTGCCTTGAAAACATCCGGCGAATTTGCAGAGAGCCACATCAATTTACAGAAATACTCAACATAAACTTTGATAAAAGATACAAGTGTTATGCACAGAATTATAGATATCCTTCTCCTTAATGCAACCGCTGTGTCAGATTTCAAAAAAGCTTTACGGAAAAAGCAAACCATGCAATAATCTGAGTACGGCGCTCAGACACAAAAACAAGCCATACAGATACCCGCCATGTTGTGGAGTCAGTAAAAGTCAGAAATAGCCTTATAAATATTCACTTACCTTTGATGATCTTCATCAGAATGCACTCCCAGGAATCCCAATTCCACAATAAATGTTTGTTTTGTTTGATAAAGTCCATCATTTATGTCCAAATACCTCCTTTTGTTAGCGCGTTTAGTTCACAAATCCAAACTCACGAGGCGCGGGCAAGTCCAGGCAAAAGTTTAGACGAAAAGTTCAAAAAGTTCAATTACAGTTCGTAGAAACATGTCAACGATGTATAGAATCAATCCATAGGATGCTTTTAACATAAATCTTCAATAATGTTCCAACCGGAGAATTCCTTTGTCTTTAGAAATGCTACGGAACGCAGGTAGCTCTCACGGGCGTGCGCATGATCAGCTCATGGCCTTCTGCTAGACCTCTGGTTGAAACAGCTCTCATTCTCTCCCCCTTCATAGTAGAAGCCTGAAACAACGTTTTAAAGACTGTTGACATCTAGTGGAAGCCTTAGGAAGTGCCATATGACCCCATAGACACTGTATATTTGATAGGCAATGAGTTGAAAAACTACAAACCTCAGATTTCCCACTTCCTTGTGGATTGTTTCTCAGTTTTTTGCCTGCCATATGAGATCTGTTATACTCACAGACATCTTTCAAACAGTTTTAGAAACTTCAGAGTGTTTTCTATCCAAATCTACTAATATACTATTATGCTTATATTAGCTTCTGGGCCTGAGTAGCTGGCAGTTTACTCTGGGCACGCTTTTCATCCGAATGTGAAAATGCTGCCCCCTATCCCAAACAGTGGGATAGGGGGCAGCATTATTCAGTTCAGTTCTCATTACTGAACATCGCAAACCCTTGGATATCTGCACGAACCCTAGTTTCCATAATGAATCAGCAATATACAAATTGGCTTAATTATTTATTTACTAACTAAATAATCACACAGAATTACATAACAAACAAACAGTAGATATTGGTTACTAACAATGATAGAAAAGTCCCTAGTGGACTAAGCCGATATGAACGGCTTGGTAGACAAAGGAAAGGGGTGGGGACTGAGAAAGAACGGGAAAGACTAAATGGATTCACAATACACAGTGGATAATGATATAATTATAATCATTGAAATGCTAATCCTTTGTACATGAAAGGCCACTCATTCGAGAATAATTGCAATGTATATATTTACGCCAGTATGTTGTTGTTGTCTTCTCTGTTGGAGTCACTTAATCCCTCAATAGAGTTCATCAGAGTCTCTGGTTAACTTTCTCAGAAGTCACAATGTCTTTTGTGGTTGTAGGTGGTTAGAATGGATACTTCAGAGTGCCATTTGGAAATGATCTCATAGATAGAGGCTTCAGTGGTTGTCGGTATTCTCGTTCTAGACTTATGTAATTCCAAGCTGCAGACTAGTAATTATACGTCTAAGATTTGCTCTTATATGTAGTGATCGATAGTCTCAGAGTTGAACCATTTCCAGCCGTGTAGCAAAACTACAGGAGTATGGTCTCTGTGGCCTATTGTAGTTCTTAACCATTTCACATGAAGCATCAGATGCATGTTTTCTAGTCTAATGTGAATTTCGTTTGGTGTGTGTTATATACACTTCAGAGAAAAGGCTGGTCCATGACGCCGATGTAATGTCTATGCTCATGTGGGTGTGGTTACTGACCTGGTTAACTTTATATGAAAACCCATATTTTCTCATTTAGAATGTTAACATCACATCTTTTCACAAATAGTTGTATGTTCGATCACATACGTTTCACAATATTTAGATATGAACCTGACAGCTTGGAAATGTACATTTTAAGAGATACAGTTATGTGTGTTTCCTGTCCTTCATGAGATCACCAAATGAAACACACTTGTCATAACTGTCCCTTAAAGTGTGAACGGACCACTCCCACATTCTCAAAAGTAGAATATTGTTTAGTTCTCCCATTTTGGGGATTAGGAGTTTTGAACTAAGATAAGCTCTTTGTTCTGGTAGACTCTCTCCCTCAATACTGCATGGCAGTTTCTACCAGGTATGTATGACCTTTTGTAATGTCATAAAACTTGTGGTGGGGTGAGTGAGAGAGAGGGGGAGCCACGACATACACCCGCAAAGGGCCACATCGTGACAAACTGTAACTCAGTAAAATCTTTTAAATTGTTGCATGTTGCGTTTATATTTTTGTTCAGTATAGTTAGCTACCGACCCCGTTCCTTTCTTTTAGCATGTGCGTGTAGTAAGTACACCATCATGCTTTCGGGATATGTGTCTTTTCAGATTCCACAATGATTCTTTAGATGTGGACACTACATCACCGCACTCCCTCTCTTGCTCTTGGTCCTCATCTTTGTAAGTCACCTTGATTTTGCACCTGTGTGTTCTATCAATTTAGCAAACTCCATGACAGTAGCTAAAGCAAGGGGCTATAGCAGCACACAAGTAGACTACAAATGCATGCTGGGCGCGAATGAGCTCTACTGGAGGCTACTGGAATGAAATTGGAGCGGGCTAGAAGGCCAACGCTCCAGACTTTATGAATCTCCCTCTGGCTCCAGTCAAATTGGGCATGCTCTGCTCCTCGCTCTGCTCCAGCTCTGCTCCCATTCTCTGGTGCATAGGAGGGGTTTACCATGTGTTTTTATTGTCTCAGTATTCAAGTGCTCTGTTTTCAGGACCACCCAGTGAACCGGGTCGCACTGGTACTGCAGTGCCTTCCCCAGGAGACGCAGGCCCCCCCGGGCCACCAGACTACTCAGGACCACAAAGGCCGAAGGTAACCACACAACACACAACTCCGAAACAGAAAACGTTTAAAAACTTTTTGCAGCAAAAACAAAAAGAACACTTTTTTATTTGGCAAGTCGAGGTAGTTCCTCCCTGATGCATTCTGTTTTCTTCTGTTTGGTGCTGTTATTTGGTGCTGTTATTTTCTGATAGGTGCCAGAGGCCCAGCAGGGCACATGGGCCCCAATGGACCAAGAGGTCGTCTTGGTGCCTATGGCCTCCTGGAGCCCAAAGGTGACAAAGGCAGACGCAGGTGACCACTGAGATCAGCAGAGCTAACTGAGACAATTCTAGCTGTTTTAGCCTGTCCCTCTGATAACACGGTTCCTCTGTATCACCTGCAGGGCCCAAAGGCCATCCCGGTCAGTACCATTGAGGAACCCCCCTTTGTCTCCGTGGCCCCTCGGGATCATTAAGTCTACCTGAACCCCAACCCCAGGAGATGCAGGTAGCATAGTGTTTGGGCCAGTAAACGAAATGTTGCTGGATCGAATCCCTTAGCTGATAAGGTAAAAATCTGTCATTCTGCCCCTGAACAAGGAAGTTAACCCACTGTTCCCTGGTAGGCCGTCATTGTAAATAAGAATTTGTTCTTAACTGACTTGCCTTGTTAAATAAAGCGCACAATTTATTGCTGGGCCCTGTGGAAACCCTGGGCCTCATGGTAGCTGACCAACAGAAACAGGAGAGTTGTGTGTGTGAGTGCGTGCCCCCTTACCCTCACACTGACTGATCGTGGTGTTTGTGTTCTCTCCTGGGTCCTAAGGGTCCTGCTGGGTTGCGAGGGCCCCCCAGGGAGAAACAGACTTGGAGACACGAGCCAGGCAGGCTCATGTCTGCAAGTCTTCAGCACCATGCCCTTCTGCTACTGCAACACCTGTGACTACGCCAGACGCAACGGTAAGTCCTACTGGCTCTCCACCTCTGCGGCCGTGCCCATGATGCTCATGTCGGGCTGCGAAATCCTCGGCCACATCAGCAGCTGTGCCGTGTGTGCGAGACGCCCTCGCAGCCAAGATCACAACGCCCCCAGCTGTCCCCTCGGATGGAGGAGTTTGTGGGCCAGCTACTCCTTCCTTATGGTGAGTGTATTGGGGGGGTGGGGGATCTCTGTATGTGTGTATGACTTTATTGTGTGCAAAGTTGTTTGTTGATGTTTGTGTGTGTGTGTGTGTGTGTGTGTGTGTGTGTGTGTGTGTGTGTGTGTGTGTGTGTGTGTGTGTGTGTGTGTGTGTGTGTGTGTGTGTGTGTGTGTGTGTGTGTGTGTTTGTACTATCCTCTCCTCTCTCCAGCACTCCGGAGCAGGTGGCGAGGGTCAGTCTCTGACCTCGTCGAGCAGCTGCCGGCGTGGAGTGGCATGTGCCAATACTTTGCCAATGTCTACAGCTTCTGGCTGACCCTTGTTACCCGAGCCGAGCAGTTTGGCACCACCCCAGTCCCTGGCGTGTGCCTCCAATCAACAGCGCCAGCAGGTCAGCCGATGCCACGTGTGTACCAAGGGCTGATGCACACACTGTATATATGCACACACCTTATGTCACCTATTTATTTTCTTTATTCTTTATTGTATGTTTATTGGATTGAGAGAGTTGGAGGTGAAAGATAGGAGAGAGAGTACTGAAAGAGCAGTGGACCGGATTTGAACCCAAGCTGTAAATGTGCTCCAGAGGCAGCGGCATAGACCATTAAACACTCCAGGCCACGTCACCTCCTATTTCATCCATAAGTCAAGTTACCTCATACTATGATTACCGAACTTCCCTGACCCCTCTAAATCACTGCTATTTTGGTTTTTCCCAATGCTGTGCTAGCCCCGTCGGTTTTCCACTGTATAGCCTTATACATTTGTCAACTCTTCGGGGCTACCACCATCATCTACCATTTGATCATGGAGGCTCGGGGGCAGAGGGGCTAAGAGGCAGAATTTTCACTTTTGGATAACTAGCGTGCCCAATTTCAACTTCCTGCTACTCATGCCAAGATTTATTCATAGATTTGGATAGAACACACTCTGAAGTTTCTAAAACTGTTTGAATCATGTCTGTGAATATAACAGAACTTATGTATCAGGCAAAACCCAGAGGACTAACTGTTCAGAATTCTTTTTTTTGCCTCTCTCTGTTCGCTGCCTTGTTATTGCCAAGGGATATTTCTTAGGAACCTGTTTTCAGTTCCTACCGATTCCACTGGATGTCACCAGTCTTTGGAATGTGGTTGAGGTTATTCCTTTGTGCAATGAAGAAGTAGGCCAACTAGGAACTGGGTCCACTTTTGTGAGTTGCGCAAGACGTGAAAAGTGGCGCAGGTTTGTTGTCTTCCTGTATTGAACACAGATTGCCCCGTCTACAATTTGATAGATTATTAACGTTTAAAAAATACCTAAAGTTGTATTACAAAAGTAGTTTGAAATATTTTGGCAAAGTTTATAGGCAACTTTTGAAATATTTTGTAGTGATGTTGCGTTTTTTGTAAGCTGTTTTTTTCTGGATCAAATGCGCTTTATAAATGGACATTTTGGATATATATCGACGGAATTAATCAATAGTGATGTTTATGGGACATATTGGAGTGCCAACAAAAGAAGCTCGTCAAAGGTAATGCATGTTTTATATTTTATTTCAGCGTTTTGTGTAGCGTCTGCAGGGTTGAAATATGCTAACTCCTTTGTTTACTGCTGGTGCAGATGGTGCAGGCTATCAGATAATAGCTTCTTATGCTTTCGCAGAAAAGCATTTTTAAAATCTGATGTTGGCTGGATTCACAACGAGTGTAGCTTTCATTGAGTATCTTACATGTGTGATTTAATGAAAGTTTGAATTATATAGTATTTTATTTGAATCTGGCGCTCTGCATTTTCCCTGGCAATTGGCCAGTCGAGACATTTGCGTCCCGCCTATCCCTAAAGTAGTTTTAACAAAACCATATTGTGGATTGCTGTCTATCCCTGTCGATGGACTGCTTTCAAGGTAAGGAAACAAATATATAAAGTGTGGAAGATGATGTAATTTCACTGAATAATCCTTTTAACTAACTTCTTGATGGTGGGCATTGGCCAGGCAATAGGCACAATGGTTAAGCACTGATCAACCTGCATTGAGCACCTCCCAGACCAGGAAGTGAAAGCTAAAAGACACAGCATGCCTTAATCAGAACTCATCTTAACACGTTGTAATTGGAATAACCAATAATATTATGTTGTTATATCAATACCCATGTCATAATGTTGTAATGTATATAATTTACACTACTGCTATTACAGCTTCAAATGCACTGGTCCCATTTATTCGTACATCATACAGTATCTGTGTTATATTCCTGTTTGTAGTTGTGCAAAATGAAATTACAAAATGAAATAGTTTCCTTTTGTTGCCCATGTCGGTGTAAATATTCATTTTGTTTGTTGGTGCTGATAACAGTGGTGCTCTTATGGTTTTGAATTTGCTATCAAATTGTGCTATGCCAATGTTTGTATTACAGATAAGTAAACGTTTTTATTCTTTAAAAGTTTCATCCACAAGAACAAAAATCTCTTTAAATCATGTTGTGATTTACAGGGACCTTTTTCCATTAACTTTACCAAGTGCCCTTTGAGTACTACAATGTGGGTTACTATTGAAAAAACATATGTATCAGAGTAAACTGCAAAGACCAAAAGCACAATCACATATTCCACCAGGATTCTGAGCTCTTCCACAGCGGGTTGAAGTTCATATTTATTTCTATCGACAACAGAACCCATGTGACAATCAGCATACAGTACTTCATATTCGCAAACATTTTTTTTTCTTCTTTTCCTTTTTAGAAATAAGACAGATGACTCTGACAGTGCTGTGCTCTCTCTACCTTTCACAGTGCTGTGCTCTCACTACCTTTCACAGTGCTGTGCTCTCTCTACCTTTCACAGTGCACATATTCTATACAGACACAAAAGAGATTGTACATCGTTATACATTTCAGACCTGCGCCGACCAACCGTGTGGGGCAGAAAAGTTCATGTTTACAACAATCATTTCAGAGTTGACCTGCATACAGTGTAGCTTGGCACACACTAACACACACTAACACACACTCACACACACATACAGGTATAAAGGACTCGGTGGGACCTCCGTGTTGATTTCTCAATGGAAGGGGTACTGCACTGGCTTAACCAGTTAGGTTGTTCATGCTACTCCTAGGTTTCCTTTCCTCCATTCCTGTAGGACTGCTGCTCATGTCTGCCAATGAATGGACAGATTTGGGGATCTAGCCATTTATTGGTCTCTCACCCATGTTATTCCCCAACAGCACTACAGTACACTGCACCTTAAACGGAAAGGGATTCATCGCTTGATGTAGGACCATCCCCCAACACAGATCTATAGTTAGATTACCCAAAATCCTAACCTTAACCTAGGAGATCATTAAGAAATCTGGCCCTGGAGCAACTGTTAGAGGCAACTCCTGAGTCACCCATGACTTCAGTCACACCCCTATTGCCCATGCAGGTGCATGCTGGTCTATGGAGGACAGGAATAGGAGGGGGGGTACATCTAAAACAGTTTGGCAATGTAGACATTGCATTTCTTACGTGCAAAAGATAACCTCTTTAGATGATGTAGAAGGTAGAGGGGGAGTGGAGGGGTAGCTGGACATGGATCCAGCCTAATTGAGTGTGATGGAGGATGATGGGTAGTGCAGTTTTTCATTATTAATCTTTACTTTACAAAGCCTTGATCTGTAGGCCCTTGTGTTACCCATGTCCTTATACTTGGGCAGAGCTGTGGCCATCCTATAGGTCCTTATCATCTGATCCCTAAAATGGATGCTGCCAAGCAGCCAATCACAGGGGACAATGCGTCACAGACAGCCAGTCACGGATGACGGCATGTCACAGACAGCCAATCATCTGCGATCAGACCACCCAGCCAACCAGTGATAACGTATTACATGGCACGGCTCTACTACTCTACATTTTACCCCAAAATATATAAGCACATTTTTCCAAAGTTATTTCTCAAGCAAGTGCATAATATACACATATTCTGCCGTAGGTTTAAGTTTTTGTCTAAAAGTTCAGGCGTGGATTGTTCCGGCTGGTTGTTGGTGTGGATTGAGTTCCGTATCTACTCTGTGGGAAGATGCCCTCAATGTGCCTGGCAGAGTAGGAGAGCTGACCTGTGCCAGCTATTGCCACCAACCCATATTAGATAACCAACCCTTGCAAAGTGCAACCTCACCAACAATTTACCTCAGCAGGCTGGTTTGGGATAATAGGTTTGTCCTTAGGTTTATCTCCCTGACCCACCCTCGTTTCTATCTTAGTGTTGTGTACTATGTACATGCTAGCCAACCCATCTCATAACAAATAAATCCTTGTCAAAGGCTCTGACTGACTACACAGCTTGTAAACTTACAAACTGAAGCACAAGATTCCTGACCTGTTCTAGGACTAAGTATTGTACATACTAGAACACATTGGCCCAAAGGCTAATGGCAACCAGAGCCATGTATTTAGATCGAAATATATGGCTCTGATAGTCAGAATATCCTCCATTCAAAAGAGTGCTTTGAGTACTGGAAATTCATTGAGCATTTGGCATAAATAATTATCCGTGATAGATTATGCTTTAGAATGTAAAATACGAAAACGTAAAAGAAACATTGGATTGCTCTACATCTACATAGTTTTTGCTGCTTTATCCCTTTTTGTTTAGAAAATATTTATTCGTACTAAGTATTTTACATGGAGTCACTTGAAATAGAAAAATATCAAATATCACCAGTGATGATGAGAAAACATTACAACCTGAACAAGCGGAAATATTGCTATGGTAACCACCATTGTCCTTTGACATCAGCGATCCCCTCCCTGCTCTTATTGGCTGCCCCTGACCCCCGTGATGCGGAGTAGGCCAATAAGTAGGCACAAAGTCTAGATGGGGATTGGGCGTGGGGCCAAGTGGGTTATAGTTAATCATTGGTTATAGTCAGATGGCTGTGTCCCAGAACACAGTGGTCTGTGTGGGGTACGGGGGCGGCTGGATCTTTTTGGCCCCGTTGTTCTTCTGCTTGCACAGGTTCCTGTCCGGGTGGTTTCTGTCTGGGGGCCGCTGCCTGGAGCGGATCTCCATGCATAGGGTGCGCTTCCTCTCGATCTGCTCCAGCATGGTGCTGTCCCCACACATCCACGGCATCTGGGGTACCTGGGGAAAAGTGGAGAAGAGCAGTAGGCAACCAGGTAAATCAAGCACTTCCCAAGAATGAAAGAAAACAAATACATATTGATCCAGGTCTGCAGTAGGGGCCAATCTTTTTTATTATTAGTAATTTTTTTTCCACGTTTTTTAACCAGGTAAGTCAGTTGAGAACAAGTTATCATTTACAACTGCGACCTGGCCAAGATAAAGCAAAGCAGTGTGACACAAACAACCACACAGAGTTACACATGGAATAAACAAACAGTCAATAACACAATAGAACAGTCTATATACAGTGTCTGCAAATGAAGTAAGATTAGGGAGTGAAGACAATAAAAAGGCCAGCCATAGTGGTGAAATAATTACAATTTAGCAATTAAACACCGGAGTGACAGATGTGCAGAAGATGAATGTGCAAGTCGAGATATTATATATGGGGATGAGGTAGTTGGGGGGGGGCTATTTACAGATGACCTATGTACAGGTGCAATGATCTGTAAGCTGCTCTGATAGCTGATGGTTAAAATTAGTGAGGGAGATATGAGTCTCCAGCTTCAGTGATTTTTTGCAATTTGTTCCAGTCATTGGCAGCAGAGAACTGGAAGGAAAGGCGGCCAAAGGGGGAATTGGCTTTGGGGGTGACCAGTGAAATATACCTGCTGGAGCGCGTGCTACGGGTGGGTGCTGCTAAGGTGACCAGTGATCTGAGATAAGGTGGGGCCTTACCTAGCAAGGACTATAGATGACCTGGAGCCAGTGGGTTTGGCAATGAATTTGAAGCGAGGGCCAGCCAACGAGAGCATACAGGTTGCAGTGGTGGGTAGTATATGGGGCTTTGGTGATGAAACGGATGGCACTGTGATAGACTGTATCCAATTTGCTGAGTAGAGTGTTGAAGGCTATTTTGTAAATGACAATGCCGAAGTCAAGGATCAGTAGGACAGTCAGTTTTATGAGGGTATGTTTGGCAGCATGAGAGAAGGATGCTTTGTTGCGAAATAGGAAGCCGATTCTGGATTTAATTTTGGATTGGAGATGCTTAATATGAATCTGGAAGGAGAGTTTACAGTCTAACCAGACACCTAGGTATTTGTAGTTGTCCACATATTCTAAGTCAGTGCCGTCCAGAGTAGTGATACTATTCGGGTGGGCAGGTGCGGGCAGCGATCGGTTGAAGAGCATGCATTTAGTTTTACTTGCATTTAAGAGCAGTTGGAGGCCACGGAAGGAGAGTTGTATGGCATTGAAGATCATCTCGAGGTTAGTTAATGCAAAGAATGGCCAAAAGAAGGGCCAGAAGTATACAGAATGGTGTCGTCTGCGTAGAGGTGGATCAGAGAATCACCAGCTTCAAGAGCAACATCATTGATGTATACAGAGAGAATTGAACCCTGTGGCACCCCCATAGAGACTGCCAGAGGTCCGGACAACAGGCCCTCCGATTTGATACACTGAACTCTGTCTGAGAAGTAGTTGGTGAATTGTGCGAGGCAGTCATTTGAGAAACCAAGGCTGTTGAGTCTGCCAATAAGAATGTGGTGATTGACAGAGTCGAAAGCATTGGCCAGGTCGATGAATACGGCTGCACATTATTGTCTTTTGTCGATGGCGATTCTGATATTGTTTAGGACCTTGAGCATAGCTGAGGTGCACTCATGACCAGCTCGGAAACCAGATTGCATAGCGGAGAAGGTATGGTGGGTTTCGAAATGGTCGGTGATCTGTTTGTTAACTTGACTTTCGAAGACCTTAGAAAGGCAGGGTAGGATAGATATAGGTCTGTAGCAGTTTGGGTCTAGAGTGTCTCCCCCTTTGAAGAGAAGGATGACTTCGGCAGCTTTCCAATCTTTGGGGATCTCAGACGATACGAAAGAGAGGTTGAACAGGCTAGTAATAGTTTTTTATTTTTGTATTTTTTTTTATTTGACCTTTATTTTACTAGGCAAGTCAGTTAAGAACAAATTCTTATTTTCAATGACAGCCTAGGAACAGTGGGTTAACTGCGTGTTCAGGGCAGAACGACAGATTTGTACCTTGTCAGCTCAGGGATTTGCAACCTTCCGGTTACTAGTCCAACGCTCTAACCACTAGGCTACCCTGCCGCCCCAGTTGCAACAATTTCGGCGGATAATTTTAGAAAGAGAGGGTCCAGATTGTCTAGCCCGGCTGATTTGTAGGGGTCCATATTTTGCAGCTCTTTCAGAACGTCAGCGAAGGGTGAAGGAGAAATCGGGGAGGCTTGGGTAAGTTGCTGCGGGGGGTGCAGAGCTAGGCCAGCCGTAGAATAATGTTTATTGAAATTCTCGATAATTGTAGATTTATTGGCAGCATATCTCATCGAATTACCTGTGCCTCTGGTGCTTGCCTCTGTGGGGTCCCCAAGGGAGAGGGTGTAACTGGGGCAGAGAAGGAGCGGCCATACTTCGGAAGTGCTGGTTTCAGTTCTATAAAGAGGGACAATGCATTTAAATTAATACATTTAGCTCACTCTTTTAATAGTTTATATGCAACAAAACTAAAAGTTATGGTGAAGCAATACACAGTTATAAGCCTAATCACAATTGCAAACCCTTACCAATCATCTCTCAGCATGTTTTATGTCTTATCTATAAGATAACACTTGGAATCACATTTCATTTTATGTTGTGTAGCCTAGGCTTCTAGCTATTTAGACTACAGTGTGTTTCAAAGGGCACCTGCACCTGGTCTCAGTATTCCCGCCAAAACCATAGAAAATCACCTTTCTTGAGTTTGAAACTGCACCCTGATGAGAACAGTTGGCCTAGGTAAGTTTCTTATTTCGTGTGAAATGTGTAAAATTGTGTTTGTTCTTTTAATTTTCAAACTTTACTGATTTAGTATGAAATATCCTTATAATTAATTCAAATTTTCTTCAAATGACAATCAAGGTGACGTACAATATGCTAACTAAATTAGCCTAGCAAGCTAGCTAACAAGCACACTCAAAATATGTTTTATTGTCACACACACCGTATAGGTGCAGTGAAATGTGTTGTTTTACAGCATGTGTCAAACTCATTCCACAGAGGGCCGAGTCACCCGAGTGCCTACGGGTTTTTACTCCACCCTTGTACTTGATTGAAGAACTACCTTTGTTTTATGTACATTTTAGTTACCCATGTAACCCAGTCAGAGAATGTTCAAATTGTTTGATTATGGATATGCTACTTGCATGTTATTGCAATCAACAGTATAGCATCTCTAAACTTTGCAGATTATTGTGCTTGATGAGGACATGCTTAGTGCGTGTCAATCATTTACCACAGCCACTTCCTGGTGTCTGGTTGTGTTGAGCTGCATGTGCAATTTAAATTAGGCTATCCTCACCTGTATTGCCAGTTCCCAACATCATTGGCGGACTGCCAGCAGGTCTTCCATGCCGAGTTGGTGTGGCCGTCGATGATTGTTGCCCTGATACACCGTTCTTCTCTTGTGCTTTTGATTGCTCAAAGTTGTAGGTCCCCCTATCTCTGCTATCACGCCTGGGCAAGACGTCTGAGCTGTAACCCACCCGGTCTTTGTCGCGCCTAGGATCTACCCCATTGGCACTCTTGCCATAGCTATCGCGCCGGGGGGGCAGTTCTGAGCCATTGCAGCTTCTGTCCTTGCTGTCACGCCTGGCTTCAAGGCCATGTCTGGCGGACTCTTTGATGTCCTGTCGGGGTAAGAGCTCCATTCCATTGTAACTTCGTTCTTTGCCCTCTTGTCTAGAGTCCAGGCCGTAGCTCGCCCTGTCTCGGTCTTTGCTATTACGTCTGCACTCAAGGCCATTTCTGGGTGAATCTTTGCAATTTTGTCTGGGTAGGAGCTCTGGTGGCTGATCAATTCGTTCTTTGCTGTCATGTCTCGAATCCATTTCGTTCCTGGTTCGGTCTTTGCTATCTTGCCTGGGTAGAAGTTCCGGTGGGTTCTGGTGGCTGAGCCTTTCTTTGCTGTCTGGTCTGGACTCCACACCATTCCGGGGAGAGTCTTTACTGTCCTGCCTTAGTAAAGGCTCCATGCAGTGGACACTTCTGTCTTTGCTATTGCGTCTAGGCATCAATTCTATGTTATTGCAGCCCCTGTCCTTGCTGTCCCGTCTGACAGGCGGGGGCTCAATACTAGTGCAACCCCGATCTTTACTGTCTCTTGTCATAGGCAAGGGCTCCACACTATTACAACCCCGGTCTCTGCTGTCCCGTTTCATAGGCAGGGGTTCAGCACTGCTACAGCCCCTGTCCTTGGTGTCGCGTCTGTGAGAAGACGACTCTTTGCTACGTTCCTTACTCTCCCGTTTGGACTCCTTGCTCTCCCGTTTGGACTCCTTGCTGTGACTGTGCCGCTCCTTGCCGTCACGTTTGGACTCGCTGTTAGGCTTACACTTGGACTCGGCTATAACAGAGGAGAAACACAGTCAGACACCAGAAAATACCAAGTTTCTTTAAGTCCCTAGTTATTAGTTAGGCCTAGTGGTATCTACTGTTATTTCCTAGGAGAAACACAGTCAAAAACCTTAAAATGCCAAATTCCTGCATGTCCTTACCAATTAGTTAGTAGTATACTCTGTTACTTCAACACAAAATAACTAGTAAACATAACCTATATAAAAATAAACAATTGTATTAAAGCACTGCACTAACGCTATACGGCCACTTGGTTTCACCCATGCGCTGTGGGTGCTATGAACCACTGGGATGAGACAAGGTCCTTTTGCCTGAATTACTGGGAAATGCTGTTTTTTCATTTGACAGATGTTATGGAGACATCCATGATGTGAATTGCATAGATACTATTACCAATGGGTAGGTAAAGGCTCAGTAACCACTTTCAATGCATTCTTGTTTAACACATTTATTTGCTGTTTTAATCGGTCATATTTGGTGAAATATTTCTAAATCAATGCAGCAGGTATACATGGCAATTGTAATGTTCTATCTCTTTCTGCTTGTCTCTTTCTATTAGGCTAAAAGACAACACAAAACTGTGCATCAATAAGGCATTACTGTATATGCATGAAGAGGACAGAGCCAACAAATGATCTCACAAGCCAATTAAAGCTAAGAAATACACAGAATTTGCATAAAAGGCTAGATGCAAACATTTGCCAGAACCACCAACCAAGATTACCTACATTCAGAGAAGATTGTGGTGTTACAATTCCAGGAAGTCAGCATCTGTCATAGATTGGGGCTTCTTTCTCTCTCCTGATTGGTGACTGTGAAGCTGTTTCCCTGATTGGTTCAATCTTTACTAGCTGGTTGGGCCAAGATAGGAATAGAACTCTCTAATCAGGTGTAAATGTCTTGGTTGTCTCTTAGGAAGCCTACTGCTGCTGCACATGATCAGTTGGAAGCTGGAGTGACCTGCGCTGCGATTGGCCCACTTCCCCACAGGGAGGGATGCTGCAAATAAGAGAGGCTCCTTCTTCTGTTGCTATGACTGGGTTGGAGTTGGTGGTTGCTATGAAGCTCTCAGAGTTAAGAACAGATTGACACGTGCCCAGTCATTTTTTATGTATAGCCCGAGATGGGTTCAAATGCACTCAACCAGTGGGAATTCCCCCATGGAGTTAGTTGCTATGTTAGATCTCTCTCCAAATCATCAGCCAATCTGATAAAAACCCAATAACACACTTCACTGCTCTTGTGACCATAATTAAGTCCTGGATACCTACACACAATTTACTCTTTTACAATTTGTAATACAGTATTGTGTGCATATGCAATGAATAGCCTATGTGGTTTCAAACAAACACAAATTCATATTTTATTCCTTTGCATTAGGCCCATTTAAATTTCAGGCCATGTGTCTACAGGGGTCATTAATTAGGAGAAAATCAATGGCTGAATTATGCATACAAATGCATTCAATAAATAAATCCACGATTTGAATATAAAGATTACAGGATGGTTGACAAAGCATGAATATGGAAAACCGGTTCTGAAGTTTTATAAATATGTATTAACCTCCGGAGTTGGGTAACTATCTGGATTCACCATTTGTGCAATTTTGGAAAAGTACTGCACTGGATGCATTGGCCTCCTGTGTTTAAACATGTTTACATATTTAAGAGTAATGCTGTGCGGTGGCTTAATGCCACTGCATAGTTTGAGAGGCATGCCGACCGCTTTACTCCCTAATCCGGGCCAGATTAAATCATATGATCTGTATCAATCTATGTTTGGTGGGCATAGATTAAACGGGCTCACGGAGGAAATGCTTGCAAAGAGCCACAAACACCCACCGCAAACATCAGCAGCAGCATCTCCTAATTTAGTGGGATTGGAAGTTGTTTAACCAGATGAAAATGGGTTTATATTAACGCGACACTGATGAGAACACGAATAAATCATTTCACAAAAAACTTGAGCCATTGCTGTAGTTTGTGCATCAATGTGTCAACAAACGTCTCAATGTTACACTGTGTGGGTTATGGCATGGCAGTCAGTTTGGATCAGACTGGATAGTGGATACCTGTGGAGGAACAATTTTTTTACTGTACCTCTATGTTCATATTGACTGATTCTGTAACTAGATTGACAAATAGATGATGTGATGCGTTGATTGATTTATTGATTAACTGACTGAATGATTGACACTCACTCTCCCCGGGCTCCTTCGACTTCCTTCCGCTGGTGTTCTTCTTCATCATGTTCCTACCGGCGGTGAACAGGTTGGTCAGCTCGTCCAGGGGGCTGGTCGGTGTGCGTGAGCGCCCCGTCGACACGTTCTGCATTGACCCATGCAGCCTGCCCCCGGCAACGCAGTCCTGGGGCGGCGAGCCCTTTCCGTGGGGCGTGGCAGAGGCACTGCGAGGCAGCCCGCCTGGAAAGGGAATGGGGGCGTCGAAGGGTGGCGCACGCATCAGGCTGAGGGGAGTTAGGCAGCGGCCCATGCTGACGGGCGAGGGGCAGGCTGAGTGGCTGCGCTGATAGCCGTGGGTCGAGGAGGCCGAGGACTTGTAGAGGGTGCAGGGCAGGGGCGGGGCCGACGAGCGACCCGACACGGTCAGGGTGGGCGTGGCGGTCAGCTCCCGGCGTAGGTGCACCAAGGGGGGCTCGGAAGAGGAGGTGGGTGACTTGCTATAGGCACCGGGGTTGTCCATCATGGGCAGTTTGGTCAGTGCATCCAGAGGGGTGAGCGGGGACTCGTCTGAGTTTGGCGAGCACTGGGCTGGTGAAGGGGGGAACACCAGGAGAGGCGGCCGGTGGGTTAGCAGGTTGGGGAAGGGCGCGGGAATGTCGCAGAGGGGGATGTTGCGCGGAGTGGAGCAGCGGCTGAGGGGCTCAGGGTCCAGTGGTGCCGGGGTAGGGCAGGCGGAGCGGCATCCCGGGGGGTCCCAGCGGTAGTCCATGTCATCCAGGAGGGGGTACTTCATCTCCTCATACACCGACTCGTCCGGCTCCTCATCCTCACTCCTGGGCGCCTCTGTTTGCCCCCCGCCCCCAACACTGGCACCCATCTCGATGTAGACGGGCTCATCCGAGTCGGAGTGGTGACTGGGGCTCTCGTCGCTCGGCGGCGAGGGGTTGTGCTCGCGCTCCGCAGAGGGGGAGTGACCCTTGCAGCCTCCGTGCTTCCTGATGTAGGACTCATCGAAGGAGGTGCTCAGCTGGGTGTTGGGATTCCTCCTGGGTTTGGGGGGAGGGACCCTCTTGCAGTCTTCGCCGCAGCCTTGTGGTGCTGAAGGAGCAGAAAAACAAAACGTGTTAGCCATATCATAGTAAACCTTCCCTGTATTATTACGTTTTACATGTCTTTGTTTTTAGGTCAGATATACGGCAATGTAGTAGTTAAGTGTATCTGAGTCAAACTGTGTGGGTTTTTTCAGGTTGGTATGACGTAGCGTTGCAGTGAATCCATTTGGGTCTTGTATATCACAGCCATATAGAGACAGGTGTTCCTTTAGGCTAGATATGTTCTGGTTATAGTATATTGTAGCGCAGAGAGAGAGTGTATTTCTAGGTCAAATAGTGTAGTGTATAAGTGTGTCCCTTTTTCCTGTTGGTCAGATGTAAAGTGGAAGATAAGAGCTGGAACATGTCTCCTTCAAACTGCAGATTTTACACCTTTAATAATTCAGACGCCAGATGGTCCAGGCGCACGCTCCTCTCTATGACTCACCACCGCCATCACGACACACACACACACCCACCCACACACACCATTCATCCCTTTGAAATCGTTCATGTACAGTACATCCATAACCTCAACCCAACCTCAACATATTCACATTCATCGTCTCTGAACTTAAATCTCTCCCTACTACACACATAGGCAAAGGGCAAATATGTTGTTTTCCTCCAACAAGTGCACATAAAAACACAGGTTGTAAATTCAACAGGGCTTTATATCCCGGCACCATTTTCTCAACCAGATGATAATAGATATAATATATATATATATATATATATATATATATATATATATATATATATATATATATATATTTTGTCAGTTGAACAACTGAATGCATTCAACTGAAATGTCTCTTCCGCACTTCACCCAACCCCTCATTTGAGCACAGTCAGCTGTGGTTCAGTGCGTGCGTGTGTGTGCTTGTGTGTGCGTGTGTGTGCGTGTTTTTCAATTGTTGATGTGGCTATGTGTCAGTGTAATTTGTGTCTCCGCACTCGGATGTGTGGCCTGTTATTACTATCATTATGCTAACTGGGTTGCATGGTGGATCTTGAGATCTGTTTCACGCACAGATGATGAGTTCATCCTCCCCCGCCTCCCTTCCCCCGCTCTCTCGCCCCCTCCCCCGTAGCGGATGTGTTTACCCACACCCCCTCTCCTCCTAAGGGAAAAGGAATCTAGGTCAATCGCTCCTCCTGAATGAATTCTGCTTCCGACTGGCCCCTCCCCCCTGCTCGGCGCAGAGCCTGCTCCGGCTCACGCAACAACCCTTCTTTCTGTGATGGACACCCCCACACTCCGACGGCGATTGGCCGGGACGCCTTAGAGCTCAACCGTTGCCGCAGCTTCATTGGCCCTCGCTGCCTGCCGCTGTTCTGATTGGCCGGGCTACGGGGGGTCTTGTTTCTGTGGGATGGTTGCCGTGGTGCAGAGGAAGATCTGTGCGCACACAGTGATCCCCTCCAATCTGAGACAGCCAGGGCAACTCCCTAACCAACCATCACATCGGCACACACGTCAAACTGCAACGCAGTCGAATGCGGCCGTATATTCACCTTTAAGTCTCTCACAGCCCTTTAAGACTAGAAGACTTTAATAGCCTGTTAATTTCTTCACTTGTTGTTTCCTTGCTTAGCAGGTGTTCTTTGTTTCTGTCAACAACAAAAAAAAAAAATCATGCTTTTTGATATAGGTCTACAGCTGAACAGTGATTGAATTAATGGCTCTTATGCTCTATTGGTTTACATCCCAGTATCCACAAGGCCACACTACTGATTTTATAGTGAATAAAGTTCAAACAAATTATATCTGATTAGAGATGGCTGAATATCGATCCATTCAAATATACCTTGTCTCATTTTCTAGTACAGTAACCATATTTTTCCCAATGTGTCCCGCTTCCGTCATTCGTTTCATTAATCTGCTTTCCTCTGAGATCTGCTGTTATTATTAAATTCAGGGGAATTGCCGATTGCATGCAACAACGACTTACAGTGACCTCTGACACTTTTTCCTCACAACAGACGCAGAGAGGATCACTTTTGTCTACCTGGTGAGGATTCATGCTAGAGCCGATCACAAAGTGGATAAAGGCTAAACGAGTCACACCAGGATATCAAATTCAGATCTCTCCGGATGTGACCCATTCTCGGAGCACATTCTCGTGCAAAATGTAAACTGGATCTTTGTGGGCTTTAAGGAGGAAAACGGATGAGCAGACACTGTAGAACACAGATACTGTAGGTTGCACATGCTGTGGGGAGGCATTTTCCAAGCGGTTAGCTTTCGACAGCTCATCAAAAAGGAGACCGGTCACTTTGCACGCACCCTTCCAACCTCCTCAAGCCTGAATGAGTTACTAGAGTCAGGTTGTGTTGCTGTGAAATCCACAGGAGGTCGGTGGCACCTTAATTGGGGAGAGCGTGCTCGTCTTAGTGGCTGGAGCGGAACGGGTTAAACTGTATCAAATACATCAAACACACGGTTTCCGTTTCGGACATTATTACGAGTCATTCACCCCTCAGCAGCCTCCTGTGGTGAAATCTCAAGCGGGGGGAATCTAACCCTGCAACATGTCCGTGTGGGGAGGAAAAATGTATGATGAAAAGAAAGTCTGTAAGCACATCCGCCATCCAATAATAGTGGAAAAAAACTGTCCGACAGGGCCTACATAAACACCATTCATGACCGTCAGGAGCAGTGAGATTGAATGACGAAGCAGAGCCTCACTCACCAGAAGCCAATGTTCATCCGCATTGCTACACTCAACCTCATGTACACTCACTGCACTCTGGCTTGTAAGGGCTCATTCAGTCCCACTGCAGCGGATGGTCATTTGTTTACCGAGTGTGGGCCAAATTGTGTTGTTGTTATGTAAAGTCAGACAGGAATGCTGTACAGCGCTGTCACACATAAACCACTCAGTGCATATTGTAGTGTAGTGTTTCTCAGAGTGTTTCTCAGGTCTTGTGTGTTTGTGTAGTTGTGCGTCGGGTAGTATTTTTTCATAGTTGTGTACTAAGCCCATGTTGCCTTAACTACGTTGGATTACAGGCTATAGCTAGCTACTTTGCTTAGCTAGCCGTGCCATTCCATACTTACCATCACAACTGTCCGGATTGGCCCTACAGCCCCTACAGACCAAGGTGGGGCTGTGGTCCACTGTCTCAGAGGAAATGCTCAACTTGGTAGCCGGGTCCCTCCTGGGTTTGGGTGGGGGCTGCTTGCGGGACGTGGGGCTGCCCACTTCCTCCTCCCCACCGCCATTACTGCCCCCACCCACCGAGTGTAGGGACTGGGAGCGCACAGCGAAGCCCGGCCCGCAAGCAAGATAGGGGGGCACGGGCATGCGCTCCGGGGGGGGTGGCATTGTCATGGAGCCCATGCGCAGGAGCTTCCCCTCAGTCACCACCTCTTCGCCCGTCCTGAGAGAGAGAGAGAGAGAGAGAGAGAGATGTTTATGTTATGATACATAACGACTGGTCTGGAATCTGATAGTATAGGTGCTCGTGTCATGACGCACGACGGTACATAGAACTATCTTTGCATTCGACATAGAAACCATTTATTATGGATGGAAAACCAAGCAAATGTAACCACACTGAACACTATAAAGATGAAATGTATTGCTTTCAAATCCAAAATGATTGATCCAGAAATAAACAATAAACAATAAATCGATCAATCTTTCATTCAAACAGTTGTAGTAAGTTACTGTGACAAAGATTAATCTATAAAGAAAATTAGTCAACTTAAAACATCACCGATACATCAGTCCTTCCCTCACCTCTGGAAGTCTGCCCTTTCACAAGAATGTCAACCAAAAATAGCACACCGAGGTCTACTTCGATGTTTGTTTGTGCACGTGGGTGTGTTTCCGCTTGCCCTACTCTCTTTATGAGTGCTCAAATGATGCAAGCGTCAACAATGAGAGTCACATTAGTGCCACTCAGCGAGAGAATCTCTCTGTGGGTAGCCATTGATTTGTGTTTAACCCTGGGCATGGTTAGCTCAGCGCTCCCAGCCGCAGAGACACAATGACACGATGGAAGTCTCCCCACTCCGGCCAACATCGATCCCTCTTTAAAAACCCGGATGATTAGCCTGAATGGAGTGGTTCATGTGGCAGAATGGGGCTTTAACAGTCACAGGACTGTAGAGTTGATTTCTGACTCTCTTACTGCCAGATGGTGGTGACTTTAGCTTCATTTCAAGTACTATTTTTTTTATTTAGGTCACCAGCAAACAGAATATATCATGGCAAAAGTTTAAATAAAGTTTGGAGATGATGAGGCGGACAAAAATAGGAAGTAGTCTAGTTGGGCGACTGAATCATTAAAAAAAAATGTCTTCGTTTTTATAGCCCTATATCATCAGATATTGTCAGATACGAAAATGTGTTGATTGTGGTACAGTATATGGTCAACACCTTGAATACATTTTTGAAAAATCAGAGTAAATACCTGTAAGTCAAGTTGAAAAATGACAAAAGCAAATAGCCTAACAATTATTCTGTCTCCAACCACAAACCTACAGAACTTTTTGCACATGCACACACCCACTCACACAGTGGCCATTCAAACTACTGTGCATCATCTGCTGTGTTGAATGCATCTTTCTCTGTTGGTGCTCAACTACAACTCAAACTCCTCATTGCACTGATGCAGAGTTTTCACAATGTCAGTGGGTGAGAGTTGAACCACATGTAATTCATCCCTGATGGAGACAGTACTCCAATTGCAGAGTGCCTCTTTGAAAAGGTTAGAAAATTGGAATGACCAAATTGTTTTGGAAAATATAGAATGAATGTTCCATCAAGACCAATTGGACAGAAACAGTGATGTTGACATATTAGTATTCTAAACCGTTTTTGTCCAGTTACTGTCATTGAGGGGAATCAATCATCTGCACTGAATCAGTTAGTTATAGGAAAACCAACCTAAAACCTTTTGTGTTTTTGGTATCTTTTGGTGGTTTAGCCCACATTGTGGAAATTAAGTCCAAGAGTTTATCCATACATTAAGTCAATGTGTCAGTCAAAATACAAAGTTGGAAGATTATTGTGACATTAAGTGGCATTGTGTTCGTACAAATGCTTGAATGCATGCATGGGCGGGGGTGGGTGTTTGCGTTTTATGTGTGTGTGACTTTGCTGACTCCCACTGACTCCAAGCCAGCTGCTGAGCAGCAGGAGCTTGCAGGGTTGGGTTCATTGGTTAGGGGCTTAACTTTGCCTAGCAACAGGGTACCCACGGAAACCAGACACAAAGCCTGCTGCTGTCCAGCTCCGCACAACAAACGAACAGATGAGAGACTACAACTCCCAAGTTCTAAACCTCGATCTGCAGTTATTAAAAGGAAAAATCCACTCAAAACTATTAATTCCTAAAATTCACAGTGTTAAATAACATTAATATGTGAGAAAACATTTTTTTTTGTGAACAAATGTCTAATTTTATTGTTATACTAAGATTGTATGCAACCACTGAAAATCGGTGTGGAAAACTGTTGCAGATCAAGTCGACTACAACACGCGCAAAGCTCTCTCAATGGGCTGGCTGACTAGCAAGCTAGGTAGCTAGCTAGCAAATGTAGCTACACACAATAATACCAAAGTCAATATCAGCATGTGAAGTAGCTAGTTAGCTGTATAATCACCTAAACAAACGGCACTATAAAATGTAAGAGTCTACAATCTCACCATGTTCAATCTACAGATCAGTGTGCCTCGCAGAGTCTGATATTTGCAACGGCATGGCAATGGCACCATGCAATGCACCCTGGACTGAAGAGGCAGACAAATAGGAGACATGTGGAGGACCCACTGTTAAATTACACATTTCTCGAGGTAGGAATATTACGCGTTATGACATCAGCCAGTATTGAAATCTGACATGTATGACAGACATTTTTGCAATCAGTCTAGTGAGAGCAGCTTTATCGCAATGCTATGTCATTGCGAATTTCTGCATGCTTGAACGGCAATAGCTCAGATACACATGAAGACATGAAATGACCCAAGGGAATCGATAGAACATCGCTCAGAGATGTAGCATTCAAAATGGGTGATTCTTTCCTTGAACCTGTAGACCTCCTTTGTGTACAGCTATATGACACCTACCCTCCTCCAGCTACCAAACCTATCACACACCACATGAGGGTTCCAGGATCTCAGGTTATGAATCACTACAGTGGACCGTGCCAGTCACGCACATGATGGAGGTAGCATTGAGCTGGCATTTTCAAGACCAGGAAGGGAAAAATCACACAGCTCTCAGTGTGTACTCCTGGTCATGCCTTGTGCCCAGAGGAGCTTGGCACCAGCTGATGTTATGTAGCCTAGAAGACAGTGCCTGTTTCAAACACTCTCTTTGGTACTTTCCTATTCTTTTTAACCATGAACACACTAATCATGGTATCTGAATGGCAGGAGTTATTATTTTCCCTATGTACACTGTTAAAAATAAAGTTTCAAGTTGAAACCAAATAAGGTTCTTCAGGGCGATGCCATTAGGCAGGGCTGCCCAACCCTCTTCCTGGAGATCTACTGTCCTGTAGGCTTTCAGTCCAACCCTAATTTATCATATCTGATTCAGCTAGTTAAGGTCTTGTTGAGCAGCTAATAAGTACAATCAGGTGTGTTAAATTAGGGTTGGACTGAAAACCAACAGGAAGGTAGATCTCCAGGAAGAGTTGGGCAGCCCTACCATAAGGGAACCATTTTAGGCTCTCTGAAGAACCTTAAATGGGATGGTTCTTTGAAGAACCACACACACTTAACACCCTATTGTTGAGAAAAATCTGCATATTTCTCAGGGTGCCTTTCAAGTACATTTTTGAGTTACCAGTACCACCAATAACTGTGTTTGCTAGTGACAGAGACATGGTTGTTGCATTCATACATTTTCAGTCCTGTGTCCTTCATCATGTGAAATCCTAAGTGAATGTGTTATCATTAAACATTTATTTTTTAACACAGCATAATTCATAAGGCTTATTTTGAGAATCTAGTTTTACCCTAATACAGTAGCCTGAAACTCATGGTTTTACAGGCCACATCAGGCCTGAACGGCACATTATGCTATCTTGCAAAGTGATGTGTAAATCCTATTGGAACCCAGGAAGCGGGGATAGCCAGCATTTGCTTTCAGAATGACTGCCAGTGTTAGGAAGACTAAGATATGAGATGATATAAAGTGGAACAATAATTTCAGTAATGGGTGCAATAGCCTCAGTCCATAGTAACAGATTGAATTAGTTTACAAAAATGTATGTTATTTATATTTGAGTAGAATACGATTAATTAATCAATTGTGTACATGCAAAAACATAGATATTGAAACAAACAATTCTTAAAATCCACCTGCAGTAGAGCATGCTGGGAAATATGATAACGATGGACATGGTTTTGGTTCAACTTTGGTTATTGTCACCAACACTGGGGTTATTTTAATTCTTTACGGTGTTAATTTATCTCCTGAATCAACACAAAAAGTGTTACACAGAAAAATCAACACCAGTTAATAACTCTTTGGGCTGAGATCCCGCTAACGGGATCGATATGACAACAGCTAGTGAAAGTGCAGGGCGCCAAATTCAAAACAACAGAAATCCCAGAATTAAAATTACTCAAACATACAAGTATTTTATACCATTTTAAAGATACACTTCTTGTTAATCGCACCACAGTGTCCAATTTCAAAAAGGCTTTACAGCGAAAGCTAACCAAACGATTATGTTAGGTCAGAGCCAAGTCACAGAAAGACACAGCCATTTTTCCAGCCAAAGAGAGGAGTCACAAAAAAGCAGAAATAGAGATAAATGAATCACTAACCTTTGATGATCTTCATCAGATGACACTAATAGGACTTCATGTTACACAATACATGTATGTTTTGTTCGATAGAGTTCATATTTATATAAAAAAATCTCAGTTTACATTGGCGCATTACGTTCAGTAGTTCCAAAACATCCGGTAGTGTAGTCAAGAGAAGTCAGAAATAGCATTATACATATTAACTTACCTTTGATGATCTTCATCAGAATGCACTCCCAGGAATCCCAGTTCCACAATAAATGTTTGTTTTGTTCGATAAAGTCCATCATTTATGTCCAAATACCTCCTTTTGTTTGCGCGTTTAGTTCACAAATTCAAACTCACCCAAGATCACTAGGAGCAGACGAAAAGTCAAAAAGTTCCATTACAGTCCGTAGAAACATGTCAAACGATGTTTTGAATCAATCTTTAGGATGTTTTTAACATAAATCCTCAATAATGTTCCAACCGGAAAATTCCTTTGTCTTCAATGCAATGGAACAGAGCTAACTCTCACGTGAACGCGCTTCACCAGCTCGTGGATCTCTGGCAGACCTCTGACTCATTCCCCTCTCATTCGCCCCCACTTCACAGTGAAGCATCAAACAAGGTTCTAAAGCCTGTTGACATCTATTGGAAGCCTTAGGAAGTGCAATTTGACCCCATAGACACTGTGTATTCGATAGGCCAAGAGTTGAAAAACTACAAACCTCAGATTTCCCACTTCCTGGTTGGATTTTTTTCTCAGGTTTTTGCCTGCCATATGAGTTCTGTTATACTCACAGACATCAGTCAAACAGTTTTTGAAACTTCAGAGTGTTTTCTATCCAAATGTTTGGATAGTTTACTCTGGGCACCTTATTCATCCAAGCTACTCAATACTGCCTCCAGCCCAAAGAAGTTAACACTGGCCAATTTTCTGTATGCTATGAAAGGGACACATCTGCAGGCTTCCATATATTTCAAGAACCTTTAAGAATTCCCGAAGAACTGTAGATGTCCCATCAAGAAACCTCCACTTAACTCAAAGGTTCTTTATCGGGGCTAAGAGTTCCCCAAGTAACCATACCATCTGAGGAAGAACCCTTTAAGAACCTTCATTGTTTTCAGTATAGTAAATCAAGTGACGAGTTGTAGCTTTTGCTTTGAACTCATAAACGCGGCAGAAATGATAGGCTAATGTTATAACATTATTGTTATTTCATAATCATTTGTTATTTCCCTAGAATTGGAAAAACTTTATCCATGCAATGTGGAAATATGGCTTCACTATAACATGGTGGTACTTAATTCATATACTCTGCAGGAATGACAATAATAATGTAATCATAACCAGACATAATAATAATTAAGCTCTGCTCGCTCACACACAGGCGTCTGCAGGAAAGCACCCATGAACATTAACACATACAGAACTGTGTATGTACCAGGTGTGTAACTGCTGGAGTGTATGTGTGTGTTATTTATAGGATCTTTGCCCAGTGATTGGCTGGAACTTAGACCACAGGTGCACAAGGAACAGTTGGATGAAGGGTTGTCGTCGGGCAGTTCTGGCTCTGTGTCAGTAGGCTACTTGAGTCTATGTGACATTGAATGCACAATAAGACACCAAAAAAGAACAGAACTAAGTTTGTGTGTGAGGTTTTCTGTGCATATCAATCTGTGTGTGTGTGTGTGTGTGTGTGTGTGTGTGTGTGTGTGTGTGTGTGTGTGTGTGCGTGCGTGCGCACCTGCGTGCGGACCTGCGTGCGGACCTGCGTGCGTGTGTGACAATACACACTAAGTGTTATGGACAGACTTTTCCCTTACAATTAATCTCACACATAAACCCAATTATTTTGTTTGTTGGTGACATATTGCACATTCCAAGTCACATAGAGACACAAGTAGACACAGAACCAGAACTGCCCGACAACAACCCTGTGCGTGTATATCCCTGTGTGTGTGTGAATAACTACTCCTTCAGATACAATGGAAACACAAGTGGGATGGCACTGTAGGCAGGAAGACCCTCCTCACTCAAACCAACTTGGTGCTCTGATTGGCCTGCGGCTGTTCCAGCTGTCACCAGGCAGAACACATCTCCTGCTAGCGAGCTCTCCACACTTAATCTCTTTCTAACAGGTTTCTTTTCTCTCCCCCTCCCTCTCGCTCTCTCCCATTCTCTCCCATTCTCTCTCTCCCATTTTCTCTCGTATATCTCTCTTTCTCCCCCTCTCTATCTCTCTTTATTTTTGCTTCTCTCTCTCCCTCCATCAGTTACTGTAAAAATGGGTCGTCTCTTTGACCTACTTATAGGCCTCGTCCAAAATCCAGCTATTTTTTTTATACTCTTCCTCTAGCTACTGTGTATTAATATTTTACATTGACAACAGCTGAGAGACGGATAGAGAGATATCAGGACACTAGATCGCACTTTCCTCAAGGCAGCACCTCCCTTGGAATGGGTACAAAATTAGGATGACATCAGACTCGCTGTCGGTGTGCTAGGTAACTTTTGCTGCCATGTGTTTATTAAGTGAAAAGTTATATGAGTTTCTTGTGCTCACCACAGAACGTTTTGTCATACGACTGGGGGACCTGGGACTTTGTGCTTTAAAACATGCACTATATTGGTTTCTCAAACAGAACTTGCTCATAAACGCTACTCGTGTAAACGGTGCGGTGCATAGAAACATTGCAAGTGCAGAGAACATATACAGTTCATGAATGGAAAAAAGTTGCACTGCTGGCACCTACTATAATATTATGAGTCAACTGTAGTTGATGTCAGATTTACTATCAGAAGAAGACACTAAATGGCCAAAGCTGCACATACACTGCACATACCTGACACTCTCTACAACATTTTCAGAGCTTAACAGGTGAAAGCAATCAATGCCGTACAAGGCTTAAAGAGTGATGACTGTTCAGGTTTGGAACACATTCCCTAGACCTAGAAAATGTTGCAAACACTTGTAGAATGAGAATCTGTCGAGGAACTCTGCTACCACTGTTAACATGTAGCATTGGAAAGCACACACAACCAGACGCCTCTCTATCCATCTGCTGTCATATCTTTTATGGGCAAACCACACACTTGCCTCCACAGCGCCTACTTGTTCACACACAACCAAAGCACGCCGGCTCCACGTGCTGCCCATGTCGTGCAGCCACTTCCTATTCGCTCAGCTTTTGGATGCCACGTGGTGCCGCTACATAGCCCCAAGTAAGGACAACCAGTCTCCTCTGCCTCACTTTCACCTGGACAGAGGATGAAAGAGGACGCAAACATTTGCAAGACACTACTGACTATTCCAATGCAAATTCCAATGCTTTGTAGAAGTGTTTGTAACCACTGTATCAGAAGACTGAAATTACAAACTCTCAGTTAGTAAATAATATTATGTACATTATATATGACTGGTTTTGAGTTTTGGCCCAATCTTCCATCATTAGCCAGCTAACAAATATAGCCTAGAGTTCTGTTGATAGACCCTACATTAAAAACAACCTTAAACCAATCACACACTTAGTGCATTTATGTCCAATAGTGAATTTGGGCTCATCCATCAATTTTATGATCACAATCTCCCTAAATCTAGCCTGGTCCCAGATCTGTTTGTGCTCCTATGGTTGTTGTCATCTGTTTCTGCCGTCTTGCCAAGTCCTATTGTCATTACCATTCCAAACAATGACCATAAGGGTTGGCTGTACGGCACAAACAGATCTGAGACCAGGCTACCTTAAAACTACTCTCCATCAAGTGGAGCAGGCAGGGACGACCTCTAGCCAAGGACAAGTCCCAAATAAGTCAGTAAATGATAAATTAACTCTACTCCGTAGAGAGGCCCGCACCGACCCACTGGCACCCCAAAGTATAGCAATATGCCATGGCTTAAGGGACACACACACACGCACACACTGTGAGCTCTTAACAGAAGGGACTGAGGACATGTTACACACCCAAGACACACACACGCGCACACACGCACGCACACACGCACGCACACGCACACCCACTCAAGAACCACAAACAGTACACACATCCTTTCCTCTCTGTTGTGTATGGAAACTCAACAGTTTGACCAACGCAGTACAAGCCTTTGCTCCAAATCAGAATAGCACACCATAATGCCGGGCGGAACACTACACAACTTTTAAAATCCTAACATCGCTGAGCCTCTCACATTAAACAACCGTCTTTCCTGTTGTGTTTTTGCATTGCCGACGTAGTGGTGTGCACCGTGCACACTAAACGATGTGGCGCAGACGTGGGTCACACACGATAAGGTTCTTCCCTTTGTGGTGAGGATTCTCGATACCACGCTGTCTCGTTAAAACAAGGATGTGATTAGATAGCTAGAACGAGCCATAGCTCAAAGCAGCCTCATAAACGTCAGACATTCACGCGTGTGATACAGAGTTGAAATATCTAGCCAATACATTTTGAATTTCATAACATTGTGTGTCAGAGTCATTTCCCCTGCTCCAGTGTACACATTCTGGGTGATGCGATGCAACGTCATCATCTCACTGGCTACTGCAGATCACAGTTCTCAAATCTTGTTGTTGCATGTCTCACACTACAAGAGCATTGCAGATTTTGTGCCGATAAATTCAAACACGTTTCCAAATATTGGGACGTCTGAGACTGCTCAAAGACGGGTCAAAGCACTCAGATTGTGTCTCTGACTCATTCACATTAAACGAGTGTCGGTGGCGGCCGCGCGCCCCAAGTAGTCAACGACATGGGGATTTTGTCTCCGATCTCAAAAACTTAGGGGCCAAAATCACATAGCGTACACTCAGCTTAAGGAAATGGAAATCCGAAGGCCCCCTTGAAAGATTGGACAAGGTGCCCTAAGGGCTCGTTTGGGCCAGATTCATTGTCTTGGAGGCTGTAATTGTAATTGTAAGAGGTCCGTGGCATCGGCAGCACAGTGCAACTTAAGCCTGCGACTTTACAAGCACATCATGTATAAGTGAATCTATATATAACTGTATAAGCATGCGGTGTGTGTGTGTCTTCAGGTGTATTATAAGATGCATGACTGTCGTTGATGCTTTGTTACATTTAACGTTAAGTCCTCACACTAGTATGGTGTGACATCTCACGTCTATAGACAAGCATGACGTGCCTGTATATTTGTATCATTTCTCAAAGGTCTGCGGCCCAGGTTTTGGAAGGAGTGTCCTGTAGGTGTACGAACACATTTTTAAGTCTCCTACCTCTTTATGGCTTCTTCCTGTTTTCTCTTCTTGTCGTTCTTCTCCTGTAGGTAAATCCTGTTCCTCTCATTCCTGGCGTGATCCAGGTTCTGAGAGACCAGCCCGCTGTAGGCTCTTAGTCCGCTATCTTCAACATACTGGAGAAATCTCAGAGTTTCTTCCTCTTTGGAGCTCATCATTCTTCACAAGCGATCCGGCAGCCTTCTTCGAGAGGAACACAGAGTAGTGTTAATGACAAATATGGTATAGTGGGCTCAGTGATGTTTACGGTGGCTGGTGGCTGTGTATGGGTGGGGTTTTTTTGCTTATAAATGGGTTGTTAGTATTAGTGGTAACAGTTGCGTCATGGCTGCGACCACAAGTTTCATCATTATCCCCCCTGGAGCATGGGAAACGTATAGTACAAACGCACAACTCTGAAGGGGCCCCACTGTCTAGTCGCCCTGATAAATGGCTTCAATGGATCAAGAACTTACGGATGAAAGAAGGAAAACAAATGACACACAATCGAATGACAGTAGCCTTAGGCTTAGGATGAAGCAACATACAGTACTGAGAAGTCCTTCAACGTCACGTACTACGCATACAGAATATCAGGCATTATGCTACCGATTGCACTCATGTGCATTCCTGTGGTTTGTGCTGGATTTACACGTAGAACTGCTGCGGTTCCTGATCAAATAATCTGGCTTGTGCTTTTGCCTGCTTCTCCACAAGATTATTCTTTATAAGATTCCTCCACAAACAGTTGTGCGTCACAGGCGAGCTGCGTGAAGGAGGATGCTCCATTGGGGGAAAAGGAGCCTCTTCCCTGACTGTCAACCCCTTTGCTTTCGCTCAAATGAGAGGAATGGATGGTGAAAACAGGACTGTTTTACAGCCACATCCAAACGCACCATTGAGCATCTGACGATGGGGTGTGCGAATTCAGTGAGCGCGTAGATGCAGAGTGCACACTGTGCATAGATGCTGTTTGAGAGGGAATGTGTGTGTACCGGTATGTGTGTGCGTGCAACAGCACAGTGCGTCCTGCAGGAGTCTGTAGCAGAAAAGAAGAGAACGCACACTTTTATGTAGGTCAATGTTTTCAGATAAGCCTAAGAGACTCGTGCTGTTTACGTGTGAGCGGCACTGAGTGGACTGTGTGTGGAGTGGGGGGAGGGGACCTGGGGGACAGTGTGTGTGTGTGTGTGTGTGTGTGTGTGTGTGTGTGTGTGTGTGTGTGTGTGTGTGTGTGTGTGTGTGTGTGTGTGTGTGTGTGTGTGTGAGACGGTCTGTCTGCCCATGTGTGCATGTGAGAACGTGTGTGTGTGTGTGTGTGTGTGTGTGTGTGTGTGTGTGTGTGTGTGTGTGTGTGTGTGTGTGTGTGTGTGTGTGTGTGTGTGTGTGTGTGTGTGTGTGTGTGTGTGTGCGTGAGTGTGCGTGTGTGTGTGAGTCAGAGAGTTTGGAGAGCAGCCAAATGGATGGCATGGCTAACTTAGAAAGACCAGATAATTGTCTGGTACACTATACCTCTACTGTCTGTCTGTTCTGTCTGTCCATGAATAACCTCGACGTTGGGGTTAGTGAGTTTAACTGCACGTGGGGCAGTCTGTTCCGGTTTGCTCCAGAGACCACTCATTTTTAAAAGGGCCCAGTTTTGAATCAGGGTCACAGAGAGACGAGAGACAGACCTAATTTACAGTACTGTGTTTTAGCTCGTGGCTGGAGCGCTACAGTTAATGCTGCAGAATTGCATCTCATAGTAGAAGTTTATCATTGATGCACAGGCACAGGGCACTTTTGCATCTTTTTCTGAGTGCCAACCCTCTACGCTGCATCTAGTGGTTGAATTTTGGTCCATGTAGCACAGTTTCAAAGCGCAGTGGTTTCATGAAGCTGCTGAGTGGTGAAGCACTTTTGAAGCCCACTGTGAAATCTCAGTGTTGAAGTGATGAGTGGACATGTTAAGTGGATGTGTTCAGTGCAGAGGTAAAATTCTGTCAGTGACAGGGGGGGGGGCAACGCAGGATTCAAACACTGCTGGAGCTGAATTAAGCCTGCCTCTGTAATCCCTGTAAGCCTGCAGCGCTGTGCAGCGCTGGGATCAGCTTGTTTATCACGCTGTTTTTCAGTAAAACCTTGCAGCCCTGTTTCTCCTCCTATGGTCCTGCACAGTTCATCATCTCTTCCCTTCCTTTAACCTCTTTCTTTTATCTTTTCTCTCATTTAAAATCAGCTATATCTGTTGGAGATGCTCTCTCTCCAGTGCGTGCAATTTGTTACTCAATCTTTTCTCTTAAAATGTTGTTTTGCAGCTCTGAACCTAACCCACATCCTATCTTTCCCTCACTACGCCTCACTTTTTACTGCCCTCTCCATCCTCTCCTCTTCTTAGGTGACATTGATTGCAACAGTTGGTCATCCAAGGCAGCCTTTTCCCCCAAACGGGAATGAAAGTGGCGCACTACGTCCGTATCTAGGCAACGGTGGCACTGGGGGTATGGGGATATTCTCGAGCGGTGTCAAAAAAATTGCACAGCTAGGTCAGTGAAAACCATCCCTCATCATACAGAGGATCAGGTAACAAAGGTGAACCCTATGAAATCAATGGCACTGTTTGCTGACGACACAACAGTGGTAGACCTGATCACCGACAACAATGACAGCCTATAGGGAGGAGGTCAGAGACCTGGCAGTGTGGTGCCAACAACCTCTCCCTCAATGTGAGCAAGACAAGGGAGCTGATCATTGACTATAGGAAAAGGAGGGCCGAAATGGCCCCCCATTAACATCGATGGGACTGAAGTGGAGTGGGTCAAGAGTTTCAAGTTCCTTGGTGTCCACATCACTGATGAACTATCATGGTCCAAACATGCCAAGACAGTCATGAAGAGGGCACGACAATGCCTTTTCCCCCTCAGGAAACTGAAAAGATTTGGCACGGGTCCCCAGATCCTCTAAAGGTTCTACAGCTGCACCATCGAGAGCATCCTAACCAGTTGCATCAGCGCCTGGTATGGCAACTGCTCGGCATCTCACCGTAAGGCGCTACAGAGGGTAGTGCGTACGGCCTAGTACATCACTGGGGCCAAGCTTCCTGATATGAAGGACCTATATACTAGGTGGTGTCAGAGGAAGGCCCAAAAAATTGTCAAAGACTCCAGTCACCCAAGTCATAGACTGTTCTCTCTGCTTACGCACAGCAAGCAGTATCGGAGCGCCAAGTTAGGACCAAAAGGCTCCTTAACAGCTTCTACCCCCAAGCCATAAGACTGCTGAACATTTAATCAATGGCCACCCAGACTATTTACATTGACCCCCCCACTTGTTTTTACACTGCCGCTACTCGCTGTTTATTGTCTATTCATAGTCACTTTACTAATTACCTCGACTAACCTGTAAATAGCCTCGTTATAGTTACGTCATTTTCTTGTGTAAATTTGGATTGAATTTTTTACTTTCATTTATTTAGTAAATATTTCCGTTATTTATATTTTCCATATTGCTGGTTAAAGGCTTGTAACTAAGCACTTCACGGTAAGGTTGTATTCTGTTGTATTTGGCACATGTGACAAATACAATTTCACTTGATAGGTTAGGAGAAGGTGTGTGTTTGTGTGTGTGTGTGTGTGTGTGTGTGTGTGTGTGTGTGTGTGTGTGTGTGTGTGTGTGTGTGTGTGTGTGTGTGTGTGACTTACAGTGGAGCTGTGTCCCTGCTGACTTGAGGGCCAAAGCGGTGTTCTCCAGGTGAGTCCAGTGCGAGCCGCTGATCAACTCGGACAGATCCTGGAGCATCTGTGCAGAATTCCACTTAAATCCACAGGGAAGTCCTGTAGCCATTGTACGCTCCCGACAGTAAGGCTTGCTCAGAGGAGTACTCCAGGGCAGGGGCAGTGCCAGCAAGGCCGGTGGATGCCCAGATCAGTGCTCCCTCCCCTGGGTAGCCGGAGAGACCCAAGCCCCCTGTCCAAACGATGCTAGACTCCAACCCAGGGGCCTGCTTCACACTCATCTGCACATGCTACAGAGCACGGGAGGAGGCAGCAGCACTGGACCAAACCCTAACAGCATCACACACACATCCTCACTGACAAACAGACAGACACAAACAAGCCTCGCACACACTCCTCTTGACTTGCAGCCACTTTCTGCAGAATGAATTCACACTCCGGAGTTGACTTGTTCTTCTTGGCTTTTTCTGTCTGATCCGATGAACCCTCGGCTTTCCAGGTGTGTGTGTGCCACAGGTGCAGTTCGTGCCCGAAGTTGAAAAGAAGAGTGTGTGTATGTGTGCGTCAGGGGGTGTTCAGTCGAAGCATCCCTCCACTGCCTCTCTCATCCACACAGAGCTCCTCTCTGCTAGCCTGAGCCACAGCAGATGAGTCCAAGCTTCAGAAGTGTGGATCACAACACAAAGAACACGCCTACTCTACCTTCCTCTCTCTCTCGCTCGCTCTCGCACGTTCTTTCTCTCGCTCTCTCTCTCTCATGGCCGTACTGCACCTACTGTGTGTCTGAATGTGTTTTTTCTCTTTTCAGCACCACGGAGAGCTCTCTAATCAGCTGCCTGGCGTTGTGGGTTGGAGTAGAGGGGGTTGGGGGTGGGAGGGGCATTGGTGCCTCCGCTGCTGCCAGGGTGTGTCCTCTTTAGGCACAGCCCCCCTGCCCCGGCAACCACGCTACCGCTCCCTCTCCCTCCCTCTACCCCCCCTCTCTCGTTCAGCTTGTAAACAAGCATGGGATACACACAAAAACACAGCACACAATGAATACACTGACTTACATTCACATGTATGCATTCATACGTCCATACCAAACAAACCAACGACTCTGTATGCACAAATGGAACAAAACCAACAAATGCACATAGAGAAAATGTCAGAAAGCACCCAAAAAACAAAACCCATCTGCAAAACACAACTTCACCCCCCACATTAATTAAAATTAAAACACACTCTGCACAACCACGCAAAGAGGAAATCTATGTTAAGGCTGGCGCAACTCAGACGAATGGACACACAACAGGCACAGTTAGAGTTTGAGGTTGTGATCTTGTGTGTTTGTTATGAGATGCTACTGCTGGTAGTGCTGTGTTTACAGTATGACTATCCAGACATTGCTTTCCATAAGGACACAGGTTAGTTGTTTGTGTGATGGGAGCGCTCGGGTACAAAGCGCGGATGCAGCGGGCTTTTACGGCTGGATTAACACCGTATACACAAAAGGATTAGGGTAGCAGCGATCTGTTGTTTTCATCAACCCTACCCTCCGTTCCCCTCGCCCCCTCCCCCTCCCCTCACTTTCCCCCCTCCCTCCCCCCTTGGTCGGTCTCGCACTCGGCTGCAGAAACAAGGAGTCCTGCAGAGGGGAGGCGGGGGACGGGGACTGTGTCAGAGGCGACCACAAATTAGTTTACAGAAATAAATGGGAATTTAGAGTGTATTAACTGCTGTCCCTAATTCAATTGTATTGATTTAGATACAGCAGAGAACAGAGCAGGTAGGGAGCAGGAGGCTCAGTTTTCCTGCAAAGGTTGGTAAAAATGTACGTATCTCCAAGCAAAGCTTAAAGCATGAGGACGTACAACTTCTAGTGGTCGATCAATTGTATTGCAAGCTCAAGTTGTTGTTTTGGGGAACTTGGAGGTATTATGGTGGTTGGGAATAATAATAAAAACATTAAAACGTAGGCCAAAATGATTAAACAGATGCATTTGCCATTGATAATGATATCGCACAGCAGCATATAGCCTAATAGGCCTCTGTTTGTTTTACTTTTCTTATGTAGGCTTAAATCATAATCATTTTGCAGGACATATCACTGTCCCTACTTTTCTGACATCAAAAGGTCAAACAGGTTGATTCCCGCTACACAACAAAAATGAGTCTTCCATCTATCCATTGTTCATTCAATAGCCAAGCGTGCTTGAAAGTAAATAGAACGTTAGCCTATTTAAACTATTCAACTGTAAGTGTAGGCTGCAGTATTGCTGTGCAATAGGAGCGCAACATCATAGCCTATTTCATCTCAGAGCCTATACCAAGGCAGGAGAAAGAAAATCATGTATTGATCAACAAAATACTGAACAATATACACTACAAAGTATGTGGACACCCCATTTAAACGTGTTAACCCTCGCAAGGCTGCTGGCCCAGATGGCATCCCTAGCTGCGTCCTCAGAGCATGCGCAGACCAGATGGCTGGTGTGTTTACAGATATTTTCAAGATGGTTACCATTGTTCCTGTACCCAAGAAGGCAAAGATAACTGAACTAAATGACTACCGCCCCGTAGCACTCACTTCTGTCATCATGAAGTGTTTTGAGAGACTAGTGTCGTGTCTTTGGTTATGCCGGATTAAGTGATATGACATGCTATTCTATAAAATAATTTATCCGTAATTAATATCACCTGATTGAGCTAATCATGTAAATGTAATTAACTAGAGAGTCGGGCACCACGAAAAAAATATTTATAGAGCTGATATCTTCCGAATAAACTCTTAAAGACCTAGTAATATTTTACATCAATAGCAGTCAATATCAACCGTCATCTTATTTCAGTCTCATCTGAAAGTTGTAAATTCTTAGTTATCTGCAATACAAAATTGGGTTTAATTATTTATTTACTGAATACCTAACTAATCACACAGAATTACACATACACATAATTAAATCATAACTTGATTACAAATTACGTCATAAAGGAAAACGTCCCTAGCGGGCAGAAAGAGATATGACACCTTGTTACACAAAAGAAAAGGGCTGGGTTTGAGTGAGAGAGCGGGAAGACTGAGTAACAAAGGAAGAAGCTGTGCTATTGTAAATACAGTATGTTATGCATTCTAAATTACCGCCCATTTGGAAAAGGAAAATGCAATAAATATTTACTCTGAGCTGCGCTTCAGTAGGTTGTAGATGGAAGGCCGTGTTGCCCAACCGAGTCCTTTGAAGAATTTCTCTGCTGGTAAATTGGATACGTTGTAATAACGTTGTTGTGTGGTAGACGGTATACTCTGTCTGTTCCTTCCTAACCTGCGTTTGTAGCTGTGGTTGCTAACTCAACGGCTAGGAGGTACCACTTCTGTAGTGAATAAGAGTTCAAAGTTCATACCATTCGCAACCAAAGCTCACGCTGATGTTGGCTTCGTTCTGTAGTTATTATCTGAACCATTCTGACATAGAACCGTCGTCCTCAAGTCCTCGGAACAGGAAGTTCTATTGTCGTCAAGGGCTTATATGGGAAGGGAGAGGAGGGTGTGTTTGAAAAGTTTTATAGCCCATGTCCCTTCACAGGGCGGGCCACTGATTGATTGAGCAGCCCTCTCTTATGAAAACCCACATCTCCCATTTCAGAAGCTAAAATCACATTTCATCCCATCACAAATAGTTTAATATTCAAACCTTTAAATTGAACAACAATTCCATGTGAATCCAATAACTCTGAGGTGTAGACTTTCCACTGTGGAGTTTATGTCATCTTATCATTGATGAGAATGTCTCAGATGACAACCAAACTGACATCATATTCATTAAGTACCACCGCATATGTTCAATTGTTCGGATTACCAGAACATAGTTCATTTCCCCCCACCTACGGATGTTCCCAGAATCTCTATGTTTTTTGCAAATGTAACCTCAGTAGGGTAGAGAGAGGAAAAAGGGGGAAGGGGTATTTATGACTGTCATAAACCCCCCCCAGGCCAACGTCAGGACACTAGTCAAGGATCATATCACCTCCACCTTACCGGCCACCCGAGACCCACTTCAGTTTGCATACCGCCCCAACAGGTCCACAGACGACGCAATCACCATCACACTGCACAATCTCATACCAATTAAGGAATACCTATGTAAGAATGCTGTTCATCGACTACAGCTCAGCCATGCAATCTCCATAGACAAACATTAGCAGTAGAATGGCCTGAAGACTGAAGAGCTCAGTAACTTCCAACGTGGCACCGTGATGAATGACGCTTCAACAACTCATCTGGTAGTCCGACAGACAAATCTGGGTTTGGCGGCTGCCAGGAGAAGACTCGCTGCCCGAATGCATTGTGCAAACTGTAAAGTTTGATGGAGGAGGAGTAATGGTCTGGGGCTGTTTTTCATGGTTCGGGCTAGGGCCCTTAGTTTCTGTGAAGGGAAATCTTAACGCTACAGCATACAATGACATTCTAGACGATTCTGTGATTCCAACTTTGTGGCAACAGTTTGAGGAAGGCCCATTCGGTGTGGAAGAACTTGACGGGCCTGCACAGAGCCCTGACCCCATAACCATCAAACACCTTCGGGATGAATTGGAACAACGACTGCGAGCCAGGCCTAATCGCCCAACATCCGTGCCCGACCTTACTAATGCTCTTGTGGCTGAATGGAAGCAAGTCCCCGCAGCAATGTTCCAACATCTAGTGGAAAGCTTTCCCAGAAGAGTGGAGGCTGTTATAGCAGCAGTGGGGGACTAACTGCATATTAATGCCAATGATTTTGGAATGAGATGTTCAATGAGCAGGGGTCCACATACTTTTGGCCGTGTAGTGTATAATATTGTAAAGAAGTATGGGCTGTAGCATTTACTTTCAAATTGTTTGAATAGACAAACAATCTTGCAGAATCCGTAGCCAGTGTTTGGCACTCGCAATAGGTGGCATGCATTTTTTGTTTGAAAAAGTCACTGCAAAAGATGAAAACATTCTACCCACACCGCTATAGAAATGTGATTAAAATTAGACTTTGCGCTTTCTTCTAGAAACTGGCATGGCCCAGTTCTAACATTTCCAAATCATACAACAAATGAGGACATTTTTTGCTACCATAAATGGTGAATGGAGGGCATTTTCCAGGTGGGGTTGTAGCACTCGTTCACATATAGTATGGCTCTTATTTATCAATGAAAACAATGTTGACTCAATGTTGAAAATCAATGCTGTTTGCGACAGTTTGACAAATGCCAATAATTTGTTGCGCACGCAAATCCTAGAATCTCAATTTTGTGAGAATAGGCCCCAGCAGAGGGGAGGAAAGAATCATTGTAAATGTCAGTGCACTGTAGTGGGTAAGAGATTAGCTAGTGTTAGGATTGTGAGTTAGTTACAAGTTATATATCTAATAAATCTATTAATAAGATAAACCGAAAGTAAGTCAGCAGTTGAGAGTTAGGTTTGTTTATTGCAGAACTCTCCTCGAAAGTAAATAGGACAACATTTTGTAGGTGTAGCTCAGTACCCAAATGGAAAGTGCCTGTAAGTAGCCTACTAAGAAAGCAGTACAATTCAAGGGCCAAGTCATTTTCATGTTTTTTGTGCAGATGACATTGGTTTCTCTTTCAACACAGGATTTGTCAATCACAAACTATAGCTCCAGACTGTTATTACTACCAGTGAATATCAATGTGCTTGTTATTTTAGATGGCTAATCCAGCACTGTAATTGTACTTCAATGGCACTTCCATCAGGAGAGCTAGTACTGAGTAACAGTATCAATCAAGAACTTTCAATTGAATCACAAGTGCTCTCTGTCACAAGGTACAGTATGCCATAACCAGATATGAGTTAAATGACATTGATTTCAAAATAATTGACCACACGTCAAATCTCACGATTAAATGGCCAGTCACTACCAGCTTGTTTGACTGTTTTTTTTACTGGTCAAATGCACTGTAAAGGAAGTGTCAACCATGTTATTAATAATAATAGTGCCTTCTGTGGGCAATGTGGTTTACTGGACAGACACAAAGTCAGCCGACATCAGTCACTTCAGAGGACAAAAGAAAAGGCCCGTCTGACCTCTGCCCCCCCAGCCTGTGTGTTCAGCACTTCACAGGAACAGTTTACTCCCTGACAGAGGTCCGTACACACAGACTAAAGAGAACAGAGTCTGTTTGCGTAACTCATCAGGCTCTATTAGTGTAACTAAACTGACTCGGGGGGTTAAAAGAGAACTATTTCCAATGAAAGGTTTTGGTCAATGTAACTGCAACTGAGGTAGGCTATTCTAATTCTGTAGTAACCACTGTCTTACCCAACCCCAGTAATAGAGGTGAAATAGTTAAGGATGTGCATGTACTTACTGTACTTACTGTAGTGTAGATTTAAGTGATAGGAGGTAAGCATACATCATTGATTTGGGTCATTGATTTACAGTAGACCTCATTAGGGCAACTAATCAGGGATTTCCCCATATTGAATTTACTGTACTCTAGTGTTTTTACAGTTCAGCCAAGCACGTAACAACGTAAACGAAATATTGATCTGCTACTGTAATGGGCAAATGATGTGGCTATAGGACAATTGGCCAATCAATCAAAAACAATTAAGGCGGCAAAATCGTTAGGAACAGTCATCAACTTGCATGTACATTTAACGTACTATACACAAGACAATTAAATCACGAGAGGAAAGCTATTTTCCGTAGCTTCACAATGAAGCACCACAAACAGTGTCAATAGTGTCTTTGTGTTTAGGAGACCGCAGAATGTCTGTCTCGTATTAAAGTAGGTTGTCTGTCTGGTTTTCACTCCACATATAGGGACTGTTGGATGAGGATGAGGGCAGTGAGACGGTCGTGTTGAAGATGTCAGACTCTCATTAAAGTTTCAGGGCAGCTTACTTCCACCCTGTAGGCTCCCTTGTAAAGTGAAGCGCAAGCTTCCCACTCTGGCCAGCAGTGCACGGACACCTGGCATACCGGAACACACACACACTGAAGTGAAGTGTTAAGCTACCACACACACGTATATATATACTGGAACACACTCACGGCACAAATACCGGAACACACACAAAACCACATACTGGAAAACACATGCACGCACACAGGCATACACAAAAACACATGCACACACTCACTTTTCCATTCATTCACATAGGCACAAAGTTGACCTCATTCTCACACACACATGCAGCGCATGCACACACCCATATAGTCAAATCATTACCGTACTGCTAGCATAGGCAGTTCTTGTGAACCATTAGAGCAGGGCAGTCCATTAGGTAGTCAATCTCATCGATACATTAATACTGTTGTAGGCCTACGTCGTATCTATGATGTCTATTTATGCTGTTGCATCACACCCCCCTCAAAAAGATATCGTGCATTCCACTGGCTTCTGTCACTCTAAAGGTCCTCAGCATTCGTCTTTACGTTACAATACAGCATGTACCATTTACACAACCTTCTAACCTTTTGAACAATATGGCAAAATGTATCAGGGATCAAGGTAAGACCCAAGTGCAGACTGTGTGAAGTAACAATATTTATTGTAACACCAGGGGTAGGCAAACGACAGGTCAAGGCAGGCAGAGTTCAGTAATCCAGAGGTGAGACAAAGGTACCGGCCGGCAGGCTGGCTCAGGGTAGTCAGAGGTCAATAATCCAGAGGTGAGACAAAGGTACAGGACGGCAGGCAGGCTCAGGGTAGTCAGAGGTCAATAATCCAGAGGTGAGACAAAGGTACTGGACGGCAGGCAGGCTCAGGGTAGTCAGAGGTCAATAATAACAGACAAACAGAAAACACAGGTATAAGTACGCAGGGGATAATGGGGAAGATGGGCGACACCTGGAACAAAATAGAATGCACAAATAGCCTATAACCTGTTTTAGAAAAGTGTAATCAGCGAATATTGTAAGAGCTTTCATTGTCTGTTTATGTTCCCCATTTATTTATCCTACGGTTCTGACTGGTACAGGGAGTACACTGTAAAAATGGACAATGTTCTGAGTTCTGTCGCCGTACATTTCAAAAGTGCTGAACAAACAGTTATATTGACTCTGTCCGTCGTCGCTTGCTCATTAATGTCTGAATCGAAATTACGGTTTGCCTCTTATCCGCTTGCTGTCCCCTTATGCCATAATTTGTACATCTCAGATGTCAGTCTTGAAGGAGTTCCCACATATGCTCAAATCAAATCAAATCAAATTTTATTTGTCACATACACATGGTTAGCAGATGTTAATGCGAGTGTAGCGAAATGCTTGTGCTTCTAGTTCCGACAATGCAGTAATAACGAGCAAGTAATCTGAGCACTTGTTGGCTGCTTTTCCTTCACTCTGCAGTCCAACTCAACCAAAACCATCTCAATTGGGTTGAGATTGTGTGATTGTGAAGGCCAGGTCATCTGATGCAGCACTCCATCACTCTCCTTGGTTCAATAGCCCTTACACAGCCTGGAGGTGTGTATTGCTGCAGAATGCTGTGGTAACCATGCTGGTTAAGTGGGACTTGAATTCTAAATCAATCACAGACATTGTCACCAGCAAAGCACCACCACACCATTACACCTCCTCCTCCATGCTTCAGGGTGAGAACCACACATGCAGAGATCATCCGTTCACCTACTCTGTGTCTCACAAAGACATGGCGGTTGGAACCAAAAATCTCACATTATGACTCATCAGACCAATGGACAGATTTCCACCAGTCTAATGTCCATTGCTTGTGTTCCTTGGCACAAGCAAGTCTCTTCTTATTGGTGTCCATTAGTAGTAGTTTCTTTTCAGCAATTCAACCACGCAGTCTATTCTGAACAGTTGATGTTGAGATGTGTCTGTTACTTGAACTCTGTGAAGCGTTTATTTGGGCTACAATCTGAGGTGCAGTTAACTCTAATGAGCTTGTGATCTGCAGCAGAGAACTCTGACTCTTACTTTCCTGTGGCGGCCCTCATGAGAGCCAGTTTCATCATAGCGCTTGATGGCTTTTGCGACTGCACTTGAAGAAATTTTCAAAGTTCTTGAAATTTTCCGTATTGTCTTAAAGTAATGCCAGACTGTCGTTTCTCTTTACTTATTTGAGCCGTTTTGCCATAATATGGACTTGGTCTTTTCCCAAATTGGGCTGTCTTCTGTATACCACCACTACATTGTTACAACACAACTGATTGGCTCAAGAAGGAAAGAAAATCCACAAATGAACTTTTAACAAGACACACCTGTTAATTGAAACGCATTCCAGGTGACTTCCTCATGAAGCTGACTGAGAGAATGCCAAGAGTGTGCAAAGCTGTCATCAAGGCAAAGGGTGGCTACTGGGAAGAATCTCAAAACACTTTGATTTCTATATGATTCCATATGTGTTATTTCATAGTTTTGATGTCTTCACTATTATTCTACAATGTAGAAAATAGTAAAAATGAAAGAAAAACCTTGAATGGGTAGGTGTGTCCAAACTTTTGACTGGTACTGTACACACACACACACACACACACACACACACACACACACAAGACCCAAATGCAGACTGTGTTGAAGTAACAATGTTAATTAAAGCAACAGGGGCAGGCAAACGACAGGTCAAGGCAGGCCGAGGTCTATAATCCAGAGTAGTGGTCAACGGGACAGGACAGCAGGCAGGCAAGGGTCAAAACCAGGAGGGTGAAAAAAGCAAGACTGCGGAAAGCAGGCGCTGAGACAAACCACTGGTTGACTTGACAAACAAGACGAACTGGCAACAGACAAACAGAGAACACGTGTATAAGTACACAGGAGATAATGGGGAAGATGAGCGACACCTGGAGGGGGGTTGAGACAATCACAAGGACAGGTGAAACAGATCAGGGCGTGACACGTGCCTTACTTTAAAAACGTCTTTCACTCCATCAGAACAATGTTTGTAAATAATGTAATTGTTGCCAAGTACTGTAAAGCCTAAAAAAACTATAATATTGATATCAGAGATGGTCATGGATGGACATTTCTTTAGCCTCATCCCTTAGCTCTTTACCAAAACAGTAGCGAGGTGACCGCTTTGTCATTGTTTGAACTACAGATTGCTCATTTAAATTGCTAATATTTCTAACAGAAAATACAGAAAACAATGAATGAGACTGATATAATATCATTGTTTTCATTGATTTAAAATGGATTTGACATCCTGCTTATAACCAGCGTATCCCGTTTGTCTTAAGGGGTAGTCACAACCTAGATTGGAGACTATTGGTAACTATTGGTGATATAACACTGATGCTCGACATTTTAAGATGACTTCACAGTTGTCACAGAGAGAGAACCCAACAAACAAGATCATGGATAAAATGCAATCAGCAGTTGCAGCAACTCACTGGAAGCTTTAAAGCAAGTCTTTACATTTAAATACATTGTGTTTAATGATAGAGACAGTTGTGGTTGAACAACGAAGCAGTGTAGCCTGATCCTCGCACATTCAGATGGTTCTTCTTCATTCAGAACAATTTAATATAAAGAGTTGCCTGTTTATTCACTCTGTTTATTCACTCACGCTTGTGGTGAGTTTGTTATATCTGCCTATAAAACCAATACTACATGGGATACTAATTGAATGCCACACAGTGATTCATGTTTATTAAAGACGTAACAATAAGGGTCATGGTAACGAAGCATGAGGTTTTACAAAGGGAGCTGTGTGCTCCTTCCCCAAAGGAGCCAGTTTTCCCACAGTTAATATGAGCTGGTTTCCAGTGTTGAACTAGTTTAACAGAATCAGTGTTTTGTAAATGAAAAGACAGTCTGGTAATATTATTCCTGAACATGTTGGGTGTGTTTGTTTTCTCACAGATATTCTGATCAAAGGAGTTGATGGCGAGTGGCGGTGGTGAGACGGCAAGGAGAAAAGAGAAGACGGATAAGCGGCAAAGGCACAAGTCAATAAGGAGATGAGACGGCGGGTTGAACAAGAGTGCTTGTATAACAGGTGATCAATGAAGGGAGAGAGTGGGAGGAGGATGGAGAAGGAGAGGGGAGAAGCGGTGGTCTGTTGGAGTGGTGAGGAGCATGAAGAACTCCTCTGCAAGCAAATAGGGTGGAGGAGGTGGTGGAGGAGGTGATGGGAAGAGAAAGAAGGACAAATAGAAAGAAAGAAAAGATCAAATGAGATTGTGCTCAATGAAGGAAGAGACACCAACTATCCAGGAGGCTCTGGAGAGAGAGAGAGAGAGAGAGAGAGAGAGAGAGAGAGATTAGTGATTATATCAATGTGATACAGAAAGAGAACGAGGGGAGGATAGAGGGGGAGAAAAAGATGGAAAGAATGACGGAGGAAGAGGGACAGAAAAAGATAGAAAGGACAGCAGAGGAGGAAGCGACAGAGGAGCATAAAAGAGAGTGGGAACTCCACTGGAACAACAGAGAAAAATAGATGGGATTTGAGGCCCAATGGGGAAAGTTGAATAGATTGACAGAGAAACGACAGAATAATAGAGAGACTAAAGTGCGAAAAGCCAGAGAGACAATTGATTGAACTCAGGCTGTAATGACTGAAAGAGAGAGCGAGAGGGCGACAGAGACCAGGTAAGGAAGACATTTTTGTTGTGTTGTTTTAAAAATATATATTATAAGTAATTGTACAAATGAATTGTATTCCTTTTGATTATTATTTACAAACATAATTTTACTTTCAGTTCGAGGGTGGTTGGATATCGGAGAACAGCTTGAAAAAAACTGAAAAAGCAAAGGAAGTTGGGGGGAAATGGAGAGACAAAGAAAGAGGGTAAGTCAAACTAGATAATTGTATCAATAATAATGAGGATGTCTTGTGGTGATTACAAAGTATAATGTTCAAATTCCCAAGTCCACACTGTAGTTCCATACACTGTAAACCCCAAGACATTTTTAACTCAAATACTTCTAGTAAAGTTGAACTGAAATGAAATGAAAAGTCATTATTGCTCAAAATGTTTGTGGTCCTGACTCAAAACTACACTGACCAAAAATATATATGCAGTATGTAAAGTGTTGGTCCCATGTTTCCATGATCGCATACTTTTTCCAGACGCACAAAAAGCTAATTTTTCTCAAATGTTGTACACAAATTTGTTTACATCCCTGTTAGTGAGAAATTTCTCCTTTCCCAAGATAATCCACCCAGCTGACAGGTGTGGCATATCAAGGAGCTGATTAAACAGCATGATCATTACACAAGTGCACCTTGTGCTGGGGACAATAAAAGGCCAATCTAGGGAGTATGCAACTGGCAGGCTGACTGCAGGAATGTCCACCAGAGCTGCTGCCAGAGAATGTCATGTTAATTTCTCTTGGAAGTACCATAAGCCGCCTCCAACTTCGTTTTAGAGAATTTGGAAGTACGTCCAACCGGCCTCAACCGCAGACCACGTGTAACCTTGCCAGCCCAGGACCTCCACATCCCGCTTCTTCATCTGCGAGACCAGCCACCCGGATAGCTGATGAAACTCTGGGTTTGCACAAGCAAAGAATTTCTGCATAAACTGTTTTGAACTGTCTCAGGGAAGCTCCTCTGCATGCTCGTGGTTCTCACCAGGCTCTTGACTAGACTGCAGTTTGGCATCATGACCGACTTCAGTAGAAAAATACTCCCCTTCAATGGCCACTGACACGCTGGAGAAGTGTACCCTTCATGGATGAATCCTGGTTTCAACTGTACCGGGCAGAATGGCATTGTGTGGGCGAGCAGATTGCTGATGTCAACGTTGTGAACAGAGTGCCCCATGGTGGCGGAAGGGTGATGGTATGGGCAGGCATAAACTACGGACAACTAACACAATTGCATTTTATCGATGGCAATTTGCACAGAGATAACGTGACGAGATCCTGAGGCCCATTGTCGTGCCATTCATCCGCGACCATCAGGTCATATTTCAGCAAGATAATGCACAGCCCCAAGGATCTGTACACAATTCCTGGCAGCTGAAAATGTCCCAGTTCTTTCATAGCCTGCATACTTACCAGACATATCACCCATTGAATGCTCTGGATTGATATCCAGCAACTTTGCACAGCCATTGAAGAGGACAACATTCTACAGGCCACAATTAACAACTGATCATCTCTATGCAAAGGAGATGTTTCGAACTGAACGAGAGAAATTGTGATCCCAACAGATACTGACTGTATGTCTGATCCACCCTCCTACCTTTTCTTATTATTTATTTGTGACCAACAGATACATATCTGTATTCCCAGTCATGTGAAATTCATAGATCATTTCATTTTTGTATTTTTATTTAACCTTTATTTAACTGGGCAAGTCAGTTGAGAATAAATTCTTATTTTACAATGAAGGCCTACCCTGGCCAAACCCTCCCCTAACCCAGACGACGCTGGGCCAATTGTGCACCGCCCTATGGGATTAGAGCCTAATTAATTCATTACAATTGACTGATTTCCTTAAATGAACTGTAACTCAGTAAAATCTTTGAAATTGTTGCGTTTATATTTTTGTTCAGTGTAAATGAGAAGTCACACCAACTCTAAGTTATGATAACAAATTAACTGTTTTTAATCTGTGTTTTTGCATGTACGTTGAGTGACTGATTGATTAATCTTGTGGTACACAAAGCTAAATAACATACATTTTTCTAACCTAATCCAATCTTTTTTCTTAAAAAAAAAATGTGTACCCCCTTTTCTCCCCAATTTCGTGGTATCCAACTGTTAGTAGTTACTATCTCGTCTCATCGCTACACCTCCTGTACGGGCTCGGGAGAGATGAAGGTCGAAAGCCATGCGTCCTCCGAAACACAACCCAACCAAGCCGCACTGCTTCTTAACACAGCACGCATCCAAACCGGAAGCCAGCCGCACCGATGTGTCGGTGCACCTGGCGACCTGGTTAGCGTGCACTGTGCCCAGCCTGCCACAGGAGTCGCTAGTGCGTGATGAGACAAGGATATCCCTACCGGGCCAAGCCCTCCCTAACCCGGACGACGCTAGGCCAATTGTGCGCCGCCCCACGGACCTCCCGGTCGCGGCCGGCTGTGACAGAACCTGGGCGTGAACCCAGAGTCTCTGGTGGCATAGCTAGCACTGCGATGCAGTGCCGTAGACCACTGCGCCACCCGGGAGGCCCCTAATCCAATCTTTTAGTTAGAATTTTTGCACCCAAGAAACAAAGAGATCTTCTGTTGGGTCTGACAATTAATCTTGATGGTTGTACAGTCATCTCAAATGAAACTGTAAAGGACCTCGGCGTTACTCTGGACCCTGAGCTCTCTTTTGACGAACATATCAAGAATCTTTCAAGGACAGCTTTTTTCGATCTTGGTAACATTGCAAAAATCAGAAACTTTCTGTCCAAAAATGATGCAAAAAAATGTATCCATGCTTTTGTCACTTATTGATTAGACTACTGCAATGCTCTACTTTCCAGCAACCGGATAAAGCACAAAATAAACTGCTAGAATTTTGACTAGAACCCCAAAATGTATCACATTACTCCAGTGCTAGCCTCTCTACATTGGCTTCCTGTTAAGGCTAGCGCTGATTTCAAGGTTTTACTTGATAACCTACAAAGCATTACATGGGCTTGCTCCTACCAATCTTTCCGATTTGATGCTGCCCTACATACCTACACATACTCTATGGTTACAAGACACAGGCGTCCTTACTGTCCCTAGAATTTCTAAGCAAACAGCTGGAGGCAGGGCTTTCTCCTATAGAGCTCAATTTTTATGAAATGGTCTGCCTATCTATGTGAGAGACGCAGACTCGGTCTCAACATTTAAGTCTTTATTGAAGACTAATCTCTTCAGTAGGTCCTATGATTGAGTGTAGTCTGGCCCAGGGGTGTGAAGGTGAACGGAAAGGCACTGGAGCGACGAACCGCCCTTGCTGTCTCTGCCTGGCCGGTTCCCCTCTCTCCACTGGGATTCTCTGCCTCTAACCCTATTATGGGGGCTGAGTCACTGGCTTACTGGTGCTCTTCCATGCCATCCCTAGGAGGGGTGAGTCACTTGAGTGGGTTGAGTCAGTGATGTGATCTTCCTGTCCAGGTTGGCGCCCCCCCTCGGGTTTGGGCCGTTGGGGAGATCTTCGTGGGCTATCCTCAGCCTTGTCTCAGGGGAGTAGATTGGTGGTTGAAGGTATCCCTCTAGTGGTGTGGGGGCTGTGCTTTGGTAAAGTGGGTGCGGTTATATCATGCATGTTTGGCCCTGTCCAGGGGTATCGTCGGACAGTGCCATAGTGTCTCCCGACCCCTCCTGTCTCATTCTCCAGTATTTATGCTGCAATAGTACCTTGTCCTGGACCTGCTGTTTTGGACTCTGAATGATCGGCAATGAAAAGCTGACATTTACTCCTGAGGTGCTGACCTGTTGCACCCTCTACAACCACTGTGATTACTTTTATCTGACCCTGCTGGTGATCATGATCTTTTGAACATTTTGGCCATGTTCTGTTGTAATCTCCACCCGGCACAGCCAGAAGAGGACTGGCCCATCCCTCAGAGCCTGGTTCCTCTCTAGGTTTCTTCCTAGGTCCCGGCCTTTCTATGCAGTTTTTCCTAGCCACTGTGCTTCTACATCTGCATTGCTTCTACATTGCTTGGTGTTTGGGGTTTTAGGCTGGGTTTCTGTACAGCAATTTGTGACATCGGCTGATGTAAAAATTGCTTTAGAAATACATTTTATTACATTTGATTGATATCGGTTTGAGTAAAGTCTAGAAAATAAATGTATGTAACTGTGTTCTGATATATTTAGTGCAACATGTTTCCTAAAAACGTTTGAGTAATGACAGCACATTGGGGTTTACAGTGAGGGAAGAGGAGACAGAGGGGCCAGAGCGCTGTTGTCTTGGGCCAATCTACATCATAAACGTGTCTCATGTCTTTGCTCTCTCTGAGCTCTAGGCTAAAGCCAACACAGAGGAAGACAGAACATTTCTGAACTTTTGCTTTTTGAGTGTAGTTAACTAACTGTTTTGCATTTACTGATTTATATTTGAGTTGCGGCTCATTGATAATATTTATGTAACCAGTTTCCTAAAAATGTTTAAGTAAACTTAGTTACGTTTGAGTAATGGTGAATTATAGTTTCTAAGTAAGGTGGACTTTGCTGAACTCAAACATTTAATGTATTGCAACTTATACTTACTAAGTGACTGACTTAATATGATTATTTCATGTTCACTTCACCATATTGATTTCATTTAACTTCGTTTTTTTTATGTATAGAGAAATCAAAATAACTAAGTGGATTTACATGAAAGAATGTACGTATACCTTACTCAGAAATGGGCATTTGCATTAATCATATGAAGGTAGTACTGCTCACTTCAGCTAATTAAGTTTCTTAACTTTTAAGGTAATCAGTATCCTCAATGTTGGAGAAGCCAGAACTGATCCGGTTTTTACAGTGTACTCATTCTTCAGATTTGTTTCCTCCTGTTGTTAAAGTATTTGTCTTTCCAAATGTAGAGAAAGAGGAATAGATTGAAGAGAGTCAACCAGATAGAGAAGAGAGGGATATTTGAGGGAAATGACCAAGTGAGGTCCCTGAAAACTTTGGAGCAAGAGGTGGAAATCACTTTGGCAAATGAAGTAGAATGGAGAGAGGATAAAAAGAGAGAGAGAGAGATAGAGGGAAAGAGTGAGGCAACGCTACACCAGCAGTTTATAGAACGGCTGTGGAAGGATCTGCTGGACGAATGGAGAACATCTGGAAATTAGAGCGCCAAATATGGTGAGAAAGGAGGATGAAACAAGACATGGCACAATAGACAGAATGGGTGACACCAATCAAGTTTCAGAGAATTCAGGCAACGCAGAGAGAGATTGAAAGAGATGAGGACATACATGAGGGGAAAGAGCTTGATGAGCATGTGGAAGCCTATGAGATTCTGTCACTCTTCGGGATGGGATAACGAAAAACAAACAGACACTGGGTAACAATGACATTCTAATCTACAGGGGATGGTTGTAGAATAGTTTTAATCTGGGAAAAAACTGACATTTAGAATTTTACAAATCATAATTGTTCCATATTTTCATATTTCGTGAAATTGCCATACATAATAAATAAACTATTGCGATTTGGAGGTAATCTTGTTTTCCTTTGAATTGCTCCTTTGATTATATATTACAAATCTATTTTACTGTTGCTTACTATTATTTTCAGGGACGTATTCATTACACCAATTCTGTTTTTCAACTGTTTAAGTAAAGATTACACTACAGTTTATTACATCCACCATATGATACATTTTATCCTTGAGATGAAAGATGTGTTATTTTAGCTAGTAGGCTACCTTCCGCACACCTGTATTTAGCGAAACATGCCAAGTCATGTGATACCATTAGTTTGCCATTACGACAATGACTGAATGACGCTACTGCTATGGGGTAACATTAACTGGCTAGCTAGCTAGTTGACACTGTCCGCTGCCTGTCTATGACAGGTCCATGGCATGAGACACTGTCCGCTGCCTGTCTATGACAGGTCCATGCGTGAGGCACATGAGTTTGGTTGATGAGCAGCACACAGAGAAGATAAACACACCTTAACATAATTTGATAATTTAGCTTATGAAATCTGCAGTTCAAGAAAGCAATTTATCAAAAGAGTAATTGAGTATTAGCGAAACAATGTCGTTGTGAGAAAATCTGTTGCTAGATAACTACACTACACAACCAAAGGTATGTGGACACCTGCTTATCGAACATCTTATTCCAAATCATGGGCATTCATATGGAGTTGGTGCCCCCTTTGCTGCTATAACAACCTCCACTCTTCTGGGAAGGCTTTCCACTAGATGTTACAACATTCCTGTGGGGACTTGGTTGAGGTCAGGGCTCTGTGCTGGCCAGTCAAGTTCTTCCACACCGATTTTGACAAACCATTTCTGTAGCTAAGTACAAGAAAAAATCCTAGAGGAAAACCTGGTTCAGTCTGCTTTCCACCATGCGCTGTGAGACAAATTCACCTTTCAGCAAGACAATAACCTAAAAGACAAGGCCAAATCTACACTGGAGTTGCTTACCAAGAATACAGTGAAATTTCCGAAGTGGCGAAGTTAATGTTTTGACTTAAATCTACTTGAAAATCTATAGCAAGACCTGAACATTTTTGTTTAGCAATGATCAACAATCAATCTGACAGAGCTTGAAGAATTTTGAAAATAATAAATTGGCAAATGCTGCACAATCCAGGTGCGGAAACTTAGAGACTTACCCAGAAAGATGAACAGAATGACTCAGGGGTGTGAATACTTAAATTAGGCATTTCTGTATTTCATTTTCAATACATTTGCAAAAGAAAATCTATTTAATCAATTTTGAATTCAGGCTGAAACATGTGGAATAAGTCAAGGGGTATAAATACTTTCTGAAGGCAACACAGACATCACAACTGCTACTACCAGACTCTTGCCAAAACTGCTACATTTAAACATTTGACTGCCAATCCCCCCTTCCTTGATACATGTGTAAATATAGTTCTATAAATTATGCTTTTGTGTATTACACAAAAATGATGCTGACTCCCTTCCAGTGTGTTCTGTGTTATCAGTCAGCCCTGGCTCCGTGGACTCCGAGCCAGACCAACACTCCTGCGGTGGACAAGTGGTTTAGGCATGCAGAAGAGGTCTGGAACGATGTCCACGTGACGCTCCAGCGTGCCGTCCACCACCAGAAGGAGCGGGTGGATCGTCACCGCAGTGAGGCTCCTGGGATTGATCCTGGCAAATCATGTCTGTCTCTCCACTAAGAACCTCCTGCTGTCACGTCTACTCCCGCTCCGGCACGCAACGTCGCCGGTTTACTAACAATCGGTCCTGGCAACCCGTCGTTACGCACACCTGCGTCTCATCAGTCACAACTGGACTTCATTACTCACCCTTTATATTGTACTCTTCTTTTAGTAGTCGTCAGGTAGTATTGTGTGTTTCCATGTCAAATGCTTCTCTTGTATCCTTCTCTTGTATGTTCATTATTAAACTCACGAACTGCACTTGTTTCCTGACTCCCTGTGCCTACATTACAGTAACTGAAGGCAGTCTGCCTTTACTCAGGACACCCATGGAAACTCTTACCAACCATTCTTAAGAGTGAGTCTTATAGTTAGATGTGGAATAATGCACATGTATATGGAGTTGTACAGGTAACTGCCAAAATAATGGAAAGACTTGAGTAAACGAGTGATACAATGTATATTGAAAGCAGGTGCTTCCACACAGGTGTGGTTCCTGAGTTAATTAAGCAATTAACATCCCATCAAGTTTCAAGATTTATTAGTCATATGTACAGGATACACATGGTATACACCACCAACAAAATGCTTACTTGCAGGTTACTTCTCAACAATGCAATAAATAAGAAATAAAAGACAAGAATAATGTATGAACATAAAGTAAATAAATGGCTTAGCAGAATAGAATAAACATGTCAGCAAAAATATAAAACAGGAAGGCACAATTTCCACGTGTTTTAGGTAAGGGGGTATTGGGGGCAAGTGTTTAAATTGTGCACTATTTAGCAATCATAATAAGCCTGGTAGCAGCAGTTGTGATGTGTATGCATCGCGTGGATGTGTGTATGTCTGTGTGGGTGCGTGAGTGCATGTGTGCTAAGTTGCGGAGAATCAGAGCAGGTGGTCAGTCCAGTTCAAGTGTTCAGCAGTCTGATGGATTGTAGATAGAAACTGTCTCTGAGCCTGTTGGTGTCAGAGCTCATGCTTCGATACCGTCTGCTCGACGGTAAGGGAGTGAACAGCTTGTGGCAGGGATGTGTGGGGTCCTTGATGATGCTACGGGCCTTCCTTAGGCACCGTTTTGAGTAGAAGTCCTGGATGGGTGGGAGCACGGTGCCAGTGAGGTACTGGGCTGTCTTCACCACCCACAGAAAGGGCCTTGCGGTCATGGATGGAGCAATTCCCTTACCAGGCCGTGAGCAATCTATTTGGTTGCTCTCGATGGTGTAGCGGTAGTATTTGAAAAAGACCCGGGGTGGTATGTCGAATTTCTTCGGCCACCTTAAGAAATAGAGACACTATTTGCGCCCTCTATTTTTTTCTCCCCAATTTCGTAGTGTCCAATTGTTGTAGTAGCTACTATCTTGTCTCATCGCTACAACTCCCGTACGGGCTCGGGAGAGATGAAGGTTGAAAGTCATGCGTCCTCCGATACACAACCCAACCTAGCCGCACTGCTTCTTAACACAGCGCGCATCCAACCCAGAAGCCAGCCGCACCAATGTGCCGGAGGAAACACCTGGCAACCTTGGTTAGCGCGCACTGCGCCCGGCCCGCCACAGGAGTCGCTGGTGCGCGATGAGACAAGGACATCCCTACCGACCGAGCCCTCCCTAACCCGGACGACGCTAGGCCAATTGTGCGTCGCCCCATGGACCTCCAGTCCTCAAAGCCTGTGATCTGCCCATGAGGAAGTCCAGGATCTAGTTGCAGAGGGTGGTGTCCAGACACAGGGCTCTGAGCTTGGTGTCGTGCCTGGATGGCACAATAGTGTTGAATGCTCAACTGTTGTCAATAAACAGAATTCTCACATTGGTGTTCCTCTTGTCCAGATGTGAATAGAGATGGAAATGGCATCTTCCGTGGATCTGTTAGAGTGGTAGGTGAATTGGAGTGGGTCCAGTGTGCCGTGCATGCTGGCCTTGATGACCGGGATGAGTGTGACAGGGCGACAGTCATTTGGGCATGTCCCCTTGTTTTTCTTGGGCACTGGGACGATGGTGATCTCCTTGAAGCAGGTGGGTACTACAGCCTGGGGCAGGGACAGGTTGAAGATGTCAGAGAAGACGCCCACCAACTGCTCAGCACACACTCTGAGGACGCGGCCAGGGATGCCATCTGGCCCGGCGGTTTTGTGAGTATTCACTCTTCTCACTTCAGCCTCAGAGAGCGAAAGCACCTGGTTGTCCAGAGAGCAGTGAGAGTCTTCCTGGATGGCTCGGTATTATCTGCTTCAATGCAAGTATAGAATGTGTTAAGCTCATCTGTAAGGAGACTTCAGTGGGCACCACACAGCTGGTTTTTCCTTTGTAGTCTGAGATAGTCTATGTTGCGAGTCTAAATGATCAAACATCAATTTAAGTTTGAGCTATGTATACAAGGCTACCTGCTTGCCTTGTACACGTTGCGCGACATCTGAGCTCATTCTGCTGACATTGAATGCTGCACTACGGCCTCTCAGCATGGTACGGATATCTCCATTCATCCAGGGTTTCCGATTCATGCCCACAGCTGTTTCCCTGCCACTCAATCACAACAAACAAACCTCTTGCAGGTTGAGTTCAATAACTACAGACAGATGTATGGTGAGATGCCAGAGGAAGCTATCAATAGGTCAGTAGCCTACAGAATAATATAAGAAGATATACAGTGCATTCAGGAAGTATTCAGACTCCTTAACTTTTTCACATTTTGTTATATTACAGCCTTATTCTAAAATTGATTAAATAAAAAAATGCCATCAATCTACACACAGTGCCCCATACTGACACAGCGAAAAACGCTTTTAAGACATTTTTGCAAATGAATAAAAAAGATAAATATTCAGACTCTTTGTTATGATACCTGAAATTGAGCTCAGGTGAATCCTGTTTCCATTGATCATACTTGAGATGTTTCCACGCCTTGATTGGAGTCCACCTGTGGTAAATTAAATTGATTGGACATGATTTGGAAAGGCACACACCTATCTATATAAGGCTCACAGTTGACAGTGCATGTCAGAGCAAAAATCAAGGCATGAGGTCATATGAATTGTCCGTAGAGCTCCCAGACAGGATTGTGTCGAGGCACAGATCTGGTGAAGGGTACCAAACATTTTCCGCAGCATTGAAAGTCCCCAAGAACTCCACCAATCAGGCCTTTATGGTAGATTGGCCAGACAGAAGCCACTTCTCAGTAAAAGGCACACGACAGCCCGCTTGGAGTTTGTCAAAAGGCACCTAAAGGACGCTCAGACCATAAGAAACAAGATTCTCTAGTCTGATGAAACCAAGATTGAACTCTTTGCCCTGAATGTCAAGCGTCACACTTGGAGGAAACCTGGCACCATTCCTACGGTAAAGCGTGGTGGTGGCAACATCATGCTGTGTGGATGTTTTTCAGCGGCAGGGACTGTGGGACTAGTCAGCATCAAGGGAAAGATGAATGGAGCAAAGTACTGAGAGATCCATAAAGAAAACCTGCTCCAGAGCGCTCGGGACCTCATTCTGGGGCGAAGGTTCACCTTGCAACAGGACAATTACCCTCATCACACGTCCAAGACAACGCAGGATTGGCTTCGGAATAAGTCTCCCGATCGAACATCTCTGGAGAGACCTGAATATAGCGGTGCAGCGACGCTCCCCATCCAAACTGACAGGGCTTGAGATGATCTGCAGAGAAGAATGGGAGAAACTCCCCAAATACAGGTGTGCCAAGCTTGTAGCATCATACCCAAGAAGACTCAAGGCTGTAATCGCTGCCAAAGGTGCTTCAACAAAGTACTGTGTAAAGGGTCTGAATACTTATGTAAATGTGATATTTCTGTTTTTATTTTTAAATACAGTATATTTGCAAAATAACAAACATGTATTTTCTTTGTCATTATAGGGATTCTGTGTAGGTTGAAGAGGAACAAAAACAATTTAATCAATTTTAGAATAAGGCTGTAAAGTAACAAAATGTGGAATAAGTGAAGAGGTCTGAATACTTTCCAAATGCACTGTATCATTTATGTAGATATTTTAAACTAAGTGCTTTGATAACTTTCAAATGTATTAACAGGTTCATGTAGAATAAATAAACAACCCTCTCCATAATACCATAGAAGCGGAATATAACAATGTGCACCTTTCATTGTCATTCCCAACCAATACAGATACTGCACCATTCAGTATTTTGTCTTGTGGTAATGGGGCTTGTCCTATGGTAAAGACAATACAAGTAAAAGTTGTCTAGTGGAAATGTTATGCTGAGTGCCAGATCTCACTCCATTCAGAAACATCAGTATCAAGCCCGTCTGTCAGTCTTGGGACTTCATTACATAACCTTGCAAGTCTCCATGTCCTGGCTCCATACACATTTCTGTTAACACATACACACATAGTCATTGTTCTATTAACAATGGCAGTAAGGCTGGGTAATATCTGACACACAAGCACACAGTATAGTATGTTAAAGTTTAAACAGCTCAGACTAAAAGTATGCAACCAACTGTGTTTTGCTATGGCCCTGGGTTGGCTTGAGTTGGTTGCTGCTAGTTAGTGCACTGTTGTAGTCAGACATGAGTTAGCTAGTACCCCCAAAGCTGCATCCAATATTTATTTGTGACCTAGACATGGGATGGACATCGGAGGCTAATGTGACTGTTGTCAAATTTACTTTAGAGAAATGGCAATGTTACCATTATTTTTACTAGTAAAATTTGTTGAAAATATCAAGCAATACTAAAATGTGGTGGTCCCTTCAATTTAAGTTAGCTGGCTAATGTTAGACTGCATCTAATGTCAATCTGGCGACATCAGAATCATGACAAAAGGTTTTCCTACTAATTATTAGCCTTTTGAAATGGTATCACGTTTCCAAGCCAAATGCGAGTTGTATTGAGGTAGGATAATGTTAGCCAAAACTAGAACTACATACTGTAAATGTGTACACATTTGCATAAAATAACCCACCAACAGTAAGTCTTGAACCATTCAAGGTAGAGACAACAAACCAACTTTTCTTCAGAAAATGGACTTTTCTAGTTTTTGTACATTTTATGCATTTATTGATATTCTATGTATTTTCTTAGCTGATAATGTATTTGTGCATTTATTTATCAATCAAACAGGGAGCGGGCACAATAAATCAAATCAGTAACAGATTATCATACTTTTCAGCCACCCATAATTGATTACAGCAAAATATTTACAGATAATCCATTGATATATTAACAGCTGAATAGAACAACTCATGTGAAGGCCAAATTACAGAGGAGGAAGTTATTGATGTACTTAAAGCCTTTAAGCCCGGGAAAACTCCAGGGTTGGATTGCATACCCGTGGAGGTATACAAAACCTTTTTGATATACTCAGAGGACCGTTATTAGCATGTTTTAACCACTCCTATATAAATGGTAGATTTGTAGACATTCAACAAGAAAGTCTGATTTCATTATTACTGAAACAGGATCCAAGTGGTAAATAAAGATCCAGTCCATTTAAAAAATTGGAGGCCTCTTACACATCAGTGTTGTGATGCAAAAATTCTAGCAAAATGCTCAGCTCAGTGAATTAAAAAGGTATTGTCGAATATTATTCATCCTAATCAGACAGGTTTTTTAAATGGACTATATATTGGAGATAACATAAGACTGGAAACAATAGAACACTGAAATATCTGGATAACCAGGCCTGGTATTCATAGATGACTTTGAAGTATGATAAAGTATGACTGGAGTTTGTATATAAATGCCTTGAATATTTCAATTTTGGAGAATCTCTTATGAAACGGGTTAAAGTTATGTTTAGTAACCCTAGATGTAAAATAGTAAATAATGACTACTTCTCCGAAAATGTTAAACTCTCAAGAGGAGGAAAACAAGGTTGTCCCCTATCGGCACATCAATTTATTATTGCCATTGAAATGTTAGCTATTAAAATCAGATCCAACAATAATATTAAGGAATTAGAAATGCATGGCTTAAAAACAAAGGTGTCATTGTACGCTGATGATTCATGTTTTATTTTAAATCCACAATTAGAATCCCTCCACAGCCTCACAGAGGATCTAGATACATTTTCTAACCTCTCTGGATCAAAACCAAATTAAGATAATTGTACTATATTACGTATTGGATCACAAACAAATGCAACTTTTATATTACCATGTAGTTGACCAATAAACTGGTCTGACAGGGGTGTGGATATATTCGGTATAAATATTATCTCAGTCCAATAAGTTTTAATAGAAAGTTAGAAACAAATAGATAAGCTATTGCTACCATGGAAAGGAAAATACCTGTCTATTTGCAGAAAAATCACCCTGATTAACTGTTTAGTCATCTCACAGTTGAACTATTTTCTTATGGTTTTGCCTACACCTAGAGACAGAGTTTTAAAAAATTATATGGGCAAAAAATATTCAATTTTATTTGTAATGGCAGTCCAGACAAAATTAAAAGGGCATATTTATATAATGAATATGAATTCAGAAGGCAGAAATGATTAAATATTAAAGCATTCGACCTCTCACTAAAGGCGTCAGTCATACACTTTACTTAAACCCAAACTGGTTCTCCAGAAAATTAGTAAGAAGAATGTCTCACCCCATGTTCAAGAATGGCCTTTTTCCCGCAATTCAGATTACAACCGCTGACTTTCGGTTATTTTAAAATTAAATCAATATCAAAATAAAACCATTTTTTTAACAAGCCAAAGAAAATTGGCTGAAATGTCAGTTTAATCCACAAGAAAATACAGACCAAAATAATACAACAAAAATTGTGGTTAAACTCAAACTAATTGATAAAAAAACAGTATTTTTCAATATTTAAAAAATGAAAAGGTATCATCTTTGTAAATTATATCATAAATAGGACTGGTGGGGTTACAGTTGAAGTCAGAAGTTTACATACACCTTAGCCAAATACATTTAAACTCAGTTTTTCACAATTCCTGACATTTAATCCTAGAAAAAATTCCCTGTCTTAGGATCACCACTTCATTTTAAATGTCAGAATAATTAGTAGAGAGAATGATTTATTTCAGCTTTTATTTATTTCATCACATTCCCAGTGGGTCAGAAAATTGCACACACTAGATTAGTATTTGGTAGCACTGCTTTTAAATTGTTTAACTTGGGTCAAATGTTTCAGGTAGCCTTCCACAAGCTTCCTACAATAAGTTGGGTGAATTTTGGCCCATTCCTCCCGACAGAGCTGGTGTAACTGAGTCAGTTTTGTAGGCCTAGTTTTACTGTGGGTATAGATACTTTTGTACCTGTTTCCTCCAGCATCTTCACAAGGTCCTTTGCTGTTGTTCTGGGATTGATGTGCACTTTTCGCACCAAAGTACATTCATCTCTAGGAGACAGAATGCGTCTCCTTCCTCAGCGGTATGACGGCTGTGTGGTCCCATGGTGTTTATACTTGCGTACTATTGTTTGTACAGATGAATGTGGTACCTTCAGGCATTTGGAAATTGCTCCCAAGGATGAACCAGACTTGTGGAGGCCTACAATTTTTGGCTGATTTTGCTGATTTCTTTTGATTTTCCCATGACGTCAAGCAAAGAGACACTGAGTTTGAAGGTAGACCTTGAAATACATCCACAGGTACACCTCCAATTGACTCAGATGATGTCAATTAGCCTATCAGAAGCTTCTAAAGCCATGACATCATTTTCTGGAATTTTCCAAGCTGTTTAAAGGCACAGTCAACTTAGTGTATGTAAACTTCTGACCCACTGGAATTGTGATACTGTGAATTAATTATACGTGAAATAATCTGTCCGTAAACAATTGTTGTAAAAATTTGTTGTGTCATGCACAAAGTAGATGTCCTAACCAATTTGCCAAAACTATAGTTTGTTAACAAGAAATGTGTGGAGTGATTTAAAAACAAGTTAATGTCTCCAACCTCAGTGTATGTAAACTTCCGACTTCAACTGTATGACAGCATTGCACACTCTTGGCATTCTCTCACCCAGCTTCATGAGGAATGCTTTTCCAACAGTCTTGAAGGAGTTGTTGGCTGCTTTTCCTTCACTCTGCAGTCCAACTCATCCCAAACCATCTAAATTGGGTTGAGGTTGGGGGATTGTGGAGGCCAGGTCATCTGATGCAGCACTCCATTACTCTCCTTGGTAAAATAGACCTTACAAATCAAATCAAATGTTAATGGTCACATACACATGGTTAGCAGATGTTAATGCGAGTGTAGCGAAATGCTTGTGCTTCTAGTTCCAACCATGCAGTAATATCTAACAAGTTAACTAACAATTTCACAACAACTACCTTATACACACAAGTGTAAAGGAATGAATAAGAATATGTACACAAAAATATATGGATGAGCGATGGCCGAACAGCATAAGCAAGATGCAGATGGTGTAGAGTACAGTATATACATATGAGATGAGTAATGTAGGGTATGTAAACAAAGTGTCATAGTTTAAAGTGGCTAGTGATACATGTATTACATCAAATTTTTAATTATTAAGATGCTAGAGATTTGAGTCAGTATGTTTGCACCAGCTACTCAATGTTAGTGATGGCTGTTTAACAGTCTGATGGCCTTGAGATATACGTTTTTTTTCAGTCTCTCGGTCCCAGGTTTGATGCACCTGTACTGACCTTGCCTTCTGGATGATAGTGGGATGAACAGGCGGTTCTTGTCCTTGATGATCTTTTTGGCCTTCCTATATCATCGGGTGGTGTAGGTGTCCTAGAGGGCAGGTAGTTTGCCCCAGGTGATGCGTTGTGCAGACCTCACTACCCTTTGGAGAGCCTTACGGTTGTGGGCAGAGCAGTTGCCGTGCTAGGCGGTGATACAGCCCGACAGGATGCTCCCGATTGTGCATCTGTAAAAGTTTGTGAGTGTTGTTGGTGACAAGACACATTTCTTCAGCCTCCGGAGGATGTGTACACTGAGGAACTTAAAAACTTTCCACCTTCTCCACTACTGTCCCGTCGATGTGGATAGCGGGGTGCTCCCTCTGCTGTTTCCTGAAATCCACAATCATCTCCTTTGTTTTGTTGACATTGAGTGTGAGGTTATTTTCCTGACACCACACTCCGGGGGCCCTCACCTCCTCCCTGTAGGCGGTCTTGTCATTGATGGTAATCAAGCCTACCACTGTAGTGTTGTCTGCAAACTTGATGATTGAGTTGGAAATGTGCATGACCATGCAGTCATGGGTGAACAGGGAGTACAGGACAGGGCTGAGAACGCACCCTTGTGGGACCCCAGTGTTGAGGATCATTGGGGTGGAGATGTTTTTTCCTACCCTCACCTCCTGGGGGCGTCTCGTCAGAAAGTCCAGGACCCAATTGCACAGGGTGGGGTCGAGAACCAGGAGATTACTGGGAGTTTGGAGGATACTATGGTGTTAAATGCTGAGCTGTAGTCGTTCCTGTTTAATTTCGGTCTATAGGCTGGGAGCAACAAAATGGAGTCATGGTCAGATTTGCCGAAAGGAGGGCGAGGGAGGGCTTTGTATGCCTTGCAGAAATTAGAGTGACAATGATCCAGGATTTTCCCAGCCCGGGTCGCGCATTCCATATGCTGATAATATTTAGGGAGCCTTGTTTTCAGATTAGCCTTGTTAAAATCCCCAGCTACAATAAATGCAGCCTCGGGATATGTGGTTTCCAGTTTACATAGAGTGAAGTTCTTTCAGGGCTGTCGAGGTGTCTGCTTGGGGGGGATATACATGACTGTGATGATAATCAAAGATAATTGTCTTGGTAGATAATGCGGTCGGCATTACATTGTATGGAATTCTAGGTCAGGTGAACAAAAGGACTTGAGTTCGTGTATGTTGTTGTCACGCGGGACTAGGTGGGTGCAGGAATCAGACGCAGAGAGAGAGAGTGACTGAGTTGAAGTGCTTTACTCTTGCACACCAAAATAATAAGCCCAACAAAATACAGGGTGCAGGACACTACAAGACAACCCAAAAACCACAGGTTTTCAAGTAAAGAAAAGAAAATACACCACTACCAAACATGCACACACGTAACATTAAGACAATCCCGCACAAAACAAGGGCGGGTCAAACTACTACATATAGGGAAGCTAATTAAACCAGAGTACACACAGGTGAAACTAATAAGACAAAACCAACAGACAAACGGAAAAGGGATCGGTAGCGGCTAGCAGGACGGCGACGACGACCGCCCAGCCAACTTCGGTGGAAGTCGTGACAGTTGTTATGATCACACCACGACTCGTTAATCATAAGGCATACACCCGCGCCCTTCTTCTTACCAGAGTTGTTTGTTTCTGTCGGCGAGATGCATGAAGAAACCAGGTGGCTGTACCGATCTGATAATGTATCCCGAGTGAGCCATGTTTCCGTAAAACAGAGAATGTTGCAATCTCTGATGTCTCTCTGGAAGGCAACCCATGCTTGGATTTTGTCTACCTTGTTGTCAAGAGACTATACATTGGCGTACTCAGGAGCGGTGGGTGATGTGCCCGTCTACGGAGCCTGACCAGAAGACAGCCCCGTCTGACCCTTCTGCGGCGCCATTGTTTTGGGTCGCCTGCTGGGATCCATACATTGTACTGGGTGGTGGACCAAACAGAGGATCCGCTTCGGGAAAGTCGTATTCCTGGTCATGATGTTGGTAAGTGGACGTTGCTCTTATATCCAATAGTTCCTTCTGGCTGTATGTAATAAGACTTCATATTTCCTGGGGTAACAGTGTAAGAAATAATACATTAAAAAAACAAAATACAGCATAGTTTCCTAAGAACGCTAAGCGAGGCGACCATCTCTGTCGACGCCGGAGGTGTGTTTTTGTTCATTGTCCTGTTGAAAAACAAATGATAGTCCAAATAAGCGCAAACCAGATGGGATGGTGATTCGCTGCAGAATGCTATGGTAGCCATGCTGGTTAAGTGTGCCTTGAATTCTTATTAAATCACAGACAGTGTCACCAGCAAAGCACCCCCACACCATCACACCTCCTCCTCCATACTTCACGGTGGGAACCACACATGCAGAGATCACCCATTCACCTACTCTGCATCTCACAAAGACAAGGCGGTTGGAACTGAAAACCTCAAATGTGGACTAATCAGACAAAGGACAGATTTCCACCGGTCTAATGTCCATTGCTTGTGTTTCTTGAACCAAGCAAGTATCTTCTTTTTATTGGTGTCCTAAAGCAGTGGTTTCTTTGCAGCAATTCGACCATGAAGGCCTGATTCATGCAGTCTCCTCTGAACAGTTCATGTTGAGATTTATCTGTAACATGAACTCTGTGAAGCATTTATTTGGGCTCCAATCTGATGTGCAGTTAACTCTAATGAACTTATCCTCTGCAGCAGAGGTCACTGGGTCTTCCTTTCCTGTGGCGGTCCTCATGAGAGACAGTTTCATCCTAGCGCTTGATGGTTTGTGCAACTGCAGTTAAAGAAACTTTCAAAGTTCTTGAAATGTTCCTGATTGACTGACCTTCATGTCTTAAAAACTTCTTAAGGCTTGGTGGGACCCTAGCGCCCCATCTCGACAACATCCGGTGAAATTGCAGAGCACAAAATTCAAAAAACAAAAATCGTAATATTAAACATTCATGAAAATACAAGTGTCATACAGCATTTAAAAGCTTACCTTCTTGTTATTCCAGCTGCTTTAAGGCAAAGAGTGGCTACTTTGAAGAATCTCAAATATAAAATATATTTTGATTTGTTTAACACTTTTTTGGTTACAACATGATTCCATATTTGTTATTTCATAGTTTTTATGTCTTCACTACTATTCTACAATGTAGAAAATAGTAAAAATTAAGAAAAACCCTTGAATGAGTAGGTGCTTCCAAACTTTTGTCTAATACTGTATATCATATCAAATCAAATTGTGTTTGTCTCATGCGCCGAATACAACAGGTGTAGAACTTACAGTGAAACGTTTATTTACAAGCCCTAACCAACTATGCAATTAAAAAATTGGAAAAAATAATAATAATACTTGAAAAAAAATTTAAATAAGAAATGAAAGTAACAAATAATTAAAGAGAAGCAGTAAAATAACAATAGTGAGGCTATATACAGGGGGTACCGGTTCAGAGTCAATGTGCTGGGGCACAGGTTAGTCGAGGTAATTGAGGTAATATGTACATGTAGGTAGAGTTATTAAAATGACTATGCATAGATAATAACAGAGTAACATTTTTTGGCCATTAATTAAAAGAACATAAAATTGATCAGAAATACAGTGTAGACATTGTTAATGTTGTAAATGACTATTGTAGTTGGAAACGGCTGATTTTTAACAGAATATCTACATAGGCGTACAGAGACCCATTATCAGCAACCATCACTCCTGTGTTCCAATGGCACGTTGTGTTAGCTAGTCCAAGTTTATCATTTTAAAAGGCTAACTGATCATTTGAAAACCCTTTTGGAAATGTTAGAACAGCTGAAAACTGTTGTGCTAATTAAATAAGCAATAAACCTGGCCTTCTTTAGACTAGTTGAGTATCTGGAGCATCAGCATTTGTGGGTTCGATTGCAGGCTCAAAATGCACAGAAACAAAGAACTTTCTTCTGAAACTCGTCAGTCTATTCTTGTCCTGAGAAATGAAGTCTATTCCTTCCAAGCAATTGCCAAGAAACTGAAGATCTCATACAACGCTGTGTGACATTGGAACACAGGAGTGATGGTTGCTGATAATGCGTCTCTGTAAGCCTATGTAGATATTCCATTTAAAAAATCGTCCGTTTTTACAATAGTAATTTACAACATTAACAATGTCTACACTGTATTTCTGATCAATTTGATGTTATTTTAATTGACAAAAAATGTGCTTTTCTTTCAAAAAGGACATTTCTAAGTGACCCCAAACTTTTCAAGTTCATGAGGAAATCAGGAAATTGAAATAAATTCATTAGGCCCTACTCTATGAATTTCACATGACTGGGAACACAGATAAGCATCCCTTGGTCACAGATTCCATAAAAAAAAAAAATGAGTCTCATAATGGGCCTCAGGATCTCTTTTGTTGTCCCCAGGACAAGGTGCACCTGCGTAATATCATGCTGTTTAATCAGCTTCTTAATATGCCAGAACTGTCAGGTGGATGGCTTCGTGTGGCAAAGGAGAAATGCTCACTAACAGGGATGTAAACATATTTGGGCACAACATTTGAGAGAAATAAGCTTTTTGTCCATATGGAACATTTCTGGGATCGTATATTTCATATCAGGAAAGATGGGATCATACTTTACATGTTGCGTTTATATTTTTGTTCACTGTATATCAATGGATTGTTTGTAAATTGTTTACTGTAAGAAATTATGGGTGGCTTTTTAAGGTATAGTCTCTTACTGTGCTCTCTCCATTTGTTTGATCCCTCCTGCCCCTATTGGTAGATTCGTGTAGCAACAACAAAGCAGGTTTCCGGGTGCACAGCATCACCAAAACTGTGTATCTAATTTGTTGGCTTTATAACTAATTGTCAGACAAGCACAATGGGTATTACAAAACTGGCAGATTTGATTCGTAGCGATGCACCTGGTGCCATTTCTTACAAAGAGATCTGCGACTACACAGGTAAGTTTGCATGCTTAGCTACTTAAGGCTAACGTTAGCTAGCTAGCATGCAGTTTGCTACTAGTATCAACATTGACCTCCTTCACATGCTCTTTATCTCATCCTAGCATGTATAATGTTATGGAGCATCAGTGTGCCCCACCCAATAATTGACATGACGTCTCCCCAACATTGACTCTACCAGACAGGGCAGGCATTATTCACGTTATCAAACTAGCTTGGTCAAGTTTAATCCAGTACTAGATATGGGCACAGTTGGATGTTTCCTACTCATTGAGTTCACTCAAAGATTTTACAAATGCAGTCATTTGTTTTGTCTCAATTTTAGGAAAGGTCATTGCGTTGGACACCTCCATTGTTCTGAACCAGTTCCGCACTGCAGTACCAAATCTTCGGTTACTGGGGTGAGCTGTCATTTCTAACTTCTAAATTGAGAAGCTTACCCAACCGTTGGCATTGTTGACAGCACCTCAAATGTGGCTTCTTCCTCCATCGGCACTGATCTAAAATCACAGGATAGGGGAAAGCATATGGCGAATGTCTACCAGTTATTTACTGTCATCTGTCCAATTCTTTCCAGCCAGTGCAGATGAAGTAAGTAGCTAGAGGAAGAGAGGGAGTCACTTTAAACTATTGGGATGTGTAGACCTGTGTAAACTAACTCTGAATTCTGGGCCATGTTTCTGTTTCTAACCCATGTTCCCATCCTTTCACTCTAGTCCCTTGACAGGTTTGTTCTTTCGAACGCTAACCTTCCTGGAGCATGACATCAAACCATTGTTTGTGTTCGATGGGAAGCCTCCTGGAGAGAAAAGGGCTGTGGTTAGTGGTGCTCTTAGAATTAGAGCCTGAATTCAAAATTGATTAAATTGAGATTTGTTTGTCATTGGCCTACACACAATACCCCTTAAGGTCAAAGTGGAATTATAAAAAATAAAACAAATTTTTTCCAAATTAATAAAAAATGAAAGCTGAAATGTCTTGAGTCAAGTATTAAACCCCTTTGTTATGACAAGCCTAAATAAGTTCAGGAGTAAAAATGTGTTTTGCAAGTCACATAATAAGTTACACGGACTCACTGTGTACAATAATAGTCATTAAACAATCTGGTTAAACACTATCTCATCTCTGTACCCCACACGTACAATTACCTGTATGGTCCCACAGTCGAGCAGTGGTTGTAGTTACTCTAAAATACTAACTTAATTGTCAGAGTGGGAAGCTCGGAATAAAAATATTCCAAAATATGCATCCTGTTTACGACAAGGCACTAAAGTAATGCTGCAAAAAAAGGTGGCGAAGCAATTCACCTTTTGTCCTGAATATAAAGTGTTGTGTTTGGGGCAAATCCAATACAGCACATTACTGAGTACCACTCTCCAAATGTTCAAACATAATGGTGGCTGCATCATGTTATGGGTATGCTTGTAATCGTTAAGGACTGGGTAGTTTTTCAGGATAAAAAACAAACTGAATGGAGCTAAGCACAGGCATCATCCTAGAGGAAAACCTGGTTCAGTCTGCTTTCCATTCACCTTTCAGCAGGAAAATAACCTACAACACCAGGCCAAATCTACACTGGAACTGCTTACCAAGAAGGCAGTTAATGTTACTGAGTGGCCGAGTTACAGTTTTGACTTAAATCTACTTAAATCATGACCTGAAAATGGTTGTCTAGCAATAATTACCAACCCATTTGATAGAGCTTGAAGAATTTTAAAAATAATAATGGCAAATGTTGCACAATTCAGGTGTGGAAAGTTCTGAGACGTACCCAGAAAGACTCACAGTTGTAATCACTGGTAAAGGTGCTTCTACAGAGTATTGACTCAGTGGTGTCATTTTCAAAAAAATTGCTGGCATTTCGAAAAACATGTTTTCCCTTTGTCATTATGGGGTATTGTGTCTAGATGGGTGAGGGAAAAAATATATTTAATCCATTTCTGGCTGTGACAACAAAATGTGGAATAAGTCAAGGGCTATGAATACTTTCTGAAGGCGCTGTACCTCACAAAATGATACCCTCACAAGTAGTGCACTACACTAAATAAAGAATAGGGTACAATTTGCTACAGTCCATGTCAATACGATTTAATTTAATTCTATTCTCTGTTTTCTTTCAGTTGGAGAAGAGGGCACAGGTTGCAGGCTGGAGCTCCCCCAGTCATTCAGGAGCAGGTAAGAGAAACATTGGAATTCAATCACAGCGCATACCAGTTTTCCATCTTCCTGTATTTTACTTTTGACCTCTCTGTGGGCACCTGTAGTGTCCCCTCAGACACGGGACTGTCTCCACCTTCTGAAGCTTATGGGTGTGCCCATCATCCAGGTCAGTGTGCGAGTGCTCTATGTAGCATGCTAACCCTGAACACATACCCTAATTATACCAAGTTGTCTTGAACAAAAACCAACCACCATAACCATAACATATGAACCCTCTCCTTCCACTCTCTTGCTCTCTCCAGGCTCCAGGAGATGGCGAGGCACTATGTGCCCACCTGGTGAAACAGGGCACAGTAGACGCGGTAGCATCAGAAGACATGGACACTTTGCCCTTTGGTGGAAACATTCTGATCCGCCAGCTCAATGCCAAGAAAAACAGGTGAGAGTGCACCTTTGAGTCCATAACCATGTCTATACAGCCTGGTCTCATAGACTAGAGGTAATATTGTAAATGTACTTCAGGGACACTCAAATTAGTATGATATGTTTGGTATTTATTTTACCTTTTTTTAACTAAGCAAGCAAGTAAGTTAATAACAAATTCTTATTTTCAATGATGGTCTAGGTACAGTGGGTTAACTGCCTTGTTCAGGGGCAGAAAGACAGATTTTTACCTTGTCAGCTCGGGGATTCGATCTTGCAACCTTTCTGCTACTAGTCCAACACTCTAACCACTAAGCTACCTGCCGCCCCAGTGGTTACATAAGACAATGATTTGGTATGGGTGAGTGTATAACATGAATGTCTAGCAACCCAAATAACGTAAATGTCAAGAAACTACAAGGTTGCATGTTCGAATCTCATCACATTTTAGCTAATTATCAACATTGTAACTACTTACTAATTTTTAGCTACTTTGCAACTACTTAGCATGCTAGCTAACAATTCCCCTAAACCTAACTTTAACCCTTTAACATCACTCATAACCTTAACCCTAAGCTTAACCATAAAAGCTGAAGACACCAGCAGGATAGTGAAACGTTTGCCTGCCGACAGTACTTAGCACCTCTGAACAGGGGGTCTGCAGTCAATGTCTTTTTTATTCACACAGCAAAGACCTTGGAAGTCGTCAGGCCTTGTTAAAATACTCCTAACCAGAATGTGGCAGTTGCGTTGTTTGGCTTTGCATATCTGTGCATATTACTTATGGTCTACATTCCAATCTGTCAAATCGAATAGGTCGCATACACCTATTTAGAAGTTGTTATACGTGTGTAGCGAATTGGATGGAGACATGGACACTCTGGCTAATGTTGCTATTTTAAAGAAAGCCCTTGTTGATACTAACCAGATGACCACAGCTAGATAACTACCTAGCAAGATGACGAAGAAACAATTGAATTCACTCTCCATAATCCCATACTGTCAGTGCCAGCCCATAGCCAAATGTTTAGCTAGCTAGCTAAAGTTAGCATATTTGCTAGCTAGAGCAACATAGCCAGCTAAGGACACTGCACTAACTCAGCAGCTAACACAGGCAGTTGTTTAATGGAAACTAGCAAATCCATTGTGATTTAATTATAATGCCAATACTAGCTACAGTGGTTAGATAGTTTGGAAGAAGTGTTTAGTGTTGTGTGTATTGCATCTGTGCACTTAGCTAGCTACTATTCCACAGCCAACATTGCATATGAAGTGTTGGCTCCCCCACGTGGGGGTTCGTGCTCTCTGATTGGCTCAAAGTGAAGTAGTTGGCCACTGACACGAGCATTGCGATTCTACAAGTAGAATCGGTAGGTTCGGCGCTACCGGGTCTGCAAGCAGCGGGTGCTGCTTTTGTTCTAGCAAGAGAAGGAACACTCCCACTGTGATAAATACCTATTGGCAGACTATCAGGCACAGAGATTGTTGGTGTGTTTCATGCATAACATTGACCCTAACCTTAACCCCTAACACCTAGGTTAGCTAACGTTAGCCACCTAGCTAATGTTAGCCACAATAAATTGGAATTCGTAACATATATCATACGTTTTTGAAAATTTGTAGCATGATGTACTAATTGTCATTCACAACATATTGTACAAATTGCAATTCATAACATATCATATGAATTGTAATTTGTTACAAATCATACAAAATAGATAATGGACATCTACAAAGTAATACATATCATATGAAACATAACATATCATACTAATTGGAGTGTACAGGATTTATGTTTCATATATTTACAGTTTGTTTATACTGCTGTGGTTTCCCCCAATAGAAAAGGTTTTAGGCCATGGTTACTTCTAAGCACTTTGTGGCAAAGTATTAGTAAAAAATAAAAAAAACATGATGACTGATGTTGTAATTGTAATGACTAATGGCCAGTTCTCTGGGTCTCTAAATCGAATTATTCTTCTCCTCGCAGCGAAGTCATTGAGTACTCTCTGCCCAAGCTGCTAGACATTTTGAAGATAACACATGAAGAGGTAAGATACCTCCTCCACCCAAAGCATTTGTATTGAATGAGGCAAAGGCCTTCATTACATGTTCATAGGCATCATGTGTACAAGCATACTACATTCTTGTAAGGCATAAACATCATGTACCTTTCTCTCAAGTGTAATCTCTCAACTGTCTCTCAACCCTCAAAATGCTCCCATACTATCTATTCAGTGATATTTAATCTCTTAGGCTAACACCCCTTGTCTTTCCTCCTAATGTATGTCAGTTTGTGGACCTGTGTATCTTGTTGGGCTGTGACTACTGTGACAAAATCACAGGCCTTGGACCTAAGAGAGCTCTGACTCTGATCCAGCAGCACCGGAACATAGAGAACGTGGTGCTGAACATCAACAGAAAGGTACATGTTCCCTCCCTGACAACTGTTCATATTACTGCAATGCAATTGTCTTGGAGATTTTGGTGCCAATGTGTTTGCTGAAGTCTTATCTATAAGTCTGGATAAAATATACTAGTAAACCAAGAAAATATTAAATGATCTATGTCATTTGTTACCACTCCACATATGAATAACATATATGAACGAATGATTATTCCATTTTTCATCTCAGACCTCACCTTCTATGCTATGTTCCTGTCCATGTAATTAGACTAACACCCAACCCCTTTCCTCCCTCTTCCTTCAGACCCACCCTGTCCCACTGTTCTGGCAGTATCAGGATGCCCGCAAGCTGTTTTTGGATGCCCCCCTGACCGAGCTCCCGAACCTGGTCTGGACTGAGCCAGATGAGGAGGCCCTGGTCCACTTTCTGTGCCACGAGAAACACATCAAGTACTGTTCTGGTCCTGTATGACCGACCACCTTTGGAATTAGACCAGGGGCCATATGTATCAAGCATCTCAGAGTAGGATCAGGTTCCCCTTGACCATGTAATCTTATTAATTGTGTTCGAAAAAGTCAAACTGAGGCGCTTGATATATGCGACCCCTGGTGTGCACAAATTGAGTCCTCTATATCTGCAGTGCATGGTTGTTTTATGTCCTTGCCCAGTAATCTAAAACGGAATTATTCCTTATGTGTGTGTGTTATGTAGGGAGCAAAGAGTACGAGGTCGAATGCAGAAGTTCAGTGAGAAGCGTGAACGCCTGAGGAAGGAGAGGGAGGAGGACAAGGCAGCAGGACAGAGCCAACAAACTCGCATGGAGGACTTCTTCCGTGTTACACGGAAAAGGCAACAGGTAATATAACCCCACTATGACACTTTTATGACACCTCACCATTTTATGGTGGGAGTACCTGCTAAACTCTATCTCAAGGCCCAGAGCCTGGTATAGAGATGGCTATATATCAGACTTTATTAGCCTGTTCATTGATGCCAAATGTTTCGTATTTATGGCTTTGGAGATCCCCATACTGTATCAACCCTTTACATTGGTCCACTATATCCAATACAGCTACGGTTAACTTGTCACATTGTTGTAACAATGTCACATTGTTGCCTTACCTTGTTTGCCAATATAACATTTCATGATTACAGGTTGGCTAAAGCAGAAACAGACTGGAATCTAGACTAAAGGGATGTGACACCTAAATTAGCCTGTGTATTTCTGGTATGTATTCAGTTATTGTGTTGTGTCTGAAATACCAGCCTTATCTCCACTTGTAGCCGTCTGAAACTGGGGATTCCATTGGCACCAAAGAAAAGAGAGCGAGGCCAAAGTGACACTGCCCTCCGACGGAGTCTGGTGGTACTGCAAATGCATCCTTACCAACCAGCTGTCTGACAGTTAAAAGGATGTGCTTGTTCATGAGGGTGTACCTGAGAAAGGAGCTGTGCAGATCAACTGATCTATACATTTCATTAACTTCCTAACGATTGAGCATAAACCAATTCTTATTATGTAAAGATTTGTGACAGCAAGTACCTTGGGGTTGTGTTCATTAGGCACCGCCTTGAAACAGGGGGCAGACTACCTGGGCATATCCAATAAATAATGCTCATATTCGTTTTCCGTTTTAAAAACGTGCCCCTAATGAACATGAACAGGGCAACTCCTAGGGAGCAAGTAAACAGGATGAGCAGAGGCGGAGACTCATTGGCGAGAACAGTGCAACCACTGTCTGTGGGGCCCTGGCTTGCTTGTTCCCTCATCCAAAACAGGAGCCGATTGATTTCTATGGAGGAAGGTCAGATGGGCTCATGGCTTATTTGGTGGACACCTGCTACCCTCAACAGTGCCAAATTTGAGGCAAATGACTTTCTTATCTTGATAAACATGATCATGTCAAAGTAGAGACCAAAATATGATAATCTGATAAATATGATAATTTACACAAGATGTCAGTATGATGGTATTTACTATTAAACTTTTATTCATCAATGTAATTTGTTGTCGAATGGTCATTGCTGCCCACCAGATCTTCCCACCGGTAGGTGTCAGTCACTCTCCGGTTAGCTGTCTGGTACACCTCCTGTATGCCAACGAAGAAGGAACGTGTCCGTCCCACTAGACCTCTCAGCAAGGTGTCTGAACCACCACCGCTGTCGAGGCAAGCCTCCCCGAAGACATCCTCACCCTAGGCCTCGATAAACTTCTCCCACCGTTAGTAGTCCCATTTCTCAGCCATGGCGACGAGTGCGAAGCGAAAGCAAGAGGAGACGCATCTCAAGATGCTTCGGGAAATGACTAGCCAACCCCCGAATAGGAAGTGCTTTGATTGCGACCAGCGCGGCCCGACTTATGCCAACATGACAGTGGGTTCCTTCGTCTGTACCACCTGTTCTGGCATCTTGTAAGTACTGTGTTGATTCTATGGTTGTGTTTTTATGTGGGCTTGTTTTTAAAGCAAAGGGACGCTCTTTATTACGTGTTTTGGTGGTTTAGCCTAACGTTGGCAAGCTCCCCAACACAGCAGGTAATGCTATCCGACGTTAGCTCGAGGCCATTGGTTGGGCTGGGTCGCAAGCCCATGCTTTGTTGTAAAGGAGGGGTCTCAATTCCCAATCTTTAGAAGGTCAATATTCAGTTCCATACCTAGCTTGGCAACTAACTAAAGGATTGTTTGTGCCGAAAGTACTTGTCTGATAAAAGGCAAATATTTGACCAGTGTGTCAAAACGGCACGTCACCGCACCGGCGAACCTATTTCCCAATCATCTCGTCTATACCGTAGGCGTAGTTTGGGACATCCGTTGCTCACGCCTATATGTGTATAGATCGAGCAGGGATGGGCAAGTCCTCTGGGGGCCTGATTGTTGACACACTTTTTGCTCCAGCTCCTGCTAAAACACCTTACTCCAATAATCAACTAATCAAGGTATTCAGTTTAAAATGCAATTCCGTGTGTTAGTTATAGGGCTGGGGGGAAAGTGACACAAATCAGGCCCCCAGGGATTGGAGTTTTCCATCCCTGAGATAGAGGAAGTGTATAAGTGCCAGACAGACACTGTCTTGTAGAATACATGAAATGGGGCAGTAGGTCAAGTAATGCAAATGATATGGTTCAGAGACCACAATAGGAAAGGACTTCTGACAAGACCACAACTGATGCCACAAGTGATCATCTCACTAGGCACATGAATGCATAGCCTTATGAGTCATATAATGACTTTCACTGGTGGTTTTCACTTTTGGGATGTGCCATCTGATTTCAATCACTTTTTGACCTCTTTTGGACATGAATGCCAAAACATATAGGAGATGGAGTTTCCCAAAGTGAACCCTTTTTGCATACCCCACCCTACCATGAAGACATGGATATTCCATCACTGGACAATATACATTTTTGAGTTTGATATAATTCAAAAGCTCACAAACAGGGTTGTCAAACTTATATATATATAAAAAATATATATATATTTTTTTATTTTAACATAAATTATCTAAATGCATAAATTATTTTTTTCACACATGTAGCTTAGACCCTATTTTACATCATCTGATGTGTTTGTTAGGCCTGCTATCGGTTGAAACAACATGCTATTGGGTGTCATGGTTTACCAGATAAATGTACTAAAATGTGAATAAAATAGAAATTTCATCTTTGAAATGGTAGCACAAAGATGGTTTGGAGGCCCACACCTCAGAATGTTGACGTGAATGGGAATATCAGTTTTAAATTATACTGTCAATCTTCCATAGGAAACCTATTGAAATCATAGAAATGTAGATAAAAGAATAGACATTCCAATTGAAGTTGACATTCTACGCTGGGGGGACTGGTGGCCATCTCTGTGGTAGTAATTGGAAGTAAACATTAGAATTTCAATTATGTACCAGCTAATTTGCAGTGGTCTGAAGGGATAAATCCATTCTATGAATTTCTATGATTGAAATTACACCCGCCCTGTATTCAACAGTATGCTGTGTCTCAACAGATAGCGGGCACAAAACAAACACCTCAGCTTATGTAAAATATGGTTAAAGCATATGCAAAAATAAGTTGACATGTTTTTTGATAATTGCTGCTAAAGGATAAATAGTTTGACATCCCTGTTTTATATTTTCCAGTGTTAAAGACATTGATGCAAAATGGGGCAACTTTGACCACCTCTATCTCCTAAATATTTTGGCATTCAGGTTCAAAAAGTAACTTTCTGGCAACTTCTACCATGGGCAAATACATATGACAAGTTTTGTTCAAATATAAAGGGGTGTGGTCAAAAAGTGATTGAAATCAAATGGAACAACCCTTTTGACAGTGAATGTCAGTAAATGCACAGTTTAGCTGTGAGTGTGCAGTCATGTTGTGCCTTGTCTTTGTAAACTGAATGACACCGAATACATACCCCTCCACTCCCAACTAGACGAGGGCTGAATCCCCCCCACAGAGTGAAGTCCATCTCTATGACCACCTTCACGCAACCGGAAATCGAATTCCTACAGAAACACACCAACGAGGTAATGACATGAGGTCAAGTAATGTACTATGAAATGTGCACTTCAACCCTAGTGATCTACAGGGAGTGCAGGCTTTTATTCCAGTTTAGCACTAACAAATCCAATTCATTCAAAGGTATTGATGATTAGTTGAGTCAGATGTGTTTGTATTGGGCTAGAACAAAATCCTGCTTACCCTGTGGGTCCCTAGGACCAGCATTGGAAAAACACTGGATTTAGTGTCTTTATGCATGTCTGTCTCCTCATGTCTGCTTTCTTTATTTGAGGTTTTTTTGTTTCTCTCTAGGGAGTTTATTGGCATTCCTTTTTCTCTCTCGCGCTCTCTCGCCACACCCTCTCCCCAAACATTTTCTCTACTCTAGGTTTGTAAACACATCTGGTTGGGGCTGTACAATGACCGGACATTGGTTGTTCCAGACTTCCACGAACCACAGAAAGTAAAAGAATTCCTCCAGGAAAAGTATGAGAAAAAAAGATGGTGAGATGCTTCTTTTTGGTTCATTCATCTGTTCACTGAACTTCACTCACTTGCTTTCTATTGTGTTGTGTGAACTGAACATCTTCAAAAGCAGAATAATTTGATTTGCAGATCCCACAGTTTCTATTGTGATTGTATTAATGTAAAATCACACTCGGAGCTCTCAATGTAAAATCTTATGAATTCACTTTTAAAAAACGAGTAACAACCCATTTTTAACTCCCCATCGATTCCACCCCTGGATATATTTTTATTCATGGTTGTGCACACAGGTACGTCTCTCCAGACCAGGCTAGAACGGTAGCCACTGCCCAGGCTTCCAAGTCGGCCAGCAGCACAGGCAGCACCCCGGAGGTCCAGCCCCTGAGAACCCTGCAGCTTAACAAGACCCCCCCAACGCGTCAGGTATTTCCCCATCTTCTTTCCTAACATATGACGTAATACATTTCAGGCTAATGTGCTTTTGAGTCATTTCCTAACATATGGGGAAATCCATTTTAGGCTGATGCAAAAAAAAAAAAAAAATCATAACTTTGTCTAGGGTAAATTCAATAACGTTTAAACTCAATCCCATTTTCACTTCCATAGGTATTTGTAGAAGTGCACAGAAAGTGGCTTTTTAGACCTGAATGCCAAAACATTCAAGAGATAATGGTGCTCAAAGTTGACCCATTTTGCAAGTCCTCACCAGACATCACCGGCAACAACGTTGCATATGGGCACAAACCCACAGTCTCTGGACCAGACAGGACTGGCCACTGACGAGTCACGGTTTTGTCTCACCGTGGGTGATGGTCAGATTTGCGTTTATCATTGAAGGAATGAGCCTTACACTGAGGCCTGTACTCTGGAGCGGGATCGATTTGGAGGTGGAGGGTCCATCATGGTCTTGGGGGGGAGGGGGGTCACAGCATCATCGGACTGAGCTTGTTGTCATTGCAGGCAATCTCAACACTGTGCGTTACAGGGAAGACATCCTCCTCCCTCATGTGGTACTCTTCCTGCAGGCTCATCCTGACATGAACCTCCAGCATGGCAATGCCACCAGCCATACTGCTAGTTCTGTGTGTGATTTTCTACAAGACAGGAATGTCAGTGTTCTGCCATGGCCAGCGAAGACCCCGGATCTTAATCCCATTGAGCACGTCTGGGACCTGTTGGATCGGAGGCTGAGGGCTAGGGCCATTCCCCCCAGAAATGTCCAGGAACCTGCAGGTGCCTTGGTGGAAGAGTGGGGTAACATCTCACAGCAAGAACTGGCAAACCTGGTGTAGTCCATGAGGAGGAGATGCACTGCAGTACTTAATGCAGCTGGCCACACCAGATACTGACGGTTACTTTTAATTTTGACTCCCCCCTTTGTTCAGGGACACACTATTCAATTTCTGTTAGTCACATGTTTGTGGAACTTGTTCAGTTTGTCTCAGTTGTTGAATCTTGTTATGTTCATACAAATATTTACACGTTACGTTTGCTGAAAATAAACGCAGTTGACAGTGAGAGGACGTTTCTTTTTTTGCTGAGTTTAAAAGTCAATGGGTGCAACCCCATGTCCCCAGTTATTTTTCTTTAAAGCATGCTGTCATTCTTCATGCCCTTCCATCTCTCTCTCCCTCCCTCTGCCAGTCGCCGGTGGTGGTTCGCTCCCAGGCCTATCCTATAGTTCAGGAGAAGAAGTTTGACCTCCTATCTGACCTGGGTGGAGACATCTTTGCCACTCCGCCCTCTCAGGCTGCCAGCAACTCCAACTTTGCCAACTTTGCACATTTCCCGAGCCAGTCAGGTAATGAGTGGGAATGGCCTTCACTCAAACTAACTTCAGTTTCAGCCAAATTTCCACTTAGTCGTGCAATAATGTCAATGGGTGACTAAGTGAAAATTTTACTTAAATGGCAGTTCAGGAGTTTCCCAGTATTGAGTTGATTCGAAATGTTTGTCTTCAATGAGACAACATATCTTGAGGGCTTGGAAATTAGCAGTTATAAAGAGTAGTGTAAGAAGACTTAACACGTTATTATAATGTGTTTGTGTTAAATCATTGTCATCTGCCCCTCCTCCCATGTACCATAATGCCATTATGATTTCCACATTCCTCACGTTGTCAGTGTTTTGTTTCCTCCTCTGTGGTTTGCAGCGACTCAGGTTAGCTCAAACGCCGACTTTGCCAACTTTGAGGCGTTTGGCAACTCTGGAGTACCTTCACATTTCAGCACCTCACCCCCCTCACAGTCCTTTGCATCAGGTACCCCTGGGTCCCATTCTCATACATTCCCTCTTATTTACATTATATCTGTTCCAAGCCCAACAGGGGCACAGCATGTTATCTTATTTTTGTGTGTTAGTGTCCATGTCCATTGCCATGTGTGTATGTTGACCCCTGTGTATGTCTCTCTCGCTCTCTGTAGGGCGAGGTGTCCCAGTGCCGTCGGTGGCCGGCGCTGTACCGGCTCCTTCCCAGCTGGGCACTTCAGCAGAGGACCGCTACGCTGCTCTTGCTGAGCTGGACAACGAGCTGAGCTCTTCGGCCCCCACAGGGAGCAGTGTCCAGGGGTGAGAGACAGACGCCACTTCAAAACTTGGCACTAAAAATAGGTTTTTAGATATGCACAAACTAACACTGCCTCTGGATCTTGCTAAAAAGTGTTCTTTATGATTCAATGAGATAACAAATTGATCCATGTTATGTATTTATGTGAATCTAGGAATATGTTTGGAGCTGTGTTGGGAACCTCGCCTGCCCAGACTCAGTCAGTATTACCCAGCATGCATGTGCAGCAAGGCTTTGGAGGTGAGTGGATTGTGTTACATATTCCTGAACATTGAGTTCTGAAATGGGTGACCCTCAAATGTAATGAAAACATGATGTAATGTCCTGTTTCAGCCATCCCGTCCAATAATCCATTTGTTGCCGCCGCCCCGGATATGGCCACCAACCCCTTCCAGACTAATGGTATAGCGCCGTGTGTGTGTGTGTGTGTGTGTGTGTGTGTGTGTGTGTGTGTGTGTGTGTGTGTGTGTGTGAGCACATGAAAGTACATAAATACATGCATAACGTGTGTGTGGTTGAAGTCAGAAGTATGAACACAAGCATGCTTAAAGGACATGTTTGGGCCTCTGCCAGTGAATGCGTGTCAATTTGTCTGAAATAGCATTGTTTGATATCAGTAGATACTGTACATTGAAAGGTACGGTTGTGTACCACTGTGTTTGTGGTACTCACTCCGCCCTCCCGTCTCTGTGTTTCGTAGCCTCGTTTGGCACAGGCTCTATGAGTATGCCTGCTGGCTTTGGGAACCCCTCCTCTTACTGCCTCCCGACTAGTTTCAGTGGGACCTTCCAGCAGCCCTTCCCTGGCCAGGCCCCTTGCCCTTACACCCAGCCGGGGGCCTACCACCCCCAGCAACCCAACGGTAAGTAGTGTGCCCTCTCCTCCTTAGTAGTCTCACCCATACCACAATATAGTTTGGACTTTACTTCTGTGATTTCCCCCTCCCTCCCCCCACCAAATATTGTGTTTTGACTCACCAAATGTTTCAAATTTTCTTGTGGCCCTCCACTATAAACAAGGGTCATTTTTCTGGCAGGTATTTTTTTTCTTATGTAATTGTAATAAATTGTGGAATGATAAAGATAACTTTTGCTGCTAAATCTAAACATGTAATCTACAATAGTTCCCTGCTAATAATTAGTCGCTAAAGAAGTCCCCAGGACATCACAAAATGGTCAGCAGGACGTTGTCATAGTCCCATGGCGATCTTGTCTATGTCCTGGTTGGTCCCGGGGATGACCCTGGGGATATTTTTTAGGACGTTCTTTGGTTCTTTGTGTCATAGTCCCCTGGAGTTTTTTTTGTCTAGTTCCCGGTTTGTCCGGGGAACATCACCTGATTCTCAAATAAACGTATATTATATTTTGTTCAGTATCGTTTGTATTGAGCTGGATGGTTGCTGGTGTTACTGACTGTGTTGGTTCTGTGCAGCACATGACTTTGGTAGCCTATACTGAACTGAAGCCAAGGTTGTTAGCTTGTGTTACCTTGTAATGGCAGTCTTCAGGTTTCATGCAAGGTTACTCAACATGTTAATTTGACTCCAATTGCCCTGGTGCCATCCAGATCGGCCAAACCGATTTGAAATCGTTCGAATACTTTGGGTGTTTGCTTGAGCCTTCCTGGAGTGCTGGATTAATGGTTTTAGCACTAGTCCATGTCCATAAAAACAAGGGAAATAACAGACATTGTTATTACATGACCAGTTGAAGTTATGGTTCGTGAAATAAAGTTGCTACTGACCTGGTGACCTGACATAATAACCACCAGATAACATAATAAGCTTGATTTAATAATGATCAAATAAAGTGGTGTGTGAGTGAGTGAGACTATGCATGTGTGTACGTTTCAATGTGTGCTTGTGAGTGTCTATGTATTCCTGTATGAGTTGTTTGTGTTGTGATTGGCACTAGGTGGTGGTATGTACATCAAATTGAGGGTAGTAGTACAAAACATTGATTTTGGTATGTTATAACATGTTTGGTTGAAGTTATTATATTATTCATGAAGTTGTTACTCACCGGTTAATGTAATGACCACCGGTTAACGTAATAACTTTACAATTTAGCAGAAAAAGTCAACTTTACCGTTCAACATTTTATTACGTTTACCAGCAAGTTATTACATTTACCAGGTTTATTTAAAAAAAAAATGGGAAAGTTATTACTACGGTTAAATGGTAAATAGACCATTCAGACAGATTTTTCTCTCTGCATGGACAGGCCCTGGTGGATACCCAGTCTACGGGCAGACCAAGCCCTCCATGACCCCCTTTGGGCAGCCCATGGCTGGGCCGGGGATGACCAATAACCCATTCATGGTGAGCAGCTCGTAGCTTGTGTGTGCATTTCCAGATCATGTTGAGGGACCGAAGGATGCGTTGTGGTCTTTAATAGTAATACTTGTAATACCAGTGTGAAACACTTTGTGACATAACACATACAAGTCTGAACACATACAATTTACATACACATGCAACTTCTGCATGGGTCCAATGTAAAACACCTATGTGGGCGGTCACCCATGCAGCTGCGCTCTCTCTGCTAACTTCATGGATGAGTTTGGAAGTCATGCTGATAGTGATGTTATTTTACGATATTGATGAACCATTTGTTTTGAACCAGGCGGGAGCCCCGGCTGGATCCTACCCCGCTGGAGGCTCTTCCACCAACCCCTTCCTGTAGTGCGCCTATCTCCTCGTCAACACCACCAGAGGGCAGCTTGCAGCACCTATTCAATGCACCGGCTCCGTCACACCCTGTGATGTGAACGTACAGTTCTGAAACTCTGAATTCAAGTTTTTATTAAAAGCTTAGTTTATGACACTATAAAGGACTATGGGATTTGGGACTGCCATGGAATGATGCCCTTGGACTAAATACATTCTCTATACATTTATTTTTTTTGTTCATTTGACAGCTCTTTATTGTGCATATCGGCATTTGTAATCACATTAAAATACAAGGTATAATAAGGACTTGACATGGTTTGGCAACATTATGGATGTGCCACTATGTTTTTACCAGTGTGTTTATAGGATAACAATCAGGGTTGTATACAAGTCTAGGAGGGAACTGAGGTGACGTGAAGAGTTTTTGCCTCGAATTATGTGAATTATCAGGCTGGCAGAGGAGATATGCACCTAATTCTATTTGAGGGGCTACTGATGGTCAAATTCAGTATAATTTAATTCCGTGTAAAATAAATTATGTAATGTGTAACGGTTTCAATGGGCATGACGCCTCTGCCTGTAGGTATGGCATCCGGGAAAGGGACTTTTATTTGGTCCATAATTAATACCACTATTACTGCACGTGGCCCTGTTCTTATTAGGCTCAAAACACCATAGTGCTATCCCAAGGCGTTGCAACAGCATTTTGCCTAGTGGTTTACAAAAACCGTTGAATAACCTTGAATTACAACCCAGGTCTTTTACCCTTACTCTTTTTTTATTTGTTACTAGGATAAGTCCCAAGTGTAACAACAGCCCAAACACACTAACGTTAGCTAGTTTTGAGTCCGTTTGGAAAGGAACAAATGCCTGGTATAAAAAACATGAGACCCCAGACTCCAGCACTAGCCGTTTTGATGACAGGCAGGTGTCTACTGCAGCACAGAGGGAAGGAGAGTAGGGAATAGAGAGGAAAGTTTCTTGTGCTCTCAGCGAGCCCTCTCCATGTAACCTGACACGCATGTGTGTAAAAACACCTGAGAAGTTTGTTTTTATTTGGAGAGATGGTTACTTGTGGCACCCAATCACTTTTAATGAATTTAATCGTTACTTGCCATTACAGGAATATGTAAGTCAATGTGTACATATATAAATATATGTATAAATATTAAAGATTTTTAACTACAATATGCTTTTGATTCAAATGTTTTCATTTAGAATTCCCTATCCCCATTACGTAACGATGCGGGGGTAAAATCACAGGGGAAGCCAAAAAAAAGCCATATAACAAATGATGTGTTGTGATAATTGTGTTTTTTGCTTTATAACCTGTTAGTTCATATGCCTTGCGACAGTGATAGGCCTATATGCAGGGCATTCGGAAAGTATTCATTACATTTTTCCCTCAATCTACGCGCAATACACCATAATGACAAAGCAAAAACAGGTTTTTAGACATTTGTGAAAATGTATAAGTATTTCAGACCCCTATGTTGAAGCACCTTTTGGCAGGGATTTACAGCCTATTGTCTTGTGTATGATGCTACAAGCTTGGCACACCTGTATTTGGTGAGTTCCTTCCATTCTCTGCAGATCCTCTCAAGCTCTGTCAGGTTGGATGGGGAGTGTCGCTGCGCAGCTATTTTCAGGTCTCCAGAGATATTCGATCGGGTTGAAGTCCGGGCTCTGGCTGGGCCACTCAAGGATGTTCAGAGATTGTCCCTAAACCACTCCTGCGTTGTCTTGGCGTGTGCTTGTGGTTGTTGTTCTGTTGGAAGGTGAACCTTCGCCCCAATCTGAGGCCCTGCGTGCTCTGGTGCACAAGGATCTCTCTTTACTTTGTTCCGTTCATCTTTCCCTCAATCCTGACTAGTCTCCCAATCCCTGCCACTGAAAAACATCCCCACAGCATGATGCTGCCACCACCATGCTTCACCATAGGGATGGTACCAGGTTTCCTCCAGGCGTGACACTTGCCATTCTGGCCAAAGAGTTTAATCTATGTTTCATCAGACCAGAGAATCTTGTTTCTCATGGTCTGAGAGTCCTTTTACTGAGGAGTGGCTTCCGTCTGGCCACACTACCATAAATGCCTGATTTAGTTGTCCTTCTGGAAGGTTCTCCCATCTCCACAGAGGAACTCTGGAGCTCTAATTTGTGGTCACCTCCCTGACCCATCTCCCCTGATTGTTAAGTTTAGAACAACAGCTCGAGGAAGATGTCTTGGTGGTTCCAAACTTCTTCCATTTAAGAATGATGGAGGCCACTGTGTTCTTGGACCTTCAATGCTGCAGAAATGTTTTGGTACCAAGGATGATCAATGGAAACAGGATGTTCCTGTGCTCAATTTCGAATCTCATTGCAAAGGGTATGAATACATATGTAAATAAGGTATTTCTGTTTTTTATATATACATTTCTAAAAACCTGTTCACTTTGTCACTATATTGTGTGTAAATTGATAGACATTTTTTTTATTTAGTCAATTTTAGAATAAGGCTGTAACGTAACAAAATGTGAAAAAGTCAAGGGGTCTAAACTTTCCGAATGCTGTGTGTGTGTATACATACAGTATCTACTCATTCAAATTATTATTATTTTTTTTTACCATTTTCTACATTGTAGAGTAATAGTGAAGACATCAAAACTATGAAATAACACATGGTAGTAACCAAAAAAGTGTTAAACAAATAAATATATTTTAGGTTTTAGATTCTTCAAAATAGTCATCCTTTGCCTTGATGACAGCTTTGCACTCTCTTGGAACAGTCCTCAACTCTCCAAATTCATCAAAGGAATGTGCTTTGTCTCAAAATACCTTTTTTCCCACTGGAACTCTAACATGTTCAAAAGTGAATACTGGAACACTATAATGTAGAATGTGGGGAATGGTCAGAGGCAATCTATAGAACACTTGTTTTGTGATGTCATTAAAAATGTTATAAAGGAAATACTGTAACTTGGAAAGTATACCCACTACATAGATGAAGTTTCCATTCTATGGGTTGTGCATGTAATATGAAAATTATGAAATTAAGTGTTTTTAACTTTTTATGGCTGCATGGGCAGTATTGAGTAGCTTGGATGAAAGGTGTCCATATCAAAGGGCCTGCTCCTCAGTCATAGTTGCTAATATTTGCATATTATTATTAGTATTGGATAGAAAACACTGACGTTTCTAAAACTGTTTGAATGATATCTGAGTATAACAGAACTCATATTGGCAGGCAAAATCCTGAGTTGAAATCAAAACAGGAAGTCAGAAATCTGAGCTTGTATTTTTTAACGATAGTCTCCAATGAAATCCCCTTCAGATATGAGTGATGTTGCACTACCTAGGGGTTCCACAAGATGTCAACCATCAATAGAAATTATAATGAGGCTTTTATGTTGTTGTGGGAGTGAATGAGAGCAGAATATATCAGATGTCCATCAAGCAGCCATTTTGTGATCGCGCTTTTTCATCATGGTAGTCACTTGCGTTCCATTGCTCACGAAGACAAGAAGGAATACTCCGGTTGGAACTTTATTAAAGCTATATGTTAAAAACATCCTAATGATTGATTCTGTACTTAGTTTGAAATGTTTCTTCGACCGGTAATATCACTTTTTGAAGTTTTTGTCCGATATAACGCTGACCAGAATTAGCGTTTGGATATGTATACTGACATTTTACTGATATGTACGCTGACATTTTTGAACAAAACAAACATTTATTGTGGACCTGGGATTCCTGGAGTGCTTTCTGATGTAGATCATCAAAGGTAAGGGAATATTTATCATGTCATTTCTTGTTTATGTTGACGCCATCTTTGCGGTTGTGGTGTTTTTACTTTTGAGCGCCGTCTCAGATTATTGCATGCGTTTCTTTTTCCGTAAAGTTTTTTTGAAATCTGACACAGCGGTTGCATTAAGGAGAGGTATATCTATAATTCCATGTGTATAACTTGTATTATCATCTACATTTATGATGAGTATTTCTGTTGAATGATGTGGCTATGCAAAATCACTTGATGTTTTTGGAACTACTGAATCTAACGCACCAATGTAAACTCAGATTTGTTGATATAAATATGAGCTTTATCAAACAAAATATGCATGTATTGTGCAACATGAAGTCCTATGAGTGTCATCTGATGAAGATAATTCAAGGTTAGTGATAAAATGAATCTTTATTTCTGTTTTTTGTGAATTCTATATTTTGCTGGAAAATGGCTGTGCTTATTGTGGTTTGGTGGAGACCTAACATAATCGTTTGTAGTGCTTTCGCTGAAAAGCCTATTTGGAATTGGACACTTTGTTAATCCCACCAATGAGAATAGCTTTAAAATGATATAAGGCACATGTATGTTTTAGGAATTGTAATTATGAGATTTCTGTGGTTTTAATTTGGCGCCCTCTATTTTCACTGGTAGTTGTCATATAGATCCCAGTATCGGGATTGCAGCCATAACAGGTTTTTAAGAGAGGGATGTGATTTGAGGGAGCGTGCCAGCCTGCCAGACCCACCCCTTTCGAGAAAAATGCAGTGGTGGAAAATGTACCCAATTTCCATACTTGAATAAAAGTAAAGATTCCTTAATAGAAAATGACTCAATTGAAAGTCACCCAGTAATACTACTTGAGTAAAAGTTTAAAAGTTTTTGGTTTTAAATATACTTTAGTTTCAATAGTAAACCAGACTGCATCATTTTCTTGTTTTTTTAATTTACGGAAAGCCAGGGCACACTTCATCAGTCAGACATAATTTACAAAGTGAGCCCGCCAGATCAGAGGCAGTAGGGATGACCAGGGATGTTCTCTTGATAAGTGTGTGAATTAGACACTTTTCATGTCCTGCTAAGCATTCAAAATGTAACGAGTGCCTTTGGGTGTCAGGGAAAATGTATGGAGTAAAAAGTACATAATTTTCTTTGAGAATGTAGTAAAGTAAAAGTTGTCAAATATAAATAGTAAAGTAGTTATGTAGTACTTTAAAGTATTTTTACTTAAGTACTTTACACAACTGGAAAAATGTATAAATGATGGGTTATGAATTAACATTGCAGACCAAAAAAGCGTGCAGCTCCAGCTGTGTGTTTTAAAATGGTTAGAACTTTGAATCTCAGATGATAATCTCACCTCCCGGACAATCAATGGTATGGCTGATTAGCTGTCCTAAGTAAAGTATCTTTGAAAGCGAATTTAAGTAGGACCATCCTGTTACTCTGCTCAAACCATTGTATTGCACTACTCTCATCACCCCACTGGGGAACCATCGATACGGCTGGCTCAGAGATGGAAACTCGACTCTGTGATTCGGACTCGAGTTGCACTTAAGTTGCAAAGAAAATGACTTAAGACTTGACTTAGACTCGGGATCAATTGACTTGTCTTGGACTCTAGATGAAAGACTCATGAACAATGCAAGTCAGTACTGGGATAAGTTTTAGTTGTGTCAGATAACATGGAACAGGCTGCGTTGTAACACAGAAAGTTTAATACAGAGGGCTGAAAAATGTTCTAGAATGTCTGTCATTTCTACGTCACTAGTACTACAGCTTAACAGTTGTAATCAGCAACAATGTCATCATGTGGGGAAGCTTTTGTTCTTAAATTTGGTTACAAGAACCTGCAGTATAATGCCAGTACTGTACTGTCACTCAACTATCATCTGCAAAGTATACTGAGCACAAGTAGTCACCTAGTCTAGTAAAAGCACTGCAGCAGTCACTCAAACGCCGATTCCAGGGGGTGTTTGTGAATGTCAGAATGGCCACTCGGATGAACAGGCAACAACTTCCATTTGGTGACAATGTACACTACCATTCAAAAGTTTAGGGTCACTTAGAAATATCCTTGCTTTCCATGAAAACATACATGAAATGAATTGGAAATAATATAGTCAAGACTTTAACAAGGTTATAAATAATGACTTTTAATTGAAATAATAATTGCGACCTTCAAACTTTGCTTTCATCAAAGAATCCTCCATCTGCAGCAATTACAGCCCTACAGCCATTCTAGTTGTCAATTTGTTGAGGTAATCTGAAGAATACCAGCTGACTGCTTCTTCCCTAAATAGTTATTGCATAGTTTGGAGCTGTGCTCTGGGTCATTGTCCTGTTGTAGGAGGAAATTGTCTCCAATTAAGCGCCATCCACAGGGTATGGCATGGCGTTGCAAAATGGAGTGATAGCCTTCCTTCTTCAAAATACCTTTTATCCTGTACAAATCTCCCACTTTACCACCACCAAAGCACCCCCAGACCATCACATTGTCTCCACCATGCTTGACAGATTGGCGTCAAGCATTCCAGCATCTTCATTTTTTCTGCATCTTACGTTCTTCTTTGTGATCCGAACACCTCAAACTTAGATTTGTCTGTCCGTAACACTTTTTTTCCAATCTTCCTCTGTCCAGTATCTGTGATCTTTTGCCCATCTTAATCTTTTATTTTTATTGGCCAGGCTGAGATTGCTTTTTCTTTGCAACTCTGCCTAGAAGGCGAGCATCCCGTAGTCGCCTCGTCACTGTTGACATTGTGACTGGTGTTTTGCGGGTACTATTTAATGTAGCTGCTAGGTGAGGACTTGTGAGGCGTCTGTTTCTCAAACTAGACTCTCTAATGTACTTGTCCTCTTGTTCAGTTGTGCACCGGGGCCTCCTACTCTTTCTATTCTGGTTAGAGACAGTTTGCTCTGTTCTGTGAAGGGAGTAGTATACAGCGAGGTACGAGCTCGTTCAGTTTCTTGGAAATTTCTCTTATGGAATGGCCTTCATTTCTCAGAACAAGTTTCAGAAGAAAGTTATTTGTTTTTGGCCATTTTGAGCCTGTAATCGAACCCGCAAATGGTGATGCTCCAGATGCACAACTAGTCTGAAGTAGGCCAATTGTATTGCTTCTTTAATTAGAACAACTGTTTTCAGCTGTGCTAACATAATTGCAAAAAGGGTTTTCTAATGATCAATTAGCCTTTTAAAATGATCACCTTGGATTAGCTAACACAACATGGCATTGGAACACAGGAGTGATGGTTGCTGATAATGGGCCTCTGTAGGCCTATGTAGATATTCCATAAAAGACCAGCCATTTCCAGTTACAATAGTCATTTACAACATTAACAATGTCTACACTGTATTTCTGATCAATTTGATGTTCTTGAAATGGACCAAAAATATGCTTTTCTTTCAATAACAAGGACATTCCCCCAAATTTTCAACGGTAGTGTACATAATGATTACTGGACAGGAATGTTCTTGCAATATTCCAATGAAACTTGTCTAGAACACTAATATTGAATATTCTGAAAATATGGTAACCACTTCTGTGTGACATTAAAGGAATGTGTTTGTTCTTAACTGACTAGCCAAGTTAAATAAAGGGAAAAGAAAAGTGACTCTTCCCTTTAACCAAAATAATAATTTTTAAAAGTGCATAGCAGAGAACATGTCTACTTCTGATTCAGGGGGGTTGGGTTAAAGAAGACACATTTCAGATGAATGCATTCATTCATGAATGCATTCAGTACAACTGACTAGGTTATCCCCGTTTCCCATTTACCCTCACTTCTTGGCCTTAGATATGCAGTTTACAATGCAACGCAGGAATTTTGCTGGCACACGGATGCAGTGGACAAGAGTAGGGATGGAAAGATCTCCTTTATAGTAAAATAATTGCATGAATATATCATCGCATTTGCAGGTCTGAGAAAAACTAGCCTTTTTATAAAAATGTCATGCAATTCTTTGTAATTTTACATATTAACAGAATATTTTTTTAATACCACTGAAATAACAAGCTAATGACAAGCTATTCCTCTTATATATCTGCCATGCCAAATCAGTGTGTCTTGTCGCAACAAAACTTTCCCAGTTTGCAAATAATTAAATCTAAGACATCATAAGGAATCAGAGTATGGTGTCAGGCCCACCTTTCCACCCCAGACAGGGTAGGCCTACCAATGCAAAAAAAATGTATGCTTTAATTGCTGGCTACTCGTCCTCCATGTCTTAACCCAAGAGAGAAGATCACAAGTTGTTCCCTTAAAGCTGTCTGGGTTTTAAAATATTCTATTGTACAGAAAGTGAATAGCTATAATCAATTGATTGTGACAGAATTTGATGACTTCCCAAGCAAATTGAATGTTTTTCTCTCCTTGGCTAAAGAAGGTTTTAGCTCAGCCTCAATGTCAAAGGAACAAAATAATGATATCCCCATATGCATTGAAGTCTCAGTCTTTCCCGCGTATTTTCCAACTTCTGTCTAGCATAAAGCATCACAGACCAAAGCGTTGTTATAGATACGTTTATATAATGGAATCTGTTGAATTTTCTTAAATCTTATGTTAACATGGGGTAGACCTGTGCTTTTAACAATGTCATGTTTTATAAAAGGTAGGCTTATGGCGTACCCTCTCATACTCCCTCAAATAACTTAACAGCCTGTCACTGACATGGAGGTAGGTTATTTCAAGAGCCGAATTTCATCTCTCATACAGGTAGGCCTACCTCTTCTTAAATAGGAAGAAATTGGCTCCAACACAAAGCCCTCTTGTTAGTTAAGTGTAATTAAAATGAAGACGGTTGAAATGTTGATTTTCCTACTCAAATTTAGTAGGTGCATTTTTCTTTGACTCTCCTCCTGAACTGCCACTGTAGACATACACACCACAGCCATTGGTACAGCAGCTTGTTTTTGATCAGCAAGAGCAGAGCCGGCTGTGGCTCTAGGTTGGAATATCCATTGCAGTGTGTAATGCAGCCTAGTTGTAGTTAGCTGCTGGGATGGTGTATCTTAGAAATATAACTTTGCTCTGTGATTATCCAAGCATGCTCTTCATAGCCTAGATGCTATAGATTATTTCATTGAGATCCCACTAAATAGCCTATAGGTGCCCAGCGGAGAATCAGAGATGAGGGGCGGCACACATCGATATACAGTGCCTTCGGGAAGTATTCAGACTTCTTTTAACCACAATTTGTTACGTTACAGTGATATTACAAAACAGATTAAATAGTTTTTTCCCCTTATCAATCTACACACACTACCCCATAATGGAGAAGCAAAAATTTTAATAAAATACAATCAAAACAACTGAAATATAACATTTACGTAAGTATTCAGACACTTTACTTAGTACTTTCTTGAAGCACCTTTGATTACAGCCTCATGTGTTCTTCTTGGGTATGACTCTACCAGCTTGGCACACCTGTATTTGGGGAGTTTCTGCCATTCTTCTCTGTTTATCCTCTCAAGCTCTGTATTGTTCGATGCCGAGCATTGCTTGCTGCACAGCAATTTTCAGGTCTCTCCAGAGATGTTTGTTTGGGTTCAAGTCCGGGATCTGTCTGGGCCACCCAAGGACATTCAGAGACTTGTCCCGAAGCCACTCCTGCGTTGTCTTGGTTGTGTGCTTAGGGTCATTGCCCTGTTGGAAGGTGAACCTTCACAACATTCTGAGGTCCTGAGCATTCTCGAGCAAGTTTTCATGAAGGATCTCTCTGTACATTGCTCTGTTCATCTTTCCCTCGATCCTGACTAGTCTCCCAGTCCCTGCCACTGAAAAACATCCCCAAAACATGATGCTGCTATCACCATGCTTCACCGTAAGGATGGTGCCAGGTTTCCTCCAAAGAGTTCAGTCTTGGTTTAATCAGACCACGGAATCTTGTTTCTCATTGTCTGAGAGTATTTTAGGTGCCTTTTGGCAAATCCTAAGCTGGCTGTCATGTGCCTTTTACTGAGTGGCTTCCATCTGGCCACTCTACCATGAAGGCCTGATTGGTGGAGTGCTGCAGAGATAGTTGTCCTTCTGAAAGGTTTCCCCATCTCCACAGAAGAACTCTAGAGCTTTGTCAGAATGACCATCGGATTCTTGGTCACCTCCCTGACCAAGGCCCTTCTCCCCTGATGCTTAGGTTGGCTGGGCGACCAGCTTGGTTGTTCCAAACTAATTCATTTAAGAATGATGGAGGCCAATGTGTTCTTGGGGACCTTCAATGCTGCAGACATTTTTTGGTACCCTTCCCCAGATCTGTGCCTCAACACAATCTTGTCATGGAGCTCTACGGACAATTCCTCCGACCTCGTGGCTTGGTTTTTGCTCTGACATGCACAGTCAACTGTGGGACCTTATATAGACAGGAGTGTGCCTTTCCAAATCATGTCCAATCAATTGAATTTACCACAGGTGGACTCCAATCAAGTTGGATAAACATCTAAGGATGTTCAAAGGAAACAGGATGTACCTGAAATCAATTTCAAATCTCATAGCAAAGGGTCTGAGTCCAGTTTTTTACTTGTAATACATTTGCAAAATAATCTAAAAACCTGTTTTTGCTTTGTCATTATGGGGTATTGTGTGTAGATTGAGATTATTTGTTTTTTAAATCCATTTTAGAATAAGGCTGTAACGTAAGAAAATGTGAAGAAGGGAAGGGGTCTGAAAACTTTCCAATTTTACTGTATAGTCCTATAAGCAACTAATTCTGAAAACACTGAGAAATATTGACTTTTCATCAATTACAAATTACATGACCCTCCCCTGGAATAGGGATGGAAATGTTCTCTAAGGTGTGGGAATGTTTGTTTTTAGCTGGGTCACTGCCCCCCCTGCTCACTACAAGCTAGGTAGATAGTAGTGAAATAAGCCTATGCCCTTGAGTAAAGCGAATTACCATGCTAAAAATAACTGCATTGATTGTAACCCAATCAACCCCTGATTAAATGACTCTATTGCAGTCAGCTAAGTCAGGCAGTGCCTGCTTGGTCGGCTAAGTCAGGCAGTGCCTGCTTGGTCGGCTAAGTCAGGCAGTGCCTGCTTGGTCGGCTAAGTCAGGCAGTGCCTGCTTGGTCGGCTAAGTCAGGCAGTGCCTGCTTGGTCGGCTAAGTCAGGCAGTGCCTGCTTGGTCGGCTAAGTCAGGCAGTGCCTGCTTGGTCGGCTAAGTCAGGCAGTGCCTGCTTGGTCGGCTAAGTCAGGCAGTGCCTGCTTGGTCGGGCAGTGCCTGCTTGGTTTAGATTCACAGGTGTGTCAGAAGGGCAGTTTCCAGGAGGGCAGAGGTCCTAGAGATGCAATGTTCTAGAGATTGTGTCCATTTATAATGTTTGTACCATGTTTTGTGCTGCTACCATGTGTTCCTACCATGCTGTGTTGTCATATGGTGCTGTGTTGCTATGTTGTTGTCTTAGGTCTCTCTTTATGTAGTGTTGTGTTGTCTCTCTTGTTGTGATGTGTGTGTTGTCTATATTTGTATTGTATTTATTTTTAATCCCAGGCCCCGTCCCCGCAGGAGGCCTTCTGCCTTTTGGTAGGCCGTCATTGTAAATAATAATTTGTTCTTAACTGACTTGCCTAGTAAAATAAAGGTTAAATAATTTCCCCAGTGTGTTGCAATTATTGAGTCTTTTACCAAAAATACTTTTGAAATAGCTTAGTTGCTAAATCAGAGATTTGAGCTGTGTTCGAATACCCATACTAACATACTGTATTCTACGTAATTAAGGAATATATACTACATACAGTTGAAATCAGAAATGTACATACTCTTAGGTTGGAGTCATTTAAACTAGTTTTTCAACCACTCCACACATTTCTTGTAAACAAACTATAGTTTTGGCAAGTCGGTCAGGACATCTACTTTGTGCATGACACAAGTCCTCAATTGTTTACAGATTATTTCACTTATAATTCACTGTATCGCAATTCCAGTGGGTCAGAGGTTTACATACAATAAGTTGACTGTGACTTAGAAAATTATGCAATGACTTTAGAAGCTTCTGATAGGCTAATTGACATCATTTGAGTCAATGTATTTCAAGGCCTACCTTCCTTCAAACTCAGTACCTCTTTGCTTGACATCATGGGAGCAATTTGGTTCATCCTTGGGAGGAATTTCCAAATGCCTGACGGTACCAAGTTCATCTGTACAAACAATAGTACGCAAGCAGAAACACCATGGGACCACGCAGCCATCATAAAGTTCAGGAAGGAGACGTGTTCTGTCTCCTAGAGATGAATGTACTTTGGTGTGAAAAGTGCAAATCAATCCCAAAACAACAGCAAAGGACCTTGTGAAGATGCTGGAGGAAACGGGTCCATAAGTATCAATATCCACAGTAAAACGAGTCCTATATCGACATAACCTGAAAGGCCGCTCAGCAAGGAAGAAGCCTGCTCCAAAACGGCCATAAAAAAAGCCAGACTACGGTTTGCAACTGCCCATGGGGACAAAGATCGTAGTTTTTGGAGAAATGTCCTCTGGTCTGATGAAACAAAAATGGAACTGCTTGGCCATAATGACCATTGTTTTGTTTGGAGGGAAAAGGGGGAGGCGTGCAAGCTGAAGAACACCATCCCAACCATGAAGCACAGGGGTGGCAGCATCATATTGTGTGGGTTCTTTGCTGCAGGAGGGACTGGGGCACTTCACAAAATAGGTGACATCATGAGGCCGGAAGATTGTGGCTATATTGAAGCAACATCTCAAGACATCATTCAGGAAGTTAAAGCTTGTTCACAAGTGGGTCTTCCAAATTGACAATGATCCCAAGCATACTTCCAAAGTTGTGACAAAATGGCATAAGGACAACAAAGTCAAGTTATTGGAGTGGCCATCACAAAGCCCTGACTTCAATCCTATTGACAATTTGTGGGCAGAACTGAAAAGATGTGTGCAAGCAAGGAGGCCTACAAACCTGACTCAGTTACAGCAGCTCTGTCAGGAGGAACTGGCCAAAATTCATCCAACTTATTGTGGGAAGCTTGTGGAAGGCTACCCAAAACATTTGACCCAAGTTAAACAATTTAAAGGCAATGCTACCAAATACTAATTGAGTATATGTAAACTTCTGACCCACTGGGAATGTGATGAAAGAAATACAAGCTGAAATAAATCATTCTTTCTACTATTATTCTGACATTTCACCTTCTTAAAATAAAGTGGTGATCCTAACTGACCTAAGACAGGGAATTTTTACTAGGATTAAATATCAGGAATTGTGAAAAATTTAGTTTAAATGTATTTGGCTAAGGTGTATGTCCACTTCCGACTTCAACTGTACTATTAGTTAATTTTAGTATACTGTAAACGGAACAGTATCCTTTCAGTTGAGCGTACTAGCTCTTCACCGGGCTACCGGAAGTTGACGCTGTGGCTATGTAAACTCTAGCTAAACTCAGAAAAAAAGAAACGTCCCTTTTTCAGGACCCTGTCTTTTAAAGATCATTCATAAAAATCATAATAACTACACAGATCTTAATTGTAAAGGGTTTAAACACTGTTTCCAATGCTTACCGACGGTAGGCAATTAAGGTCACAGTTATGAAAACGTAGGACACCTTAGTGGCCTTTTTACTGACTCTGAAAAACACCAAAAGAAATATGCCCAGGGTCTCTGCTCATCTGCGTGAATGTGCCTGTGGCATGCTGCAAGGAGGCATGAGGACTGCAGATGTGGCCAGGGAAATAAATTGCAATGTCTGTACTGTGAGACCCCTAAGACAGTGATACAGGGAGACAGGATGGACAGCTGATCGTTCTCACAGTGGCAGACCACGTGTAACAACACCTGCACAGGATCGGTACATCCGAACATCACACCTGCGGGACAGGTACAGGAGTTACACCAGGAACACACAATCCCTCCATCAGTGCTCAGACTGTCCGCAATAGGCTGAGAGAGGCTGGACTGAGGGCTTGTAGGCCTGGTGTAAGGCAGGTCCTCACCAGACATCACCAGCAACAACGTCGCCTATGGGCACAAACCCACCGTCTCTGGACCAGACAAGACTGGCAAAAAGTGCTCTTTACTGACGAGTCGCGGTTTTGTCTCACCAGTCTCTGACCTGTTGGATCAAAGGGTGAGGGCTAGGGCCATTCCGAAATGTGCGGGAACTTGTAGGTGCCTTGGTGGAAGAGTGCTGTATCATCTCACCAGATACTGACTGTTACTTTTGATTTTGATCTCCCCCCTTTGTTCAGGGACACATTATTCCATTTCTGTTAGTCACATGTCTGTGGAACTTGTTCAGTCTATGTATGTTGTTGAATCTTGTTATGTTCATACAAATATTTACACTTTAGGTTTGCTGAAAATTAAATGCAGTTGACAGTGAGTTTAGCTAGGAAGGATAACACTTTACTAGTTAGACCTTTTATGATTCAGGGTGTGTTCTTAAATCCAATCTGGAGTGCCAGAGTGTGCTTGTAAATTAAGAGCATTGTCAGTGTCCTTTTGTAAATTCAGAGCATTTCGCTCTCATAGCGCACACTGGATGCTCGAGCCGAGGAGTGTGGTTGATTTGAGCATTCTGACCTTAGCTTGGGTGCTTGACTGCCGAAGTAACGTTGCTCGCTACTTCCAGACACACATGGGAGTGACCATTTTACTCGCCCTATCAGAGTTGGTTAGGCAGTTTTCATGTAATCCAGACTGTTGGTGACTACCTGTGTTGCTGGCAACAATTTAATAATGCTTTTTTGCCTAGTTAACTGACACTGGACATATTCAACCGGTGTTGAGCGCTCATAAATTCATTATTCTGTGCTCTGGTAGCTCAGATGAGTGCTCTGAAATCGGAGTAGATAGCCAGAGCGAATTTACCCAAATGTCCATTGAGAATGTACAACACTATACCATTTAGCTAAGATTTACGGGAATTGTCAAGTCAATAAACGTTGGGTAGTTAGTTAGTTTTATAGTTAATATACTGGCAAGTTTGATGTGTAAGTAGACAACTAACGTTAGATAGCTAGCTAACATACCTGTACACACTGCTGTAATGATATGCTTTGTGATTCGTAAGGACAGCTTAGCTAACAAATTGTCAGCCAACATAGCATGTAAGGTTACTTATTTGAAAAGTGATTACTTTATTACATTGCTCAACATTTTGTTAGTTAAAGCAATTCATTTTTATCCGCTATCGTTGGACTTAGGCTGCATATTTTCCGCCATTTTCTTCAAATCTGCAAATGATGTGAAGCCACGCCCATTTTCTGTAGAATTGCATTATGGACCCTAAAGTACGGAAATGGTGTTCTCTGCGTTTATACTTCATTTTTTGGGCAGTTAGAGAGAGTAGTAAGAGTATTCGAACACAGCTATGGTCTACAAAGCACTTGTAACAGGTTCTGGCTAGGTTGGGCAAGGGGCTAAGTGACCCTGTTGACAGGTGCTGTCTGAGTGATGGTTTCCCAGGTCAGGTCAAATTAAATCAAATTTTATTGGTCACATAGGCATGATTAGCTAATGTTATTTATTGCGAGTGTAGCGAAATGCTTGTGCTTCTAGTTCAGACAGTGCAGCAATATCTAACACTAACATGGAATCTAACAATTCCTCAACTCCCTAATACACACAAATCTAAGTAAAGGAATATGAATATACAGTATACATAGAAATATATGAATAAGCAATGACAGCGGCATAGGCAAGATGCAATAGATGGTATAAAATGCATTACTCATCTTATATGTATATAGTGTAAGATATGTGAGTGCGGTGTTTGGCCAACGGATCCTTCAGTTAAGCCAGGCACTGTGTCAGGCCCACTATGACTACCTGGAGCGTCTGTCAGTTTTTGCTTGTGTTGTTTAAACCCCTGATGATTATTTAACTGAATGATTGACCGCAAACCCTTGTCTCTGTCCCTAACCACTGTTCTTTGTGTGTCTGTCAGCTATGTGGTTTGTAGGTGTTCTGGGTGCGAGTGGTGCGGGGCCACTTTGGCTCTGTGTTGGCCAAGCTGCGGACACTGATCAGCCGCAGGAGGCAGAGGAGCCAGCAACAGCAACTCTGTACAGACCCAGAGAGCTACGATGTATAACACCGTGGTGGAGCGCAGAGAGCCCCGCTGATGATATAGAGCCAGCTTCCGAGCAACGCTGAGGCGGAGCAGTTCTGTAAAGACACGCGGCGCTGTGTGGTGACTGGGTCAGAGTGTGTCACAGGGGGACTCAGGTTATGGAAGAGGGGACTGGAGCTCTGATTCGTGGACCTCATTGAAATTATTTTTTTGTTTGATATTTTCACTCTATATAGATTCCTTGAGGTTTCCATGCAAAAAGGACTAGAGGTTGGGATTGGTCTCGGATGGAGACTGTACAAGTCATTTTTGACAAATATGATGACTGCTGAATGTTTGATAAATGAATGTTATGTTAACAAACTAGGCTGCTGCTTTTGGATGGAAATTTGATGCTGCTACCCAGCAACCATGTTTGTTTGTGTTTCATCTTTCAATCAGTACAGTGGCTGTGTTGGAAGAGGGTCAGTTGTTTTGCAGCAAAGGATGTTGTGGCAATGATTGGAGATGTTAAAATGCATTTTTAGCTGCTGTTGCTATGTTGCACATGTGCGACAGTCTTATGCCCTATACATTATTGCACGAGCAGTACTACCATTTGGTGGAAGGATTCAGGGGGTGCATGTTTCTGAAAATAAAAGGATAAAACCCTGTACCTCTCAGCTGTGTCCTCATAACAACTTTATTCCTCATTTATTTTGTAAATGTATATTTAAAATGTACATGCATGTCTACAATATCACAATATTTTAAACATTCTCATGACCTAGGCCTATACTCCATTGAATATCCTTATCTAGGCTAAACAACTTGAGGTCCAATAATTTTAACATCCTCAATATTTATTTATTAATGAACATGTACAAACATGGTAGTAGCTAACAATAGGGAAAGTGATTCAGCCTGACTTCCATTCCACTTATGGATATTCACTGTCACTAACCCTCCTGATGCAGGTCGGGTGTCCTCTCTCTCACATACACATAGCACAGGCCTACTTGCTTGACCTACTGTTAAATATGGTAATGTTGCTAAGCTGAGAGGCAGGTGTTGACTGAACAATTTATTCCACTAAGCCAATTGATTTGTAGGCAGTTGATAAAGAATTTATAAATGCATAAAGAGGGTGACACGTGACAGAAAAGGTGGATGAATGATGGATGTACTGATGATGTACTTCCGGCGCCGACAGAGATGGCCGCCTCGCTTCGCGTTCCTAGGAAACTATGCAGTTTTTTTTTTTTACGTGTTATTTCTTACACTAGTACCCCAGGTCATCTTAGGTTTCTTTACATACAGCCGACAAGAACTACTGAATATAAGATCAGCGTCAACTCACCATCAGTACGACCAAGAATATGTTTTTCGCGACGCGGATCCTGTGTTCTGCCTTACAACCAGTGTAACCGAGTGGATCACATGCAGCGACCAAAAAAAAAAAACGACTCAGAAAAAGAGGGAAACGAAGCGGTCTTCTGGTCAGACTCCGGAGACGGGCACATCGTGCACCACTCCCTAGCATTCTTCTTGCCAATGTCCAGTCTCTTGACAACAAGGTTGATGAAATCCGAGCAAGGGTAGCATTCCAGAGGGACATCAGAGACTGTAACGTTCTCTGCTTCATGGAAACATGGCTAACTGGAGAGACGCAATCCCGAAGCGGTGCAGCCAGCGGGTTTCTCCACGCATCGCGCCGACAGAAACAAACATCTTTCTGGTAAGAAGAGGGGCGGGGGCGTATGTCTTATGGCCAACGTGACATGGTGTGATGAAAGAAACATACAGGAACTCAAATCCTTCTGTTCACCTGATTTAGAATTCCTCACAATCAAATGTAGACCGCATTATCTACCAAGAGAATTCTCTTTGATTATAATCACAGCCGTATATATCCCCCAAGCAGACACAATGGCTCTGAACGAACTTTATTTAACTCTCTGCAAACTGGAAACGATTTATCCGGAGGCTGCATTCATTGTAGCTGGGGATTTTAACAAGGCTAATCTGAAAACAAGACTCCCTAAATTTTATCAGCATATCGATTGCGCAACCAGGGGTGGAAAGACCCTGGATCATTGTTACTCTAACTTCCGCGATGCATATAAGGCCCTGCCCCACCCCCTTTCGGAAAAGCTGACCACGACTCCATTTTGTTGATCCCTGCCTACAGACAGAAACTAAAACAAGAAGCTCCCACGCTGAGGTCTGTCCAACGCTGGTCCGACCAAGCTGACTCCACACTCCAAGACTGCTTCCATCACGTGGACTGGGAGATGTTTCGTATTTCAGACAACAACATTGACGAATACGCTGGTACGGTGTGCGAGTTCATTAGAACGTGCGTTGAAGATGTCGTTCCCATAGCAACGATTAAAACATTCCCTAACCAGAAACCGTGGATTGATGGCAGCATTCGTGTGAAACTGAAGGCACGAACCACTGCTTTTAATCAGGGCAAGGTGTCTGGTAACATGGCTGAATACAAACAGTGCAGCTATTCCCTCCGCAAGGCTATCAAACAAGCTAAGCGCCAGTACAGAGACAAAGTAGAATCTCAATTCAACGGCTCAGACACAAGAGGTATGTGGCAGGGTCTACAGTCAATCACGGACTACAGGAAGAAACCCAGCCCAGTCACGGACCAGGATGTCTTGCTCCCAGGCAGACTAAATAACTATTTTGCCCGCTTTGAGGACAATACAGTGCCACTGACACGGCCTGCAACGGAAACATGCGGTCTCTCCTTCACTGCAGCCGAAGTGAGTAAGACATTTAAACGTGTTAACCCTCGCAAGGCTGCAGGCCCAGACGGCATCCCCAGCCGCGCCCTCAGAGCATGCGCAGACCAGCTGGCCGGTGTGTTTACGGACATATTCAATCAATCCCTATACCAGTCTGCTGTTCCCACATGCTTCAAGAGGGCCACCATTGTTCCTGTTCCCAAGAAAGCTAAGGTAACTGAGCTAAACGACTACCGCCCGTAGCACTCACATCCGTCATCATGAAGTGCTTTGAGAGACTAGTCAAGGACCATATCACCTCCACCCTACCTGACACCCTTGACCCACTCCAATTTGCTTACCGCCCAAATAGGTCCACAGACGATGCAATCTCAACCACACTGCACACTGCCCTAACCCATCTGGACAAGAGGAATACCTATGTGAGAATGCTGTTCATCGACTACAGCTCGGCATTCAACACCATAGTACCCTCCAAGCTCGTCATCAAGCTCGAGACCCTGGGTCTCGACCCCGCCCTGTGCAACTGGGTACTGGACTTCCTGACGGGCCGCCCCCAGGTGGTGAGGGTAGGCAACAACATCTCCTCCCCGCTGATCCTCAACACTGGGGCCCCACAAGGGTGCGTTCTGAGCCCTCTCCTGTACTCCCTGTTCACCCACGACTGCGTGGCCATGCACGCCTCCAACTCAATCATCAAGTTTGCGGACGACACAACAGTGGTAGGCTTGATTACCAACAACGACGAGACGGCCTACAGGGAGGAGGTGAGGGCCCTAGTGTGGTGTCAGGAAAATAACCTCACACTCAACGTCAACAAAACTAAGGAGATGATTGTGGACTTCAGGAAACAGCAGAGGGAACACCCCCATCCACATCGATGGAACAGTAGTGGAGAGGGTAGCAAGTTTTAAGTTCCTCGGCATACACATCACAGACAAACTGAATTGGTCCACTCACACAGACAGCATTGTGAGGAAGGCGCAGCAGCGCCTCTTCAACCTCAGGAGGCTGAAGAAATTCGGCTTGTCACCAAAAGCACTCATAAACTTCTACAGATGCACAATCGAGAGCATCCTGGCGGGCTGTATCACCGCCTGGTATGGCAACTGCACCGCCCTCAACCGTAAGGCTCTCCAGAGGGTAGTGAGGTCTGCACAACGCATCACCGGGGCAAACTACCTGCCCTCCAGGACACCTACACCACCCGATGCTACAGGAAGGCCATAAAGATCATCAAGGACATCAACCACCCGAGCCACTGCCTGTTCACCCCGCTGCCATCCAGAAGGCGAGGTCAGTACAGGTGCATCAAAGCTGGGACCGAGAGACTGAAAAACAGCTTCTATCTCAAGGCCATCAGACTGTTAAACAGCCACCACTAACATTGAGTGGCTACTGCCAACACACTGTCAATGACACTGACTCTACTCCAGCCACTTTAATCATGGGAATCGATGGGAAATGATGTAAATATATCACTAGCCACTTTAAACAATGCTACCTTATATAATGTTACTTACCCTACATTGTTCATCTCATATGCATACGTTGATACTGTACTCTATATCATCGACTGCATCCTTATGTAATACATGTATCACTAGCCACTTTAACTATGCCACTTGGTTTACATACTTATCTCATATGTATATACTGTACTCGATATCATCTACTGTATCTTGCCTATGCTGCTCTGTACCATCACTCATTCATATATCCTTATGTACATATTCTTTATCCCCTTACACTGTGTATGACAGTAGTTTTTTTGGAATTGTTAGTTAGATTACTTGCTCGTTATTACTGCATTGTCGGAACTAGAAGCACAAGCATTTCGCTACACTGCATTAACATCTGCTAACCATGTGTATGTGACAAATAAAATTTGATTTGATTTGATTTTGAGAAGATAACAGTTACCTGAAGCAAACGGCTAGCAACCATGGCTCCCATAGATAGACAGCCATAGTTGTTGGCAGTGGCACCATTACCTGGGTTTGGTGAATTCCCAATTTGTTTTTCACCGCTGTGACCTGACAATCAGACACAAACGATGTCCAATGACTCCAACTATAATGTGGATCTCATGTGGATCTGACAGCTGCCTGACCTGCTGGGTCCTCTTTGACTTCCAGGTGTCTCTGGGCCATGGCGTGGGCATCACCCTCACACTCATGACCCTCAACATCTACCTGTCCATCCTGCGGCTACTCCACTACCCATCGCTTGTACTTCACATTCAGGCAGACGGCATAAACCCGGACAACGGTGGGCCAATTGTGCGCCGCCCTATGGGACTCCCAATCACAGCCGGTTGTGATACAGTCTGGTTGCATTGACTGAAAAGATGTAGTCGAAACCCGCTGCATGCATCATATATGGATTTATTGCCATTTTTTAATGTGGTCTTTATATTTTTGGAGAGTATTCACAGTGCAAATTATAGAACGTGTTACCAATTCAATACATTTTTATAAGCAATGATTTCCTCATTTTTATGCAATTAAAGGCCCAGTACATGGTCAAAAAGTTATCATATCTAAATCTGAAATCATAGACTACAAATTGCAAGAATAGATCACTCTGGGGTCAGGTGTTAAAATAATGTGTAATTTAGCCTATAAACACAACTATGCTTCAAGTGAGAATTAGGCAGGTCTGATGCTGAAAAAGAAAGGAAAAGATTGCCGATTTCCCCCATATTTTCTTCTCTTTTTGTAGTTCCAGTAGATAGCTACACTGCTACATGGCAAAAAGTTCTTAACTACTGAAAACACTAACAAGATTTCAATTTAGTTCAACTACCACCAAGCTACTGCAAAATGTAGTTTAATTACTGGTTAAACTACATGTAGTTCACTTCTCCCCAACACTGATCATTTGCAGATTTGCATATTCATCATGAGTTGAGTCGCCAACAGCTGCAGGTAACACTCAATACACTTGCCTTACAATTTGACAGACTGTGTAACTATAAATCTCAGGCCTTGAATTTTAAAGGTGACCCAATATGACCTTTTGACGTTTGTGAATATCCCAAAAGTTCTGGATCCAGTTTCAACTAATTTAACGAGCATGTCCCAGATTCTTGGGCTGGACTTTCCAAAGACCCCCAGCCCAAAGCATGTTAACGTTCTTCGTCATTAATCTTGTTCTGGATGCAGCTCTGAAGAGTGGTCGCTAGCTGGCACAGCCACAAAGTCATAAAATCTGATTTTAAACCTAACCTTAACCACACTGCTAACACTAATGCCTAACATTAACATTAAATTAAGACCAAATATAACATTTTTGTTGTCATGAATTTTTACAATATAGACCATTTTTACTTTGCAGCTGGCCTATCTAAGGGAACATTGCTCAGTTCTGCCTCTAGGACAAGACTCATGACAATAAACATCAACCTGCCAGCGCAAACCTCCTCATCCACTCCAATGACCCTCTCCTCCCTGGACATCACTATGCGTCTTCCACTGTTTGTGTGGGCCATGTGTCCTGGCTGGACTGACCAGGTGGCCCACTCTGCCATTTTCTCCATCAGGGAATAACACGATATGTTATGTATAAATAGAAACTGTTACATCTCACATACAGTATCTACTAAAGGTTGTGAGTGGGTGTGTGTCACACATTAAATGAACTACATTACATTTAAACTTGGAAAAGTGTAAAGTAGGCCATAGGAGGCTGTAGAGTAAATGTATTAATAACGTTCACAGCAAATTCACATCGACATTTAAGTCAGAAAGTGTTAATAATAGCACTTCACAGAGCACATATGAGAACCACTAATCCAGTTAACACTTTTTCAACACTGTTGAAAAAAATGTCTTTGCCTTCAGTGTTCGTGTGAATGGGCCTCCTTTCTGAGTGAATGAGCCTCATTTCTTGCATTATTCTCTTGAAGTGATCTTATAGTACCTGTCACGCCCTGCTCTGTTTCACCTGTTCCTGTGATTGCCTCCACCCTGTCCAGGTGTCACTTATTTTTCCCGGTGTATTTATCCCTGTTTTCTTGTCTCTCTGTGCAAGTTCGTCTTGTATGTTATCCTGCTTTTTGCATTTCCTTTTTCTAGTCCTCCTGGTTTTGACCCTTGCCTCTTTCTGGACTTCGTACCCGCCTTCCTTGACCATGAGCCTGTCTGCCACTCTGTACCTCCTGGACTCTGATCTGGTTTTGACCTTTTTGCCTGTCCATGACCATTCTCTTGCCTACCCCTTTGGATTAATAAACATTGTAAGACTCCAACCATCAACCATCTGTCTGCATGTGGGTCTCGCCTTGTGCCATGATAGTACCATAAACCTCTGCCAGCTAGCCCAGCCATAAAACAGGTGTCCATCAGATTATCTCTTCACTATTTGATTGTCCTGGATCTGTTTATAAACCTGGTCTTTAATACACCGTATTCCTTGAATTTCCTTTTAGCATTAGATAATCTCTCACTTGTGACATAGGATTATGATTGGTACTTCAGCTAATGAGCTTCACTGGACTGCAAATAGGCCACTAGAGGGCATACACTTTCAGCCAAAGACTGGGTTCTATTGGATCTATAGCCATGGTTAGTGTACCATGGAGTCAGAATGTATTAGAGCCATAATGGGAGGCACAATACAGTATACTGTAGTAGCATGCTCTGGCAGGAACTGTCGTACACGAGTTGGGTTAGTTGTTAGAGCATTATGAGAGCTGTCTGTCAACACACATATGTCAGATAAAGCAGCATTGTGATGGTGATGAGGTACTATTCATAGCTTATAAAGCATAGCTTATAAATGACTGTGCAGGTGTGTGTGCACGTGTGTGTGTGTTAATTTGCTGAAGTTTGTGACCAAATACGTGTGGATCTACTAGTGTTTGAAATAGTGAGAGTGGATTTGTTTGTGTGTGCAAAGTGAGAGACCAGTGTTTTGCTCTTTCAAAACCTTACAGTTATAAAACTCTGCTGGACTGGAGGCCGCAAACTCACCCTGATGTTTTGGGAGGGGTTGCTGGAGGGCACTCCAGACCATGAAGCAGATGGGGAATTGGTGGTCTGATTCTTAACTCTCCTACCCCCAATGAATTCCCCCATTCGGCTAAAACTGTTAGTCAGCTGAGATGACAGGTTTGCACTAAGCATTTAGTTCAAAGTTAGAGGGAGAGCATGAAACGACCAAAGTGAATATCTCTTAGCACGTGTGCATGCTTACAATGTGTTAGTGAGTGTACAGTCGTGGCCAAAAGTTTTGAGAATGACACAAATATTAATCTTCACAGTCTGCTGCCTCAGTTTGTATATACTCCAGAATGTTATGAAGAGTGATCAGATGAATTGCAATTAATTGCAATGTCCCTCTTTGCCATGCAAATTAACTGAATCCCCAAAAAACATTTCCACTGCATTCCAACCCTGCCACAAAAGGACCAGCTGACATCATGTCAGTGATTCTCTCGTTAACACAGGTGTGAGTGTTGACGAGGACAAGGCTGGAGATCACTCTGTCATGGAGTTTGAAAAACAGTCTGGAAGCTTCAAAAGGAGAGTGGTGCTTGGAATCATTGTTCTTCCTCTGTCAACCATGGTTACCTGGAAGGAAACACGTGCCGTCATCACTGCGAACTTCAAGGAGAGCGGTTCAATTGTTGTGAAGAAGGCTTCAGGGCACCCAACAAAGTCCAGCAAGCGCCAGGACCGTCTCCTAAAGTTGATTCAGCTGCGGGATCGGGGCTCCACCAGTACAGAACTTGCTCAGGAATGGCAGCAGGCAGGTGTGAGTGCATCTGCATGCATAGTGAGGCGAAGACTTTTGGAGGATGGCCTGGTGTCAAGAAGGGCAGCAAAAAAGCCACTTCTCTCCAGGAAAAACATCAGGGACAGACTGATATTCTGCAAAAGTTACAGGGATTGGACTGCTGAGGACTGGGGTAAAGTCATTTTCTCTGATGAATCCCCTTTCCGATTGTTTGGGGCATCCAGAAAAAAGTTTGTCCGGAGAAGACAAGGTGAGCGCTACCATCAGTCCTGTGTCATGCTAACAGTAAAGCATCCCGAGACCATTCATGTGGGGGGTTGCTTCTCAGCCAAGGGAGTGGGCTCACTCACAATTTTACCTAAGAACACAGCCATGAATAAAGAATGGTACCAACACATTCTCCGAGAGCAACATCTCCCAACCATCCAGGAACAGATTGGTGATGAACAATGCCTTTTCCAGCATGTTGGAGCACCTTGCCATAAGGCAAAAGTGATAACTAAGTGGCTCGAGGAACAAAACATTGATATTTTGAGTCCATGGCCAGGAAACTCCCCAGACCTTAATCCCATTGAGAACTTGTGGTCAATCCTCAAGAGGCAGGTGGACAAACAAAACCCCACTGACAAACTCCAAGCATTGATTATGCAAGAATGGGCTGCCATCAGTCAGGATGTGGCCCAGAAGTTAATTGACAGCATGCCAGGGCGGATTGCAGAGGTCTTGAAAAGAAGTGTCAACACTGCAAATATTGACTCTTTTGTATCAACTTCATGTAATTGTCAATAAAAGCCTTTGACACTTATGAAATGCTTGTAATTATACTTCAGTATTCCAGAGTAACATCTGACAAAAATATCTAAAGACACTGAAGCAGCAAACTTTGTGGAAATTAATATCTGTGTCATTCTCAACTTTTGGCCACGACTGAATGTGCAAGCACTGAAATATGTGCTAATTATAGTTCATTTGTCATGGTTGATATTAATTATACAGTGCCTTCACAAAGTATTCAAACCCACATTCTACATTTTGTTGTGTTACAGCCTGAATTCAACATGGATGAAACAGATTTCTTTACACACAATATCCCATAATGACAAAGTAAAAACATGTTTTTTAGAAATGTTTGCAAATGTAATACCGAAATATCTAGTTTACATAAGCATTCACACCCCTGAGTCAATAATGTTAGAATCACCTTTGGCAGCGATTTATAGCTGTGAGTCTTTCTGGATAATTGTCTAAGAGCTTTGCACACCTCGATTGTACAGTATTTGCACATTAATCTTATAAAATTCTTCAAGCTCTGTCAAGTTCGTTGTTAATCATTGCTAGACAGCCATTTGTAAGTCTTTGCGTCGATTTTCAAGCTGATTTTAGATCAAACTGTAACTAAGGCACTCAGGAACATTAAATGTCATCTTGGTAAGCCACTCACGTGTCTATTTTGCCTTGTGTTTTAGGTTATTGTCTTGCTGAAATGTGAATTCATCTCCCAGTGTCTGGCAGAAAGCAGACTGAACCAGGTTTTCCTCTAGTATTTTGCTTGTGCTTAGCTTATCCTCTTTTTTATCCTGAAAACTACCTAGTCTTTGCCGATGACAAGCATACCCATAACATAATGCAGCCACCACCATGCTTGAAAATATGAAGAGCTGTACTCAGTGATGTGTTGGATTTGCCCCAAACATAACACTTTGTATTCAGGCCACATTTTTTGCAGTTTTATTTTAGATCCTTATGCAAACAGGATGCATGATATGGAATATTTTAATTCTGTACAGTCTTCCTTCTTTTCACTCTGTCATGTAAGTTAGTATTGTGGAGTAACTACAATGTTGTTGATTCATCCTCCGTTTTCTCCTTTCACAGCCATTAAACTCTGTAACTGTTTTAAAGTCACCATTGGCCTCATGGTGAGATCCATGAGCGGTTTCCTTCCTCTCCGGGCAACTGAGTTAGGAAGGACGGTTGTATCTTTGTAGTGACTGGGTGTATTGATGCACCATCCAAATTGTAATTAATAACTTCATCATGCTCAAAGGGATATTCAATGTCTGCTTTTTTTTACCAATAGGTGCCATTCTTTGAGGCATTGGAAAACCTCCTTGTTCTTTGTGATTGAATCTGTGTTTGAAATTCACTGCTCGACTGAGGGTCCTTACAGAAAATTGTATGTGTGGGGTACAGAGATGAGGTGGTCATTCATAAACACTATCATTGCACACAGAGTGAATCCATTCAAATGATTGTGACTTGTTAAGGCCATGCACCCACCACAGGCAAAATAGTTGATTTAGCTTCCATTTGTCCATTTTCAGATTTTGGGATATTTTGCCATACTTTCATAAAATATACAAATAAATCGTAAATAATGTATATACATACTTGATTTATATAATTTTAACCCAACTCCGTCAACTACATCTAGCATAAATGTAGTTATTGTTAGCATGTTTCATGTAGAACTTCAACTGCAATTTTAAAACTCTGCATGTTGAATCATATATCATTCAAAAACCTGTTTTCCAAGAGCATATCGTTAGCTAGTCCATACAGGGCTATTTCCTTTGTAGATGTAGTGCTTAGTGCTGAAAGGTGAGTAATTTCCTAACATCCGATTGGTTACTGGCATTTAAAAGCCGTTTCTGGCAGCACTCCCTTTTTTGAAAATATATCCTGCGAAGAATCCACTTAAAATCTCAAATATACCTACAGTATGTGAATAAAAATGGTCAATCTCAGTTAGCCAAATCGAGAAAAGCAGTGAATAAAAGAAAAAATGAGCCTGATCAGCCGATCGAGGCAGTGGCAGTACAGGTAGAGGAGGAAAAGGAGGTGGCCGGTAGCAGCGCATCGAGATGGAAATTGTTTGAGATGAAGATGACCGCTAGCAGCGATCAACCAGACAGCAGCCAATAGTGTTTTTTTTTAAATTCCAGACAGCCAACAGTGCAGTTTGATGGAAGTCCCTAACTAGCGCTTGCGTAATTGCTATAACTAGTTGGCATTGGCTCGCAAAAGTACCTCTTAATTTCATCCTGGACACAGAGACGTAAAAATGGTATCCACAAGTTCATTCGACTCTGGGGAAGTAGATAAAGGCCCTCATTGCCAAAATGCTGAGGTATCCCTTTATGCAAATATTTACTCCTGAAATTATATAGGCTTGCCCTAACTAAGGTGTTGATTATTTATTGACTCAAGACATTTCAGCTTTTAATGTTTTATTAATTTGTAATCATTTCTAAAAACATAATTCCACTTCGATAGTATGGGTAGTGTGTGTAGACCAGTGACACAAAACCTTAATTTAATAAATTTTGTAAATTCAGGCTGTAACAAAAGAAAATGTGGAAAAAGTCAAGAGGTGTGAATACTTTCTGAAGGCACTTTGTTTATTATTTATTATACAGTATTTAGAAAGTCTTCATGCACTTCACAAATGTATTAAAAGCAATGCATATAAGTGTGTATGTTAATGCGAGTGCATAACATTGTTGTCTAGATGTCCCTGTAAGAGAATTTGCTTGTTATTAAGGTGTTTCTGTGGGCGAATATGTTTGTTGTCGAGGTGTTTCTGTGGGTGAATTTGTTTGCTGTCGAGATGTCCCTGTAGGTGAATTTGTTAGTTGTTGAGGTGTCTGTGGGTTAGTAATATAATATTATAATATATGACATTTAGATTATGTTTTTATCAAAAACAACTTAGTCTTGCATGCATACATTTTTCATATAGGCGACCACTGTGGGAATCGAACCCACAACATTGGTGTTGCAAGCACCATGCTCTACCAACAATCCATTTGTCGTGAAAGGATGTAAACTGTCCTCTTAGCACCTGTAGTTATATTCATGAGAGCAAAATGTTCAATTTCATTAATAACATACCAATAACATAACATCCATAATATTACATGATATACCACTAAGAAAATATCACAGATTTTCTGCAGAAATTTGTGTCTGCGTATTAAAACAACATAAAAGGACATCTATGCAAACGTCAAAGTTAAAGGCATCCACTGTAGCTTTAATGTCTGTTACAACAGCGTAACCTTTGGCACTGACACAGGCTCTCCCCCACTGCCCCCACTTAAGTGCATCATGGGCAAGTGATTGGCTTGTGTACAACGTGACACTGGAGGGAACTGGGGCCGCAGCTCCTAGCTAAAGCGTACAAGCCATGGAAAAGACGTTTACTCCCTGGTCTTACGCACTGCACTGGGAGCTGGGGACACTTTGGGCGTGGATAAGCTCATATTAACTTAGGTTTATCGGACTGAATTAGCCTATATAGCTCCATAGCCTTAGGTTGAGGTTTCTGCCAACCAATGGGACCAGTAATGATGATGTAATTTGCCCCCGTCACCTGCCTCTGGTCACAGGGTATACATTAAATCCCCCTGTAGGTGGCATCATTAATGACTAATCAATTGATTAAGTTTGAATTATAGAGCATTGGAACATTGGCCCGTTATCCATTGTAACTATGGGGTTGCTGTAAGTCAGCTTTTGTGTGGCCACTGACGGATGTAGTTGCCCCTGTAAGAATACAGACAGAGAGTGAGAAAACAGAGAAACTGAGATGCTGAAAATGAGAGAAAGATAGTGAATCTTCACACAAACACAGCTTGGCCCTGGTGTATTAATTGGCAGTAATGGAGAGAGTGGCAGAGTGACATTAGAAGTAGGCTGGCAGTGTAAGGTGGCCCCAGGGTAAGCGCATCAGTTTGGGGATTTGGGGCATGTCTGACAAAATAGCCAAATACATGAGGCAAGATGCCATATTCAGAACAGCATGCAAATAGTGCTTGAATTTTGTTTATGAACTAAATGGCTTATGTGACATACTAAACACACGTATTTCCACTGAGCATTTACCCCAGTGTTTTACCCAAAAAGCTCAGACTTTTCTGTTTCCATCTTCCCGGGCCAGCACGTGTCTCACTGGGCCATGGCTCTGGCAGACCTGCATTGACTTGGCGCATTTTCATAACAATGGCTAACTTTGAACTTTCTCACAAAGCAAGGGTCTTGAATGATGCAGAGGTTGTTGATTCTGCTTGCCACATGTCTTTAGTGTCACACTCCTGATGGAAACACTAGAGCTGACATTAACATTAAACACTGGTGACACCCTGGTGTGGAGGTAAGTCTATAGGTGGAAAAGCACCATGAGATGTTTTTTGGGGGGGGATTTAACACTTTAAACATTCAAAGGCTGTTAAATGGGAATAACATGGAAACTGAGAGCTTTTGACATTGGACACTGGATGTGAAAAAACATGCCTATATAATTACTTTGCAGCGCTAGTGTCAAATGCACTTTAGTTTGCAAGTCATGTAAAAACTGGCACAATGGCATTTTCCAGCCCTAATGATTCAGTAATTCACCAGTCTTATATGGCGGTGGAAATATTTGAGGTGTGTCCTTAAAAACATGATCCAAAGTGCTAATTTCATGCAGCGCTGATAGGGATATTTAAGACCAACTAAAAGCTGGTTTTAGCGGTAACGCAGTTGGTTATGCCATGAATTTTTACAGTGGAAACACAGCCTATCCAGCCTACACAGCCTATCCATCAATGCCCATATGCGCATGCAACAAGAGCAACCTAAAAATGTAGCTGGCTCAATTCGGTCTTATGTAGCAAAATGTGAAATGTTTTTTTTTTTACATTGATAAAAGTAGAGAAAATTGTATATCATACACTACAGTTGAGGGACAATGGAAAAGCAATTCTACTTTGAAAGTTTATAAACGTGTACTTCACTTCTGAGAAAATGGCCCTTAGATGTTTTGGTACACCTACTGGAGAGCTCTTCTTTGTTTACACCCATTCAGCATCGTTCACACCCTCTTAAGCCTTAGCCCCACCAATCTTAAGGATTCACAAGTGAGGCCATGTACTAAACAACCAAAGACTTCAATACTAAAGGCTGGTTTATACTATGGGTATGTTAGTAAATTCAATCTGGAGTGCCAGAATGCACTCTGGGTGTTTCTTAAACTCAGAGCGTTGTCAGATTGTCCGTTCGTAAATTTGGAGCTTTTCGCTGAAGGCCAAGGAGTAGGATTGATCCGAGCGTTCTGACCTAACAACAGCAGTCAAGCACCCAGGCTAACTGGCTAATGTTGGCTCGCTTGCTAGCTACTTCCAGACACAAATGAACAGCTCATTCTGACCATTTTACACGCCCTAGCAGAGCTGGTTAGGCTTTTTATGTTATCCAGAATGTTGGTGAATGCGTTTGTTCTGCGAGTAACAATTGAATTACAATTGTTTTCCAACATTCACTGACACCGGCCTTAAATTCGTCATTTATTCTGCACTCTGTCACACTCTGATTGCCACGCCCTGACCTTAGTATTCTTTGCTTTCTTTGTTTTGGTTAGGTCAGGGTGTGTTTCATGGGTGATGTATGTGTTTTTGAGCTGTCTAGGGGTTTTGTAGGTTAATGGGGTTGTTTACTATCTAGGTGTTTTTGTATGTCTATGGTTGCCTAGATTGGTTCTCAATTAGAGGCAGCTGTTTATCGTTGTCTCTAATTGGGAACCATATTTAGGCAGCCATCTTCTTTGGGTATTTCGTGGGTTATTGTCTGTCTAGTTGCCTGTGTCTGCACTAGTATTATATAGCTTCACGTTCGGTTTGTTGTTTTATATAGTTACGTGTTCTTCGTCATTCATTAAAAAGTATATATTCTAATCACACTGCGCTTTGGTCTCCTCCATACAACAAACGTTACACCGATGAGAGTGCTCTGAAATCGGAGTAGATAGCCAGAGTGAATTTACCAGCTACGTCTATCGACAGTTGTCGCAGTGACATCATGAAAATTCTATTGAAATGGTTACTTGCATAGTGGAGTCTTTTGTTTAGACATCTAGCAATCTGAACAATGAACCATAATCCCAACTCATAACATTACTACCCTGCATGAATCTGCAAGTAGCTAATCAACCAGGTTCAATGTTAGCTAGCTAACATTAAGATATAACTAGCAATACAAATGTCTTTGAGATACAAATGATATTACTACACAGATCACATACATTGAAAAGTGAAAGAATCATTGAAAAGTGAAAGACTAAAGTTACATGGGATGCTTTAGTGAATTTCAGAATGTCTGGAATAGAAAAAGCAGAAATAAAACAATTCAATAAACATTCGCAGCCAGTCATCCAAAACATAGCCCTATGCAGTCGTTAAATTCCTATAGAAGGCCAGTCAGTGAACGTTAGCTAACAGTACACTTTAACTTGAAATGAAAATTACTTTCTGACAAATTAGAAACGTGTAATATATGAAAATGTAGCTAGCTAGACTATCTTACCGTATACATGGATGGATGGATGCTTTGTCCTCTGTCACAGATGCCATGGTTGCCCTTAGTTTGAAGATGTAATCTGGAGACAGGTGTTTTGTCCCACAGCCATCTGTGTTCTCTTTTCGACTCTCTCTGCATATTTGCAATCAAACGGCAGAATTTTCTCCATCTTAGCTATCACTCTAATTCCACTGATTTCAAAACTCGGTCCTCCAGAAAGTGGAGAGCAACACTTTTGCAGTTCTACTAGGAAGAGTCTTGGTTGTTCCAAGCATCTACCATTTAAGAATGATGGAGGCCACTGTGTTCTTAGGGACCTTCAATGTTGCAGAAATGTTTTGGTACCCTTCCCCAGATCTGTGCCTCACCACAATCCTGTCTCGGCGCTGTACTGACCATTTCTTTGACTTCATGGCTTGGTTTTTGCTCTGATATGTTCCTCTTCTTCTTCTATTGTATATTGGTGATCACACAATTTAATGTGCATCCCACCAACCTACTATGAGTGATGGAAACTGTACTCCCCCAAAAAACTGAACTACCAAAACCAAAAATAATATAAATCAAACAACTTTTCTGTCAGAAAAAAAAACAAAAACAGATCTGATCCCTACACAGGCTCAAGGGGAACCTGGGATGTAAGGGTCTTCCGGTGCCAGTAACCCTTGAGTCTTTCGATGTAAAATCCTTGAATCCTAAAGACTTTTCTGCTACAGCCACAATAATGTCTAGTTTCTTCGACTTCTTTGAGACTTGTGCTGTACAGTTTATAACTGTGGCAATGAACGCAACAAAATCCACCTTTTTAACACAAGGGTATATTTTGTCTGGCAGAAAACATTTACTACAGGCTGAGGTGTATCCTCTACCATCTCTTCACTTGCATCACTTGTTTTCTCAATTATTTTAATCGCCTCCACATAGGAGATTCGATTGACCGCTCTAACTTTTGCCACCACAATTTATTTCATCCTTACAGGGCACTCCAGGAACTCAGGATCATGATCACCACCACATTTGCAACACCATCCTCCTTCTACATACCTTTCTTCAGTATACTCCGTTCTTCTGCACACACTTGAAACATAGCCAAATCCTTTACAATTCTTACACTGCAGTGGTTTGGGGACGAAAGCTCCTATGGCTTATCTTACATAACCAAGCTTCACATGCTGAGGTATTTTCTCTTTATCAAAAAACAACAGGACCGACAGACTTTCTTCTTTTTCTCCATTCACCAAGCAGGTCAGACGCCGGGAACCAACAACACCAGAAATTCTCTTTAGGTATTCAACCTGAACATCAGTCGTCACTCCTGAGATGACTCCTTTGATGGGTGCTCTATTACGTAAGTTCAAAACACAAAACTTCTGTTGTCCGGATTCTTTTAAGGCCCACTGCAATCTTCCTCTGCTCTTCAGAAATACAATTAATCAAAATAAGACCACTCCTGGTCACTCGGACAGACTCCACTTTTCCAAGCGCATACTTCACCATTTTCGACACCTCAAACCAGCATCCCAACAAGAAGCGATTCATTATTATTTACACACGTATCCTGCACTCCAATTTTAGACTATTTCCTTTTGTTCCAGTTTTCAATAATAATGTTGTCCATTCAGAACATTCTTCACAAAATGTACTTGACGCGCTGCTTAATTCAAACTCAGCATCCACTTCCGCCATCTTCCTGTCTCTGACATGCATGGTCAACTGTGGGACCTTCTATAGACAGGTGTGTGCCTTTTCAAATCATGTCCAATCCATTGAATTTACCACAGGTGGACTCCAATCAAGTTGTAGAAACACCTCAAGGATGATCAATGGAAACAGGATGCACCTGAGCTCAATTTCTAGTCTCATAGCAAAGGGTCTGAATACTTATGTAAATATGGAAAAAGTCAAGCGGTCTGAATACTTTCCCGAATGCGCTGTATTTAGCAAAGATGGGATAGGTCTACATTTTGTTATTTTGCTTCTGTAAGCCAGTTAACAAGCTATAATGGACTAACATTGGATTTTGAGTTGATTCCAAGGCAATACATAAACAACAATGAATACACAACCTGAAACGACCACATGTAATAGGTAGGAAATACCTTTTCTTGTAGGGTTTTTCTCAGACAAACAGAGCTGTGTCCCTGTTGCCCAAAACATTTAACCTCACCACAGTATTTAGGAGTAGTGGCACCTTTCCTAATAGTATAGGGTGAACAGTTAAAAATAACTAACTGTATACAGCCCTTCATATTATGTGGTTAATATCATGGAGCATCCACCTGCAATACATCCCAATACCTAAGACAGGTTAGACCCCCTACCCCAAGGCAGCAGTAATGAAAAGACAGCACTGCTTTAAAATAATGAACATATATTGTCAGTTTTAGGCAACAACACAACAGGCACAATTTCACAGTTCACAGAATAGGCTACTGTATCCTACCTCACGTGCACGTGTAGCCTAACTTGAAGACAGCCAATGAAAACATAGCAATACAACCAAGCAGTCTTACAGCATTTATCTCATATCACAATAACAAACAAACAAAAATAAAGAATGACACCTATTACTGTGTTGATGCAGTCTGTATGAGGGGACTAAATAATAGAAGTAGTCTGCAACATTGTCGCAGTAATATTCTTCTCCTTTGAATGGCTAAATAGGCCTAAATGTTCATTATTAACAATGTCCCTTATCCTTGCACTACTATGTCAAACAACTAAAAAGTACACAACTCATTACACAACAATGTCCTCTTCTTTCAGGACATAAGCAGAAAGTCCAATTACTTCAACAGGAATCTTTTATAACTGGATCACTTCCGGAAGCAACGTCAGCACAAGAACTGCTCGTCGGGAGCTTCATGAAGTGGGTTCCATGGCCAACCAGCCGTACACAAGCCTAAGACCACCATGGGCAATGCCATGCGGCTGGAGTGGTGTAAAGCTTGCCGACCATTGGACTCTGGAGCAGTGAAAACGCTTTCTCTGGAGTGATGAATCACACTTCAGCATCTGGTAGTCTGATGGACAAATCTGGGTTTTGGCGGATGCCAGGAGAACTCTACCTGCCTCAATGCATAGTGTCAACTGTAAAGTTTGGTGGAAGAGGAATAATGGTCTGGGGATGTTTGTCATGGTTCGGGCTAGGCCCCTTAATTCCAGTGAAGGGAAATCTTAAAGCTACAGCATACAATGACATTCTAGATTATTCTGTGCTTCCAACTTTGTGGCAACGGTTCGGGGAAGGCCCTTTCCTATTTCAGCATGATAATTCCCCTGTGGCGAAAGCAAGGTCCAAACAGAAATGGTTGGTTGGTGGAAAACTTGACTGGGCTGCACAGAGCCCAGACCTCAACCCCATCGAACACCTTTGGGATGAATTGGAACGCCGACTGTGAAACAGGCCTAATTGCTCAACATCAGTGCCTGACCTCACTAATGCTCTAGTGAATGAATTGAAGCAAGCCCCATCAGCAATGTTCCAGCATCTAGTGGAAAGCCTCCCCAGAAGAGTGGAGGCTGTTATGGCAGCATAGAGGGGACTCCATATTAATGCCCATGATTCTGGAATGAGAGGTTAAACGAGCAGGTGTCTACATTATTTTGGTCATGTAGTGTATTTGATACTTGGTTTGGCAAAATGCCTGTATGAGCATCAATATCATGTCCACGTGGTTCACTGTATTTAAGTGACATTGACACAGCAAACAGGAATCATTAGGAGATCAATCTGTACTGGCTCCACAGTAAAAATATCCAATCATTCCCAAACGATATGAATCGTTCTGATCTGTTGCCGATCTGATATCCCCCATTAAGCCTCACATGGCTGAGACCAGAGGAGCCCTGGGAGGTAGAGTGCTCAAGGTTTAACATTTACTTTCAAATTTTCATAAGAGGATAAACTGTCATATTCATTGTAAGGGTATATGTGGGAAATTATAGCTATATTATGAGATAAATATAACATTTAGAATGTTTTAAACTATGTGAGGAGTTTTAAGAAAAATATGCAAATAATTGTATGTTTCTGTATGTTAGCTCAAATGAAGAACAAGTTATCCCATGCGGTTAACAATGTGTCTCTGTGCTCTGAGTTCAGTGTGTGTGTGCGTGAGAGAGAGAGAGCACGGTGGGGAGGAAGGAGAGGCAATCAGATTACGAGTAAGCTCTCTGAAGTGAACTGCTGATATTGGGAGACAGAGAGCGAAAAAGTCAAGAGAGCTACCTTTGTTGACCTGGTTCTTTGCAAGGCCATTGTTTACTCTACTTACAACTCTTGATCCCTCTATTGTTTTCAATAAATGTTGGTTTGTTGAAAACAAAATGGCATGTGGATGAGGGATGTTTGAGTGAGTATGTGTGTTGTTTGTGTGTATGAGTGTGTGCAGACAGATCTTCTTCCTTTCTTCACATCATCTCGCCCTTAGTTTTTAGTCAACAGAACTCAATGGGCCCCGCAAGTCACAGGTCGACAACGGGCCAAATATAGAGAGCCATAAAGCCTCTTAGGAGAGAACCTTCTTATGTTTCCCTTTCCGTGACCAGCATCTACGAATAGACCACACAAATATCCTTAAGTCAAAATCCCTCCCAGGTATTTAATTCTGAATGAGTAATTACTGGGTGTGTCAGTGTGTCTTAGGTCTGCAGGTACTTGTGGTGTAGTCGCTCATTCACACCCTGGCTTTGGAGTGAGTCGCACACTCACACAGACACGCACACTCACACAGACACGCACACTCAGAAACACACTGCACCGAGCAAGGGATCCTAAGGAACCGCTGAAGAACCCAGTCGCGTAGGTGGGACAGATCGACAAAGCCGCCAAGATGTGTGACATGGGGGGATTGGATAACCTTGTGGCCAACACGGCCTACCTGAAAGCCCAGGGTGGCGACGACAAGGAGATGAAAAAGCGTCGTCGAAGTCTGTCACTACCTAAGGCCGAGATGTGTGTCGCCATCAGGGAAACTGTGGATAAGAACTTTGAGTCGCTCTGCGAGAGGCAGCCGATCGGCAAGAAGTTTTTCCGGCAGTTCCTGGCTGCTACCCCAGAGTACATCAATGCCGCTGAGTTCCTGGATGAGCTGAATGACTGGGATCTGGCGGAAGGCGCTGACAAGGACAAGCAGAGGACAAACATGATAAACAAGTTCTGCAAGGACGCCTCCAAGAACTTCCTGACCTACCTCACTGCGGAGGTAGCCGACAAGTGCAAGGCAGTGACGGACAATGACTTTGATGAAGTGATCAATGTTAAGGTGAAGGAAGCCACACGGGAGTTTCTGAAAGACAAACCCTTCACGGATTACCAAACTAGCCCCTTCTTTGACAAATTTCTGCAGTGGAAGGAGTACGAGAAGCAGCCCATCAGTGATAAAACCTTCTATGAGTTCAGAACTCTGGGCAAGGGAGGTTTCGGAGAGGTAAGCATGTAGAAACCAATACAGTAGCAGCATGTCTTGGCAACATGTGCAAAATGTGTCAGTAATATGTATCTGCAATATTATCTATTTATTGAATATGTAAAACCTTTGTGACAACAGGAAAATGCACACAAGAACTATGCACAAAATAAATGATTAATCCTATGTAGTCTTTCCCATAGTTTCACTGATGCACAGTGTCTATTAGTACAAAATACACCTCAGGTAGCACCTCAGTTTGTCTTTGCAAAGAACTAATCTCTCTCTCTAAAAGTTGACCCACAGGTCTTCATTTTTTTATCCGTTTCATCACACCTTACTCTTCCATGCATACTTTCAAGGTTGTATCATTATTGAGTTGTTTCAAAAGATGAGAATTGTCAATAAAAACCAAATGTCTCCTTGTTAGAGCATAGGGGCAGTATCAAAGCTTAGTGTCATGAGGCGCCATTTATACAACCGTTAGGGAGCTTTGCTGAGGTATTCAGGAGTCCTCTTAACCCATGGCCTCCCTCTGTCCAGGTATGTGCCGTACAGGTGAAAAACACAGGCCAGATGTACGCCTCCAAGAAGCTGTGCAAGAAACGCCTGAAGAAGAAACATGGTGAGAAGATGGCCCTGCTGGAGAAGCAGATCCTGGAAAAGGTCAACAGCCTGTTCCTTGTCAACCTGGCCTACGCCTACGACACCAAGACCCACCTGTGCCTTGTCATGACTCTGATGAACGGCGGTGACCTCAGGTACCACATCTATTACGTCAGTGAGAAGACCAAGGGTATTGAGATGCCACGTATCATCTACTACACAGCACAGATCTGCACAGGCATCCTTCATCTGCATGAAATGGATATCATATACCGTGACATGAAGCCAGAGAACGTGCTGCTGGACAGCTTTGGCCAGTGCCGACTCTCTGATCTGGGTTTGGCCGTGGAGCTGCCCGCCGGAAAGACCATCTCCCAGAAGGTAAGCCTTTTGAAGTTGTTTTTTTTTAAGAACTTGTAGTTTACTATGACAATGAGAAACTATCAAAAGTCGGTAGCAGTAGGGATGGTGGAGAATGAAGAGATTATGAGAATGTCATGACAATGAAGGCAATAAGACAGAGAGTTGAAGACGTGAAAGGTTCCTTTATGATTGCGATCTGACAGCAAGCTTGCAGAAAAATGACCTTTTCAACATAGTGTGACAATTTCAATGGTTCACATGTCTGTAGCTTCTAATGTATTTGCAAGGGACTTCTCATGAATTGTCAATGCCAGGTGCACCGGTTTGTGTCAAGAACTGCAACACTTCTGGGATTTTCACACTCAACAGTTTCCTGAATGTATCAAGAATGGTCCACCACCCGAAAGACATCCAGCCAACTTGACACAACTGTGGGAAGCATTGGAGTCAACATGGGCCCGCATCCCTGTGGAACGCTTTCAACACCTTGTAGAATATGTGCCTCGATAAATTGGAGCTGTTCTGAGGGGAAATGGGGGTGGGGGGGTGCAACTCAATATTAGGAAGATGTCCATAATATTTTGTACACTCAGTGTATAGGTTGGGATAAAGTGACTAGGCAACAGGATTGATCATAGACAGTAGCAGCAGTGTATCTGAAAAGAGTGCAAGAGTGCAATAAAGGTCTATGCAGATAATCCAGGTAGCTACACTACATGACCAAAAGTATGTGGACATATGTGCTTGTCAAACATCTCATTCCAAAATCCTGGGCATTAATATGGAGTTGGTCCCCCCTTTGCTGCTATAACAGCCTTCACTCTTCTGGGAAGGCTTTCCACTAGATGTTGGAACATTGCTGTGGGGACTTGCTTCCATTTCAGCCACAAGCCACAAGAGCATTAGTGAGGTCAGGCACTGATGTTGGGTGATTAGGCCTGGCTCAGCGTTCCAATTCATCCAAAAGGTGTTTGATGGGGTTGAGGTCAGGGCTCTGTTAAGGCCTATCAAGTTCTTCCACACCGATCTTGAAAAAAACATTTCTGTATGGACCTCACTTTGTGCACGAGGGCATTGTCATGCTGAATCAGGAAAGGGCACAAAATTGTCTAGAATGTCATTGTATGCTGTAGCGTTAAGATTTCCCTAGTCCGAACCATGAAATGTTTCATCACTCCAGAGAATGCCTTTCCAGAATCCAGAATCCAATGGCGGTGAGCATTACAGCACTCCAGCCGACACTTGGCATTGCATATGGTAGTCCTTGACCTGTGTGCGGCTAGTCGGCCATGCAAACCCATTTCATGAAGCTCCCGACTAACAGTTCTTGTGCTGATGTTGCAGTTTGGAACTTGGTAATGAGTGTTGCAACCGAGGACAGACGTTTTTTACGCGCTGGGCGCTTCAGCACTCAGTGTTCCCGTTCTGTGAGCTTGTGGGGCCTACCACTTCGCGGCCGAGCCGTTGTTGCTCCTAGACATTTCCACTTTACAGTAACAGCACTTACAGTTAACCTTGGCAGCTCTAGCAGGGCAGAAATTTGACAAACTGACTTGCTGGAAAGGTGCTATCCTTTGACGGTGCCACGTTGAAAGTCACTGGGCTCTTCAGTAAGGCCAATCTACTAACAATGTTTGTATATGGAGACTGCATGGCTGTGTGGTCGATTTTTATATACCTGTCAGCAACGGTGTGGATGAAATAGCCAAATTCACACATTTTAAGGTGTCCACATACTTTTGTATATATAGTGTATTTGGTTAACTATTTAGCAGTCTTATGGCTTAGGGGTAGAAGCTGTTCAGGGTCCTTTTAGTTCCAGACTTGGTGCACCAGTACCGCTTGCCATGCAGTAGCAGAGAGAACAGTCTATGACCTGGATGGCTGGAGCTTTTGACAATTTTTATACCTGCCTAGGATGAGCTATTAGATGATGGGGCTAAATATGTTTTCCCTGGAAATGGGGTCCTGCCAGGGTTAGGGTTAGTGACTTTTGACCTAATTTATATTCTATCTGAACCCTCTCTCTGTCTCTAAAGCATTTGCTGTAAATCTGGAGAGGGCTTACTGGATCGTTAAGGATCTGTCCAAGAGGAGACTGCCTTCATTATATAATCCATTTGATCCCTAGTGGTTATTATAGCCCAGCCTTTGCTGGGCTTATAGGATGAACATTTTTGGGGCTGAGTGACTGCGTTGAAAGTCAAGTTGGGGGTTTGGTTGGTTTGGGTAGGGAATATGTCAAGGGGTGTCCTCTTGCAACAAACACTGATCTCAACAGTGAAAAAGAGATTCTGGGATCATTTGTGTACAGTTTACTGCCTAAACTTGTGTACAGCACCTTTGTGCTATTTAAAGATAGGCTATACTTATGTAGCCTATTGAGAATGTAGAATGGTCTATGGAACATGTCTGTCTTTCCAACAAACCAGGATTCAAAAATCTGACCAATCAAAGACACAGTACAGGAGTTTGCAAGACAAAGAACAAAAAAACAGATAGTTTAGAAGCATCTCCTCAAATCAAATCAAGTCAAATATTATTGGTCACATACACGTGTTTAGCAGATGTTATTGAGGTGTAGCAAAATGCTTATTTTTCTAGCTCCACTTAAATAACGCAGTAATATCTAACAAATAACATATAACAATTTCACAATAATACACACAATACACACAAATATAAAGTAAAAGAATGGAATTAAGAATAAATAAATATTTGGATGAGCAATGTCGGAGCAGCATAGACAAAGATACATTAGAATAGAATAGAATACATATGAGATGAGTAATGCAAGATATTTACACATTATTAAAGTGACTAGTGTTACGTTATTTAAGTGGCCAGGGATTTCAAGTCTATACAGGGAAGCAGCCTCTAAGGTGCTACTGATGGCTATTTAACAGTCTGATGGCCTGAGAGTCTCTTAGTCCCAGCTTTGATGCACCTGTACTGACCTCACCTACTGGATAACAGCGGGGTGAACAGGCAGTGGCTCGGGTGGTTGTTGTGGCGGTAAGCAAATTGGGGCGGTAAGCAAATTGAAGTGGGTTTAGGGTGGCAGTTAAGGTAGAGGTGATTTGATGCTTGACTAGTCTCTCAAAGCACTTCATGATGACAGAAGTGAGTGCTATGGGGCAATAGTCATTTAGTTCAGTTACCTTTGCTTTCTTGGGTACAGGAACAATGGTGGACATCTTGAAGCATGTGGGGGATGCAGACTGGGATAGGGAGAGGTTGAATATGTTGGTAAACACTCCAGCCAGCTGGTCTGTGCATGCTCTGAGGACGCGACTAGGGATGTCAGCAGCCTTGCGAGGGTTAACATTCATAAATGTCTTACTCACGTCATCCACGGAGAAGGAGAACCCACAGTCCTTGATAGCGGGCTGCATCGGGGCACTGTGTTATCCTCAAAGCGAGCAAAGAAGGTGTTTAGCTTGTCTGGAAGCAAGACGTCGGTGTCCACGACATGGCTGGTATTCCCTTTGTAGTCCGTGCCACGTACGTCTCGTGTCTGAGCCATTGAATTGCGACTCCACTTTGTCTCTATACTGACATTTGCCTGTTTGATTGTCTTGCGGAATTAATAACTACACTGTTTGTATTCGGCCATATTCCCAGTCACCTTGCCATAGTTAAATGTGGTGGTTTGCGCTTTCAGTTTTGTGTGAATGCTGCCATCTATCCACAGATGTTAGGGTAGGTTTTATTTCTTGTTAGGGTAGGTTTTAATAGTCACAGTGGGTACATCATATTCTATACACTTCCTGATAAACTCAGTCACCATATCAGTGTATTCGTTCATGTTATTCATAGAGGCTAACCGGAACAAATCCCAGTCCGTGTGATCAAAACAATCTTGAAGTGTGGATTCCGATTGGTCAGACCATTGTTGAATAGTCCTTAGCACGGGTACTTCCTGCTTGAGTTTCTGCCTATAGGAAGGGAGGAGAAAAATGTAGCTGTGATCAGATTTGCCAAATGCAGGTCGGGGGAGGGCCTTGTAGGTATCCCGTAAGTTGGAGTAGCAGTGGTCAAGTGTTTTAGCAGCGAGAGTACTACAGTCAATGTGTTGATAGAACTTCAGTAGCGTTTTCTACAAATTGTATTTGTTAAAATCTCCAGCTACAATACACGTGGTCTCAGAATATGTGGTTTCCAGTTTGCATAAAGTCCAGTTAAGTTCTTTAAGGGTCATCGTGGTATCGGCTTGAAGGGGAATATACACAGCTGTGACTGTAACCAAAGATCATTCTCTTGGGAGGTAATACAGTTGGCATTTGATTGTGAGGTACTCTATGTTGGGTGAACAAAAGGACTTAAGTTCCTGTATGTAATCACAATCACACCATGAGTAGTTAATCATGAAAAACTCACCCCTGCCCTTCTTCTTCCAGGAGAGATATTTATTCCTGTCTGCGTGATGAACTGAGAACCCAACTGGCTGTATGGACTCAGACAGTATATCCCTATAGAGCCATGTTTCCATGAAACAGAGTATGTTTACAATACCTGATGTCTCTCTGGAAGGAAATCCTCGCCCTGAGCTTGTCAAGTTTATTATCCAGAGACTGAAAATTAGTGAGTGATATACTCGGAAGTGGTGGGTGGTGTGTGTGCCTCCTTAGTCGGACTAGAAGTCCACTCCGAATACCTCTTCTCCACCTGCAGTGTTTTGGATCAGCCTCTGGAATGTTACGTTTTTTATTTGACCTTTATTTAACTAGGCAAGTCAGTTAAGAACAAATTCTTATTTTCAATGACGGGCAGTGAACAGTTGGTTCACTGCCTGGTTCAGGGGCAGAGCGACAGATTTGACCTTGTCAGCTCGGGGATTCGATCTTTCTGTTACTAGTCCAACGCTCTAACCACTAGGCTACCTCCCTAATCAGTTCAACGGCCCTGGACAAAGGATCCAATTCGGGAAAGTCGTATTCCTGGTCGTAATGTTGGTAATGCTGGTGAGTTACCGTCGCTCTGATATCCAAAAGTTATTCCCGGTTGTATGTAATAACACAAAAACATTCTGGGCTAATAATGTAAAGAATAACACTTAAAAAACTAAATACTGCAAAGTTGTCTAGGTGATTCAGAGTAGACAAGGCTAATTGTGTTAATTGTTATAATTGTGTTGGTCCCTGGGTGTTTAACTGATACTTGATGAAAAGTGCATATGTGGAAGACTTTTTCCTGTGCTAGTTCCTAAGATGATGTGTGTACGTGTATCAATCATGTGAACCAGACTACCATTAGCTGTACTGTAAAAATTATTCATTATTGAGTTTTACAGATTGGGGCATCTCTGCAGGTCAATAGTGGCAAAGAGTAAGTTGCAGGCTCTATAGAAGCCCAGTAAGCTCATTATCCAGTGATCTTCTCTGGTCCTCATTGGCAGACCAGGGAGCTGTGGCTAACCCCCCAAAGGCTTGGCTGGCTTTGGCCTTTTAAGCCTCTTACTTAGCAGGCATTACACAAATCTGTTCCCTGATCAGACTGGTCAAATCAGGTAAACCATACATTAAAGAATGTATGTGTAGTGTTGTTATTTCTTGACTATGTATTAGTGAGCCCAATAAAATAACTTTGCCTGTGGGGTTTCATGTAAAAGCATACATATCCATATTGTTGGGCAGTTTTGAAGTGATTTAGATTTAGATTTTACTACAATAAAAGTTGAAAAGGTCATGCAGAATACCCAAGGTACTCAATGGAGTAAGCAAGGTGATCTCTCCCTTGTCCATTGCCCTTGGATCTACCAAAAAAGTCAAGGAATTAGAGGACAAAGTTTTCCCCAGCTGTTTGGCCAATGTCCTCACTGAGTCAAGGCTGGACCAATCAGGTGTTTGGAGGGCTTTGATTTGACCAATCACAGGGAGTATTCCATAGCTGATGAAATGAAAAATCCAATGCAATCCATGTTTTGGAGAGGTGCTTTCAACGTGCTTAGCGTTTAAGCCCCGGGTCAATAGTCAACTTAAGAATGGGAGTGGCAAGTCCATTCCTCTTAAATAAGTGTACAAGGAGAAACCTGGCAAGCAGGCCTGCTTAAACTCATGCAGGATAAAATCTAATAGATATCTGATACCAGTCAGACAAGGGGAGAAGCCCTTGAAATCATGCTAAAGATCTAATTTATAGGGCTGTGGTAGCAAGCACACTTTGAAGGTATCATCCTCTACAGCATGGTTCCCCAACTGGTGGCCTGTAGGGCAAATTTATCCCCCCCAAGTTTTCTAAGCAAAACTAAATAAATAATATGTATTTTATTTTATGTTCATTGTTGGCCATAAAAGACTGTAAAAACATCAGGAAATGAGCTCCAAGTGATTTTAATTTTGGAAATCTGTTCCCAAGTATTCCCACGCATAATAGAGAGATACATGTGATCATATACAACGCAAGGTTTGAAATTATTACGTTTTAGTCAAGACAAAATCGCCCCGCGGCTGAATCTAGTTGATAATCCCTGCTCCACAGTACAAAACCACAGGTTTGATCATTCTCAACAGGATGTATTACTACTCACATTTGTATTGCTGCTGTTCCAGTTTCAACTGACCTGAGCCCTAGGACCATGCCCCAGGACTACCTGACATGATGACTCCTTGCTGTCCCCAGTCCACCTGGCCATGCTGCTGCTCTAGTTTCAACTTCCACCTGACTGTGCTGCTGCTCCAGTTTCAACTGTTCTGCCTTATTATTATTCGACCATGCTGGTCATTTATGAACATTTGAACATCTTGGCCATGTTCTGTTATAATCTCCACCCGGCACAGCCAGAAGAGGACTGGCCACCCCACATAGCCTGGTTCCTCTCTAGGTTTCTTCCTAGGTTTTGGCCTTTCTAGGGAGTTTTTCCTAGCCACCGTGCTTCTACACCTGCATTGCTTGCTGTTTGGGGTTTTAGGCTGGGTTTCTGTACAGCACTTTGAGATATCAGCTGATGTACGAAGGGCTATATAAATAAATTTGATTTGATTTGATTTAATGCTATGATTGTGCATGGTTATCCATATAGATGTGTGAGTGTGTTTCTGTCTGTCTGTGTGTATAGAAAATGTGCCAAACTAAAACTAAAATGTATATATTTCAAACATACTGTACAATGATGAGTTGTCCTCTTATTGTCTCCTTCATCTTTCTACCCTACTCCTGAATCTCTCTCCTACCTCCCCTACCCCGTCCCAGGCTGGAACCGGAGCATACATGGCCCCTGAGATCCTACAGGATGTTCCCTATAGGACGTCCGTGGACTGGTGGGCCCTGGGCTGCAGCATCTACGAGATGGTGGCCGCCTACACCCCTTTCAAGGGTCCCGAATCCGGGAAGCAGAAGGTGGAGAAGGAGGAGGTGCAGCGTCGCATCATCAATGATGAACCCCCATGGGAGCACAAGAACTTTGATGCGCCCACAAAGGCCATCATCCAGGAGTTCCTTAAGAAGAAGACTGATGAACGCCTGGGCTGCAAGTAAGAGCATCGGTCCGTCCAGGCTACGACTAATATTTGCAATAATAACAATTCTCTATTTCCTACTGATGTTGTCATTTATGAAGAAACAGCCCTTTCAAGTCAGGTAGCTCACCATTGCTGGGATAATAGCGTTTTGGCTGTCTGGCTAGCTTGATGGCAAGGGTTGGCCATTCCTTTTCAATTCCATTCAATTTCCAGTTCCAAGTGATCCTTATTGAATTGGAATGTCAGTGTACTTCCTGAATTTACAGGAATTTAAATGGAATTGACCCCAACCCTGTTGATGGCAAATATGCTAGCATGCTGATACAACAGATTTTCAACTCTGTTATTAGTCATCTACCTACATTACAATTGATCAAGGCAGAATCAAGACTATCCAAAGCACTCTGAAAACAACTAGTCAACTGTGTCGTAAACCTATTTAGCCTTGACCTGCCAGTATGATCCTAATGCGGAGGTGTCAAAATTCTGTCCTCTACAGGGGAGGCGGCGAGGATCCCCGAAAACACGAGTGGTTCAAGGCCATCAACTTCCCTCGTCTGGAGGCTGGTCTGATCGACCCCCCTTGGGTGCCCAAGCCCAACGTGGTGTACGCCAAGGACACTGGCGACATTGCTGAGTTCTCTGAGATCAAGGGCATTGTGTTCGATGCCAACGATGAGAAGTTCTTCAAGGAGATTGGCACGGGAGCCGTAGCCATTCCATGGCAACAGGAGATGATAGAAACGGGACTGTTTGACGAGCTCAATGACCCCAACAGGAAAGAGTCCGCTGGGGGGGGTGACGACGAGGGAAAGTCTGGCACGTGCACACTGCTGTGAGCAACCAAAGTTGGCACATATATACACAAGTGTGTCACCGACACATCAACTGATTCGCTCATGTTCTGTAAAACTACAACAAAAAATTACACACACAAATTATTTTACAAGGGAGGAGAGCAGCAGGAGAGAGAGAGATGAGGTATCCTTCCCTGGAACGGGTTGGTTGCCATTGATTTTAGTAGCCAAATGTGGCTTTACCAAGATTGGTATTGTCTCTTCAGATTGCAGCTACTCCCAGATGTTTCACATGATGTAGTAGTGCCCCCCTGGTCAACATGGAGTAAGAGTAAAAGAGTAAAATACAAAAACATTATATGATTAATGGATAAATACAGGCCTCTGGTTACATACAACCTGCACCAGAAAGATTAGCATATGCAGACAGCAGTGCTAGCCCTCAAACCTAGGCATTGGCCACAATGGAGCACGATATGCTGAATGAATTAGTTCAGGAATATGGTTGGGATCTCGTTCTTGATTGTGGTGCATTAATTTAATTTGATACAGCTATGTTTTTTTTCTCGCTCCCCCCACCCTCCTACATTCCTTTTGCCTCTCTAAAGGCAGAGGTGATAACTTTTTTGGGACACTTCACCTATATTACAAATTTCACCTGGAAGCAATCAAAAGCAAATAAATTATGATTTCTACCAACAGAAATGATTTCAAATTAAATGTGGTGGAGGTAACATTTACTTACCTACAGTGACTCTTCACCTTTAAACCCAGTGAAGTCAATCACTACATTTCCAAGCAGGTGGACTTCACAGTCCAGCATCTAGTTTTATTTTAAAACGGTGTTGTATATGAATATAAATATGTATATTTATGCACTGAGAGGGGAGAAATCCACAGATTAGGTGCTAGTCAGAACTGGAAGAATGCTCAACTCTTGTGTTTGGGAAGGTTCTATGCCCTGGTTTGTCAGGAGAGAGGAATGTAGAGAAAAGGCCGTTGGACTCTATATTCGAAAGTTGAACATTTAGAGGAGTTGTGTTCTTGTACCAGCCCCCCCCAAAATGTGAATTTTTAGGGCTTTCTTCCTCCCTGAGATATGTGTGTGCACCTTTAACTAGAAAATTGCTTCCATCGATGTGATTTGTCTGAAGTTCGAGATATATGTACAAATCTCAAGTTAGAATCTAGTTAGCCAGCTAGCCTTCAAAACCTTTAACAAAAAAAAAATCACATTTCCCTTTTGTCTTGTCTCAAGACTTATTTCATATAACTTTAAATTGACAAACTTTCCAGATCTTGACCAGTATTATGTTTTTACAGTAAATATGTTAATTATACTCTGAATATAAATATACTTGTAAATATAATATGAGAGAAAACATTACATATGCTACTGTAGGAATGTCAGACATTTATCAGGGACTTGCTTGAATTTTGAATTATTTGAATAAAAAAAAGATATGTATTTTACAGTTTGTGTTTTTTCTTACTACCTGCGGTGGTCAACCCTAACCCGGACGATGCTGGACAACTTGTGCACCGCCCTATGGTACTCCTAATCAACGCCGGTTGTGATAGAGCTTGGAATCGAACCAGGGTCTGTAGTGACACCTCTAGCACTGAGGTGCACCACTCGGGAGCCCCAAAATAGATGCATTACAAAATGGCATTTAGCTACTGAAAAGGATAGGTGGGGAAAATAGAGCTCAACCCTGGGATTTGTTTAGGTGACCAAATCAATAGACTACTGGAGGGGAGTAAGCACAGGGTGAAAGAGACATGGAAAAGGAACGAAAGAGTGGGAGAGGAAGCAGAGCAAAAGATGTATGAAGAGAAAACTGTGTGCTTTTTATTCGTTTTTGAGTGAAACAGAATGGGTGGAGGGGACATCCCTGACATTTACCCCAGTGTGGCATTTCGCTCCCTTACTGCAGAGACGATATTCCAAGGGCGGGGCTTAAGGACCGTTAAGCGAGTGACAAAGGTAGAAGAAGCTACTAGAGCTAAAAGCAGAGAGATTATCTTTTAAGAAGCGGGACTCAGGTATTGACAGTTATTGATGGTGAAAGACAGTGCCTCAAACTGTTGGATCCTAGAGTTCAACATTGTATCGCCATTGCCTGTCGCAGGGATTTTCCTGATTCAATAGAAATTCAAGCTTTTCTGATCATGACATTATCCTCCAAGATTGAAATGTACTTATCCCCAAACCAATATCCTATTTTTCCTGATGGTCTATGTTGTAGTCACATTCCTGCATCAGCCTTTGAAAATAGGCCTACTATACAAGTAGTGTAATACCTTGGCTAAACATGTAGCCAATAAAGCTAGCAAGTGCTGGTTTATGTGTAAGGTTCTGAACATATTAGTTTGCTCCAATATCCTTACAAACAGTGTCACGATGACTGGAATCAATAGCAAGCAAGAAACATTATACTTCTCTCGGCAAGCAAGCCCCTTCAATTAATGTATTCCTCTATATCACAGTATGCTTAAGGTAAATGACTTATGGTAATCAAAGTAATTATCTAATTGCCAACCAAGATCCTTTAATTGAAGCTGATGCATACGATCTACTACTCATGAAAATGGGTGATTAAACACAATTATCGCATGAGAGCAAACCATTAGGTTACTACTCTGCTAAATATCACCACTGGGTAGCACCATCGCAAGATTCCTTCCAGCAAGCAAGGAAGGAATCTTCAGTCGACCGATTTCTGTCTTAATGCTGCTGACCTCTTGTGGTAAAAGTAGAATATCACATGTTACTTGCACCTGGACAATCAATAAATAGCCACACTTAAGAGGACCACAGGTTTGATTTTTCCTCCTCCCAAATCACCTTTTAATCCATAATTGTTGCACAGGTCTTAAGGCATCCTGCATATGAAGTTGTTCTTTCAAGATGTAGGTTCCATTTCAGACTGTATAAACATAGCTTTGAATATGATCATATCCTGTAAATATTTCTTTAAATAATTTCTTTACAGTGCTCAGACATTGTGTTCTGTGACAGAAAAAAATAGAGTGTGAATCCATTAAATATATACATTGAGAAAGACAGACACAGACGGTAGAGAGTAGGAGAGAGAATATATAGACAAACAGACAAGCATTCAGACCCAAAGATAGGTACATATACATACAAGGATATACAGTACATAGATACAATGGATTGCATTTACACAGCGCTTTCTCACAGGTCTCCAAGCGCTTTACATTGTGTTGGGGTGGTGTGTGAGTGCGTAAGTGATGTGGTGTGTGTGTGTATGTGTGGTAGGATAACTCCCCTCATCCTCCATCAATGTATAGCACCCACCTGGGCGTTGCACAGCAGCCATTTTGCATCCGAACGCTCACCAAACAATGGCTGTTACAGTGGCGAGGTATAGGGGTAAAGTAAACAGACACATAGACATGCAGCCGGGACAAGACCGGGTTGTGTTCAGACCACACCACACATACTTATCTACAGTTCCCTATTATAATATGACAAAGTTCAAAATGTGGTCCCAAGAGGAAAAGGGTTCTCAAAGACATTTAATTGTTGAGGTCATCTCAGTTTGACAGTGTTTAACTGTCTTTGACCTTATGATTTAGTTGTCCCTATGTGATTTTCAGGAATAATTGTTGGTGAGAGGGTCAACTGTAAACATGATTGTATTGGCAGTGGATGAATGAAAGTGAAATACAGATTGAGGCTAACTCCTGACTGTTGATCCAACCCATGGCAATAAGCAAGGATCTAGGTTCAGTTTACCACATTTAATCTCCAATCTAAACCATTTGGGAATAGAAAATAAGCTCCTAGATCAACACTAGAGCACTGGGTCAGACAACAAAAGCCGACTAATAGAAGGGAATGATGGCCGTTAGGTTGGTAAATCGTGAAAGACTCCTGCTAGAATGAGATAATGAAGGATAGGAAAAAGATGATGCCACATTATAGTAAACATAGAAGCAAACAAGGCAACTAGATGTTCCATTGAATTTGGCAGGATTACCGTTTTTTCCAGGAGATACAGTAATTAAAAATGGATGACATCACTGCCCTATCCTTCTTTGATCCAATCCCAAACCGATCTCTCACCCCCTACCACTAGGCACTATTCTAGGCCCGTTTTGGGTGTGATGTACTGTAGATCTAAAAGGAATGGTATCCTCTATTATATGATAATTGCTCCATCTAGCACTCTTGCTATGCTTACACATATCCAACACGATCAGAAATACAAGATCGCGTCAACAAGAACCTAAAAAGAAGTTATTCAAATCCAGGTTTCGGGGTTCACAGCACTGCTGTTTTTTAAGCTTTCCCTCTCACACCTAACCAGAGACTAACCTGTAACACCAGATGAGTAGGCTATCTGGCCAATCAAGGAACTACCGAGGCAGTATGAATAATACCAGATTAAAATGTCCCTCGCCTAGGATATGGAGCAACGGTGGAGGGATTGGTTTGGAATTAGGCCCATTTTTATTCTAATAGGAATCGTCCGGGGAAGGTCAGAACCACATTTCTCCACACTATCCTCCTCCTCGCTACTCCCTACTCTTTGACTGTGATTCGGAAGGTGACACGGCCCAGGAACTTGTCTCGATCGTCGTTGTTGCGCAAGTCAGATCCTTCGATCCGGCATTCGATGGTCAGCTCTGTGTTGTAGTCGTCCTTGTTCAGCAACAGCTTAACCGCAACCAGGGGCTGCACATACCTCTCCTACAGACAGAGAATGGGGGGGTAGAGAGGTGGGGAGGGAGAGAGAGATAAAGAGAGGTGGAAGGAAGGACCAAAAAGAGGGAGGGTGAGACACAGTAAGAGTGCCACAGGGTGGTGAAGAAAAGAGGGGCAAAGGAGTGGAAGGGAAAAATGATAATTGACCAACAAAGACTGTTGTTGCTCATCCAACGGTCTTTCAAATTCTTGCATCATTGTATAATAATGCTTTCCGATATAGCACCAACCAGTACGACAAGACAAAAATGGATAAACCTTGACCTTTCACCCAAACTTACATGAAGCTTATTGCCGTAGTAAGGGAAATACATTTTATCGAACCGCCCCTCACTAGGGAAGTACTGCATCTGTATGGGGGTGTCCCTCTGAAGAGGCAAAGGAGGAAGAGAAAGAATAATAGTCAACACAGAAAAAATGATAGAAGAGCAAGAGTATGTATAGCCTATCCCATGTCTACTGTTGGGACTTCATATAGATCTGAAAGGGTTGGATAGAACAGCTCAATGAACCATAGGTCCATCCAATGGTCTTCCAAATTCTTGCATCAGTAGATAAAAGGCAGCTGTGAAAGTAGATTTATTTATTCCGGTATGGGACCTCCTATGTAGCGCATGCACACATTTTTTTAATGAGCCTAATAGTACAGACATGTCATTTAACTGTCAAAATGTATTTACATTTTAATGGGGCAAGAAGACAACCAGTCATGATGTTTTCATCTGATTGTCTAACAATTTTTTTTTTTTAAGTAGGCTACATGTTCATCCACTTGCCTAAAAAAATCCAGCATCTATTAAAACACTGAAACGGGTTGGCTAATCACGTTCAACAATTGTCATTACATTAGGCACACTTGAAGCCAGAATTGATTGATGCGTCCAACTGCTGTCTGTGCGCATCTCGGTCCTGGCCAGTCATCTCTGCTTTCGCAAAATGTTAGTGTTCATGTCGAACCACAGGACATTTTGGAGTGTGGCTGACAAGTGGTAATGATAAATTATTGTGTAATAACCTACAGTTTTCGTGTCATCTTTGTATTCATTATTGTGATAGGCTCGTATTTAACCAGTACGCTGTACCTGCACTATTTAATTTGCCCTACTCTGTACCGGACCGGCTTACTTTCTCCTCCGCTTAATATCCCTCTATGTTGTGTGTCAATTTTGCCATATTGCGCACACCTATCAAATCTTTTTCAGATCTACACAAGTTCATATGAGTATGTAAGAATAATATATTATCTAAGATTTTGATATATTCCGAAAGCTGCGTTCACTGTAATGTAAAACCATTCGCTTTTACATTAAGCAACGCCTACTCTTTCTGGGGTCCATGAGAGGTCAGAGTCAATGGCCCGTTTGTATAATAACACTGGTAGGTTCTAAAAGGTTCCTATTATAAATGTTGGTATGCTGCATCAAACAGGACCACAAGAAGCAAAAGCAACTCGAAAATCAAGCAGATAACACAATAGAGCACTTAAAAAGGGGGGAGACAACAAAACAACCCTGTAAGTTGCTAGTACAATGCAAGTTATTTCCACGAGGTAGTAACTTGCATACTGTATAAACATATACACTTCCACATCGCTAAGCTTACCCTAAACCTTCAACTGGAACAATGCAGAAAAACAAAATCATACCAAATCAGGAAAAAAGAAGACACAAATATCAACATAAACAATAAATAACAAAAATGATATAAAGGTAACCAGAGTATATGACGATCTTCAAACACAGACAAAAACACACATACTGAGATCATGATGACATTTACCTTTGCTGTGCAGTTGACATAGGGATCTCCACGCGGCTTCAGCCCAATGATCTGTGAATGGAACACCAATTAACCAATCAACGAATCAGAGAGCCGACGTCACACAATCGGCTGATTTAAATCATTACCATCAATGTGGTCTACTCTGAGTAATCCAATGGGATAGAAACATATATAAGAGAGGGTGAAAAGGACAGCAAAACTTAATAGTAGAGAATGGTAACAAAGAGAAGCAAATGGAAATAACTAGATTGAGGAGGAGAGAAATCCACTATTGGCTAATGTCGTCTACTGATACATGCAAGGCTCTTGTGAATGTGTATTTGAATTGGGACTGGTGAACTACACAGCACTGCCCTGGATTTAATTGGGTCTGCACTTATCCAATGTGCACTTCATCAGGAGCCGAGTTTATTCAAGTCAATGACATGCATCTGGTGAGTATTGGCTTCATCCCAATTATCTACCATTTTCCCAAAATGTGCACTTCCCTGTCATGGATTGAAAAGTGGTAGAAGCCAATGCTTAAACCAATCCAATGTTTTTAGATGACGGGGAGTGTGCGAGTACACACTTTGGAAAGAAAGAGAATTGGGACACATATGTATCCAAAGAGAAGAGGGAAAGGAGGAGGTACCCTATTCATTTTGAGGAGGACACAGGGTCTCCCCTCGGTGTAACCGAACGTGGAGTCGGACAGGCCGGAGCAGAGGCTCAGATCGCTCCTCTTGAACTGACAAACCTTCCTCTGCTCGCCCACCTCGCCCTCCTGCTCAAAGTAGCCCCCGGCCGCGCACGCCACATTCCTCTCCTGCTCCGTGTCATTGTAATCTGAGAAAAAAACGATAATGACAGACTTGTATGACTTTTTATTATTGGTCTATTAGTCTCGTGTTGCCATAGCTCCAAAATCACATCAATGTCACACCTCCCTTGGAGGTCTGGTGAATTTTGAATGATCAGGCAAGATTTTTATTGGATGTTACATTTCAATAACCGGAAAAAGGGATGTTTCTTTTTTGGTGAGTTTATGAACTAATTTACCGTCTGGTGATGTCCACTCCATTCCGCTAAAACAGTCATTTCAGGCAGTCTTTTCAAACAGATCTTACACAAAAAAGGGCATTATCATCATCAATTTCACAGTATCATTCCAACCTCATAGTGTGGAAATATTCAGGAGCTTGTTGTGCGGGATGGGCAATTGAATGCAAGCGTAACAAAAAAAAGTTAATTGTGAAAACATTTAGAGCCTGTGTCTATCTATGGCAACAGTAACCAGCTGCTTTTACACAACGGTTTGACTATTTTAATGTTTAATGTTTCTTTTGAAAAAAATATTTTAAAAGGAATAGTTTCACCATATTAAAATGTGAGGTCAGGTCACGTAACAGGGAAGACCGTAAAATGAGGGAAAGATTGTTGTTTTTGTCCTTGAAATTAATCCCTAATCACATTAAAGAAATAATAATCTTCAGAAATGACTTTGTCAAAGCAACAAAATAATTAAGGCTTTACAATGATGGTGAAAAGTTGAAGAAATGTTGGGGTTAAGTGGGTTAAAATCTTCCTAGAGGATGTCAAAATGCTCCATTTGGGCACTTTATCGTCTTTATTCATATTATTGAATTGATTAAGTTTATTAAGTTTTCAAAATGTGTGCACAAGTGCTACTTAAAATGTCAAAGGGGCACAAAAGGCACTCATTTTTTGGAACGACCCATAACGCAACATTATATTTCATAGACATGCCTATAAAGCATGATTGAAAAGTACAAAGAGAGAAATAAAGAGAGAAAAGAGAGAGAGAGAGAGAGAGAGAGAAAAAGAAGGCAAGTTAGAGAGAGAGAAAAGGGCACAGATTTGGCAAGGAGACAACAAAAACCATACTCACGTTGCAGGAAAGACTCTAAGGTCTGGACATACTGGGCAAACTGGAGAGGTTGAGATCTGTTAAACAACATGTCCAATTGCTTGGGCCGGATGACCAACCCTAAGAAACAGAGAGAGTAGAGTATGAGATCACGACTACCTTCATCAAAAATACCTGGTAAAACATAGTTAAATCTACTGACAAATCAGGGTCACCAATGTTGTGTAGTAAACCCAGAAACAAACAGTAACCCTTAATTTAAAGGATACCTACATTAGGGATTCATAACACATTCATAACCCATACATGACACATTCATAACCCATACATAACACTTTCATAACCCATACATAACACATTCATCCTTATATAGGTAGCCTTTAAATAAAGTGTTGCCAAACAGACAGTATATAAAGAGTTTGGCCATTACTATTAGAGTTCAAACCAGACATCTCATCATTCAACAGTGGCTGTATAGTGCTGGGCAATATTGACCAATCGTAGTCCACAGGATTCTCAGGCTTGAAAAATGCTAACTACCTGTCCTAACCGACAAAGCGTGTGCTCAAAATCAACAAAATACAACAATTCTTGGATATTTCAGTTCCGTTTTCCCTCAGAATGACCTTGTACGCAAATAAAATCCCAATAATAAATAATCTGCCGATCTGACCCAATTGACTGATTGGTTGATTTATTCGGTTGGTTGGTTGATTGATTGAATAAATCATCTCCCTGTGGTGCTACTCACCTGGGTGTGGCACCCGGTCGCGGTACTTTGGCACATAGTCATCCAGTGTCAGCAGCATGACCCAAATGGTGAGGACGAACATCCCAGCCAGGAACGCATAGAACACCAGGTAGAACAGGAGAATGAGGCCTGTAGAGAGAAAGCGAGAGATCAATCGAGAGAGATTGATCGAGAGAGAGAGTGATTAGCACGATTCCAGACAATGTTAGCCCTCCGAGCTAAACGCTAGGTCTACACACCTGATCAGACAAGGGTCGTTTGGTGAACTGCCTCTGCCATAGTAGCGTATCAATGTGTATTTAGATAATTCATCCATGTAAATGTAGGCGTTTCAATAAGGACCGCTTTCCATGTAAATAACTGGATAAGTAGGAAAGGAGAGATGAGGACCAATTTCCAGCCTCAACTTTTTGTTGAGCATTTTGTTTTCTTATGATGATAGGCAGAATGATCAAAGATGACAGAAGAGCCTAGCATTTTGACTGAGAGGTCCATGTCTGAAGCCTCATCAAATGACAGGGCTGCCCATGGGTGCTAGGTGCTGGGCATTGGGCAACCCATAAGCTTTAGAAATATACACTGACTATACAAAACATCTTCCCATGACATAGATAGACCAGGTGAATCCAGGGGAAAACTATGATTCCTTATTGATGTCACCTGTTAAATCCACTTCAATCTGTGTAGATGAGGGGGAGGAGACAGGTTAAGGAAGGATTTTTAAGCCTTGAGACAATTGAGACATGGATTGTGTATGTGTGCCATTCAGAGGGTGATGGGCTGTCACGCCCTGGTCTTAGTATTTTGTGTTTATATATCATTTGGTCAGGCCAGGGTGTGACATGGGGTTATTTTGTGTTGTGTTGTGGTATTGGGGGTTTTAGTAGGTATTGGGATTGTGGCTGAGTAGGGGTGTCTAGCATAGTCTATGGCTGCCTGAGGTTCTCAATCAGAGTCAGGTGATTCTCGTTGTCTCTGATTGGGAACCATATTTAGGTAGCCTGGGTTTCACTGTGTGTTTGTGGGTGATTTGTTCCTGTCTTAGTGTTTTGTATTTCACCAGATAGGCTGTTTCGGTTTTCATTATTTCATTTAGTAAATTTTGTAGTTTCTGCATGTATAGGTTTTCCTTCATTAAAATATATCATGAATCATCACGTTGCATTTTGGTCCGATCCTTGTTCTACCTCTTCGTCAGAGGAGGAGATAGAAGAGATGGCTTTTACATCGGCAAGACAAAAGATGTCGTGCCTTTGAACAGGGTATAGTAGTCCTAATGCTTGGTATACTCAGTGTATTTCGATCCAGCCCATCCCCAAGAATTGGTACATAATTCAAATCCTGCATAACTGCATGTTAATGCATATTAATGTCTATTGTAAGAGACCATATGTTACAATGGATGTAAGCAATTCATATGAATCCATTGAACGACATGGGCTATAACATAAGAACTGGGACTACCATGCAAACAGACAATCAGGTTGTTGACCACACACTACAGGCCTACAGCCTACACATCTCATATAGCCAGCAGAGAATGGAGGATTCCAAAATATTTGCCTGCCCTGTCCTACCTCCCCCTCCCTCCACGCTCCTCCAACACATTCCCATCATGCACCTGCATCTTGATCAAGGGGGAAACCCATTTGACCTTGACAAGCATGCTAATGTGGGAAGCCATGCAGCCAATAGAGGGAGGAGATGTTGGGACAGAGTGAGAGAGGAGAGGAGCATCCCACTGCGCAGCACCACACAGGGTCTTAATGCTAGCTGTTAGCTCGCATAGATTTTGCTGAGCTTGCTCACCATCTTCAAAGTAACCATAGATTACTGCTATAAATTGATGATATATATTCCATAAATGTGAATACTTTCATATTATCTGTGTGTGTCAATGGTGTATCTCACTAGTAACACCAGTGAAGGTTTTAACATCAAGGTCTTCACATAATCATGCTAGCTGGTTGTTAGCCATAAATTGGTCTGTTCCAGAGGATTCACATGCACATACACGTGCACACACACAAGCACACACTGCAGATTTTTTTTTTTTTGCATTCTACTGATGTAGTACATACACTACAGGGCAGATATTGATGATTTCTGATCAAATTGTTGTGAAAAGGGCACATTCATTTAATGTATGATCTAATCTGAATGAATATAATTTGCATATAGTTTATAATTCCAATTTGGGGGGTTACCGAAGAATGCCTAGACAAGGTATAGCTCACCTTATATATCATAAACCGTGTATTTGATTTGTAGACTATATGTCTATTTGTGGTCTCAATGGAAATACACTGATTTTGGTTTCTAATTATTATGCTTAAAGGTGCGCTAGTCTCATTCATCTGTCTTGAGCTAATCAGTGCTGAAATGTACAAAGTGTCACACACACGCACCATGCACACACGTATGCGCGCGCACACACACATCATGAGGCTGACAATATGATGCTTCAAAACCAACAAGACAGAAATAGATTCATTGTCACACTATCAGGCCACCACTGCCTCGCAATGATAGAGACTATGAATGAATGGGTGAATATAATATAGTATTACTATCCGGTATTAGGCTGTGACAATATGCACATCCAAATCGAATAGCTTGCAATTATATTAATACAAATAACATAAAAATGGTTTTCGACAGTGGGCTATGCCCCAGCCCCGGTCCAGGTTTTCTTACCCCAGCTCTTCGCTGTGCGCCCACAAAACTCTCCGGTCCTTGGGTTGAAGATAGAATCTTTCCAGCTTCCAGCATTCTCATCCTCTTTCGCCGCCGATTTGTCTTCATTACTTGCCATTGTGGAAATGTGGGGTTGCCTTTTTCTTTACAAATACGAGGAACACCGGGCAATGGTATGAGGCGAAATCAGGGATGTAGGCGATATGTGGTTGGGTCAATTGTTGGAATGGAATGGGCGGCACAGTGAAGCAATGATGCTCTTGTTGATTTTTTTGTTGTTGAAAAATCTGTGACGTTTTCTGCCACTAGCGGAAGCCTCGCTCCGCTACTCAAAGCGCTGCGGCTACAGTAAAATATTCATGATAAAAGAGCGGCTTGGACAGAGTAGCCTAGGTAGCCAAGACACTAAACGAAAACGCTATAATAACGCTGGATTTATCCATTTATCATGACCTGAGAAAATTTGAGAATATGGGGTACCGAACAAATAAGATGCAAACTGGAAATATCTAGAGATTATGGTGTTGACAATGATAGGCCTATGCTTTCCATACAGTAATAGGCTATTCATGAATTCCGACTGTGGTAGCCTAGCACACCTAACATGGAGCCTATTCAGTCAGACTACATGGGAAAAATATGTGTGAGTTGTGCTGACAATGAGCATCAACCTGCTCTCTGGTGTGTGTGTGAGTGTGTGTGTGTCTGGCAACCAAAATGTGTTTGTTTTCTGTACCCCGATAACGCAGTGAGAGACAACACATTCTTTCCAGTGTTATTTAATCAAAGTTACCCACTTATTTCAAATTCAGAAAGATTCATGCTGAATTTGCAATTAAAATAAAACAATACTGAAGTGTGTCACAACCAGTGTTGTTAGGAGCCCCCCCCCCACGCGCACACACACACACACACACTGACTATTCATTCAACTTTATTGAATTTACTTTATTGAACTGACACACACACACAAACACATTGAGTATTCATTCAACTTTATTTGCTTTGCGAACCTAGAGTGTTGTACTTACTTGAAAAAAATCATGACATTATTCATTATATTGTGTTGTTGTAGCCTAGGAAGGATACATTCCTTGTCCCTAAAAAACGGAATCAATAGGGTAGGTAGCTTTTCGAGTAGTGTGCCCGGGTTCTGGGAGCGCAAACTCGGGAGCTCACAGTAGGCTCACAGTTAGACTATCTGATCACATTTGTTTCTTTCGCTGTGTAAATTGACTGGATATATTCACTGCGGTAATAATCCCAAAATTGAGTTTAGGAATTATAGGGTAATATGCGTACGCTTCTAACTATATCTTGAGCTTGTCCTCGTTGTTCTGTTGCACAATTATGCACCTGGCCTTTCTGCTGCCTCGGCTATTCCTAATCAATCTCGTGTAGTCCCAGGAAAAGCCAAACTACAAAAGCTTGTAGGACACTTATTTCAATTTATTTTCTTTACTAATAGCCTATTAGGTGAGACAGCACGATTGATCTTGCTTGCTGAAAGTAAAATAGACTACAGCATAAAGAACGGGTGGGGAGTTGGTTGTGGAGAAACCCATATGTTCCTATAGTAGGCCTATCTTAACACCAATAGGCTACATCCTGACTAAATACACCATATGAGTGGCCTGCTAATGTACCTTTCTGGACCTTCTAAACTGTAGAGAATAGACCCAAACTTATCCAGATGGTTGCAAAATCAAGACTAGGCTGTATGCAGTTATTTCGGGCATGAAACAAAACAGGAAGTTCTAGCAGTTAATCAAACTAGCCTACATCACTGCAGTTTACAGCGTAGTAGACAGTAAGTGTGTATTCACTTGATAACAATAATATATTTCTCATTGCACTGGTGTTGTAGCCCAGGGAGAATAATTTTATTGTCTAAAAACGTAGCCCTAGGCCTTTGAAATAGTGGAGTGTTGCATGTGCAGGGACAACAGAGCACGGCATGGAGGAACAGACTGACTGCCATTTCATAATCTGTTAAACGTTTTTTTTTTATTGCACTTTGTCAGGTAAATATTTCAACTATAGCCCTAATATCTAGCTAATAAACTCAGGGAAAAAAGAAACGTCATCTCACTGTCAACTGCGTTTATTTTCAGGGAACTTAACATGTGTAAATATTTGTATGAACATAACAAGATTCAACAACTGAGACATAAAGTTCCTGGACATTTCTGGGAGGAATGGTCCTGGCCCTTACCCTCTGATCCAACAGGTCCCAGACCTGCTCAATGGGATTGAGATCCGGGCTCTTCGCTGGTCATGGCAGAACACTGACATTTCTGTCTTGTAGGAAATCACTCACAGAACGATCAGTATGGCTGGTGGCATTGTCATGCTGGAGGGCCATGTCAGGATGAGCCTGCATGAGGGAGGAGGATGTCTTCCCTGTAAACGCACAGCGTTGAGATTGCCTGCAATGACAACAACCTCAGTCCGATGATGCTGTGACGCACCGCCCCAGACCATGACGGTCCCTCCACCTCCAAATCGATCCTGCTCCAGAGTACAGGCCTCGGTGTAACGCTCATTCCTTCAACGATAAACGTTAATCCGACCATCACCCCTGGTGAGACAAAACTGCGCCTTGTCAGTGAAGAGCACTTTTTGCCAGTCCTGTCTGGTCCAGCGACGATGGGTTTGTGCCCATAGGCAACACTGTTGCCGGTGATGTCTGGTGAGGACCTGCCTTACAACAGGCCTACAAGCCATCAGTTCAGCCTCTCTTAGCCTACTGAGGAATGTCTGATCACTCATGGAGGGATTGTTCGGTCCTGGTGTAACTCGGGCAATTGTTGTTGCCATCCTGTCCCTTACCTGCAGGTGTGATGTTTGGATGCACCAATCCTGTGCAGGTGTTGTTACACGTGGTCTGCCACTGTGAGGACGATCAGCTGTCCATCCTGTCTCCCTGTAGCGCTGTCTTAGGGGTCTCACAGTACGGACATTGCAATTTATTGCCCTGGCCACATCGGCAGTCCTCATGCCTCCTTGCAGCATGCATAAGGCACATTCATGCAGATGAGCAGGGACCCTGGGCATCTTTCCTTTGGTGTTTTTAAGAGTCAGTAGAAAGGCCTCTTTAGTGTCCTAAGTTTTCATAACTCTGACCTTAGTTGCCTACAGTCTGTGAGCAGTTGGTGTCTTAACGACTGTTCCACAGGTGCATGTTCATTCATTGTTTATGGTTCATTGAACAAGCATGGGAAACAGTGTTTAAACCCTTTACAATGAAGATCTGTGAAGTTATTTGGATTTTTATGAATGATCTTTGAAAGACAGGGTCCTGAAGAAGGGACGTTTATTTTTTTGCTGAGTTTATTTAGATTCTTACTTCGGTCTCAACGTCAACAGTGAAGAGGCAACTCCGGGATGCTGGCCTTCTAGGCAGAGTTCCTCTGTCCAGTGTCTGTGTTCTTTTGCCCATCTTAATATTTTCTTTTCATTGGCCAGTCTGAGATATGGCTTTTTCTTTACAACTCTGCCTAGAAGGCCAGCATCCCGGAGTCAACTCTTCACTGTTGACGTTGAGACTGGTGTTTTGCGGGTACTATTTAATGAAGCTGCCAGTTGAGGACTTGTAGGCATCTGTTTCTCAAACTGGACACTCTAATGTACTTGTCCTTTTGCTCAGTTGTGCACCGGGGCCCCCCAGTCCTCTTTCTATTCTGGTTAGGGCCAGTTTGCGCTGTTCTGTGAAGGGAGTAGTACACAGCGAGGTACTAGATCTTCAGTTTCTTGGCAATTTCTCACATGAAATAACTTTAATTTCTCAGAACAAGAATAGGACTGACGAGTTTCAGAAGAGAGGTCTTTGTTTCTGGCCATTTTGAGCCTGTAACCAAACCCACAAATGCTGACGCTCCAGATACTCAACTAGTCTAAAGAAGGACAGTTTTATTACTTCTTTAATTAGGAAAAAAAAAATCAGCTGTGCTAACATAATTGCAAAAGGGGTTTTCTAATGATCAATTAGCCTTTTAGAATTATAAACTTGGATTAGCTAACACAACGTGCCATTGGAAGACAGGAGTGATGGATGCTGATAATGGGCCTCTGTACGCCTATGTAGATATTCCATTTTTAAAAATCAGCCGTTTCCAGCTACAACAGTCATTTACAACAGTAACAATGTCTACACTGTATTTCTGATCAATTTGATGTTATTTTAATGTATAAAAAATGTGCTTTTCTTTAAAAAACAAGGACATTTCTAAGTGACCCCAAACTTTTGAACGGTAGTGTAGATCTGGGTGCCTTGTAAGGATCCGACGGCGAGTGGGTAATCTGCCTTTACGTCGATACTATTAGTCAACGTACAATCACAGGAAAATAAAATAGACGAACTACGAGCACATATATCCTACCAACGGGACATTAAAAATTGTAATGTCTTATGTTTCACCGAGTCGTGGCTGAATGACGACATGAATAACATACAGCTGGCGGGTTTCATATTTTTTTGGGGCAGGAAAGAACAGGGGTGACGGTCTATGTATATTTGTTAACAACAGCTGGTGCACGTAATCTAAGGAAGTCTCAAGGTTTTGCTCTCCTGAGGTAGAGTACCTCATGATAAGCGTTAGACCAAACTATTTACCAAGAGAGTTTTCATCTATATTCTTCGTAGCTGTCTATTTACCAGCGCAAACAGATGCTGGCACTAAGACCACACTCAATGAGCTGTTTACGGCCATAAGCAAACAGGAAGACACTCATCCAGAGGCGGCGCTCCTAGTGGCCGGGGACTTTAATGCAATGGCAACTTAAATCTGTTTTATCTCATTTCTACCAGCATGTTAAATGTGCAACCAGAGGGAAAAAAACTCTAGACCACCTTTACTCCACACACAGAGATGAGTACAAAGCTATTCCTCGCCCTCCATTTGGAAAATCTGACCATAATTCTATCCTGCTGATTCCTGCTTACAAGCAAAAACTAAAGCAGGACGCACCAGTGACTCGGTCAATAAAAAAGTGGTCAGATGAAGCAGATGCTAAGCTACAGGACTGTTTTGCTAGCACAGACTGGAATTAGTTCCGGGATTCTTCTGATGGCATTGAGTAGTACATCACATTAGTCACTGTCTTCATCAGTAAATGCATCTATGACATCATCCCCACAGTGACAGTACGTACATACCCCAACCAGAAGCCACGGATTACAGGCAACATCTGCACTGACAGCTGCCGCTTTCAAGTAACAGGACTCTAACCTGGAAGCTTCTTAGAAATCCCGCTTTTCCCTCAGATGAACCATCAAACAGGCAAAATGTCAATACAGGTCTAAGATTGAATCGTACTACACTGTCTCCGATGCTCATTGGATGTGGCAAGGCTTGCAAACTATTACAGACTACAAAGGGGAGCACAGCCATGAGCTGCCCAGTGACACGAGCCTACCACACGAGCTAAATTACTTCTAAGCTCGCTTCGAGGCAAGTAACACTGAAACATGAATGAGAGCATCAGCTGTTCCAGGTAACTGTGGGATCACGCTTTCCAAATCAAATCAAATCAAATTTGTCACATACACATGGTTAGCAGATGTTAATGCGAGTGTAGCGAAATGCCTGTGCTTCTAGTTCCGACAATGCAGTAATAACCAACAAGTAATCTAACTAACAATTCCAAAACTACTGTCTTATACACAGTGTAAGGGGATAAAGAATATGTACATAAGGATATATGAATGAGTGATGGTACAAAGCAGCATAGGCAAGATACAGTAGATGGTATCGAGTACAGTATATACATATGAGATGAGTATGTAAACAAAGTGGCATAGTTAAAGTGGCTAGTGATACATGTATTACATAAGGATGCAGTCGATGATATAGAGTACAGTATATACGTATGCATATGAGATGAATAATGTAGGGTAAGTAACATTATATAAGGTAGCATTGTTTAAAGTGGCTAGTGATATATTTACATCATTTCCCATCAATTCCCATTATTAAAGTGGCTGGAGTTGAGTCAGTGTCAGTGTCAGTGTCAGTGTGTTGGCAGCAGCCACTCAATGTTAGTGGTGGCTGTTTAACAGTCTGATGGCCTTGAGATAGAAGCGGTTTTTCAGTCTCTCGGTCCCAGCTTTGATGCAACTGTACTGACCTCGCCTTCTGGATGATAGCGGGGTGAACAGGCAGTGGCTCGGGTGGTTGATGTCCTTGATGATCTTTATGGCCTTCCTGTAACATCGGGTGGTGTAGGTGTCCTGGAGGGCATGTAGTTTGCCCCCGGTGATGCGTTGGGTAGACCTCACTACCCTCTGGAGAGCCTTACGGTTGAGGGCGGAGCAGTTGCCGTACCAGGCGGTGATACAGCCCGCCAGGATGCTCTCGATTGTGCATCTGTAGAAGTTTGTGAGTGCCGATTTCTGGGATAATGTCCTAGTCATAGACTGTTCTCTCTGTTACCTCACGGCAAGCAGTACCGGAGCGCCAAGTCTAGGTCCAAAAGACCTCTTAACAGCTTCTACCCCCAAGCCATAAGACTCCTGAACAGCTAATCAAATGGCTACCTAGACTATTTGCATTGCACCCCCCCATCTATGCATAGTCACTTTAACTCTACCTACATGTACATATTACCTCAATTACCTTGACTAACCGGTGCCCCCACACATTAACTCTGTACCTGTACCCCCTGTATATAGCCTTGCTATTGTTATTTTACTGCTGCTCTTTAGTTATATGTTACTGTTATTTTTTATTTATCTATTTTTTTCCTTAACACTTTTTTTTTTAAACTGCATTGTTTAAATTGTAAATCAAGTTTATAAATTGCTTGGCTGGGTTGATGAGACAGTGGATTGCACAGTCAGATGGAACAGAGTAAATAGGTATTTTAACATAATAGATTTAGGTCGGTGGTGACTTGTGGAATAGACACAGGCTGGAATGCAGTTTTAACCAATCAGCATTCAGGATTAGACTCACCCATGATATAATTAGCTCAACAGATATTTGGGGCTTTTAACAATCGTGGTTGCCATGGAGGTACAGCATCACTGAAATGCAATGCCAGCAAACTGAGCAAGAGGGAGAGAAAGATGATAGAAAGAGAGAATACAGCATTTCCTCAAAACATAGGATTTGTGGACCCGAGGGAGAGTGAAGTAAAGCTATAGAAATAATCACCTAAAGCCCCACATACAACACCCACGCACGCATTGATGCACAATGACAGAGCACAGTTTGTGTATGTGTGTGTGTGTGTGAGAGAGAGAGAGAAAGAGAGAGAGTTATATAACATCCATTGATTTAGTGTTCGGTGGATAGATAGGACCGTGGGAGGGGCTGGAGTGGAGGTTGAAATCCATTCAGTTCCTGCTGTCAGAATGAATTTGTTTTAGTTCCACCAGAACTTGTTCATACTATACAGCATATAGTACACTCTTTGGTGTTCTATGTAGAACCTTTCAGTTCATTGGACAATAATTAAATGACCCTTTGCTAAAAAAGGTTCTACATACAGTATGTACCCAGTGAAGGCATAGAACCTTGAGGGTTCTATCCCTAACCCAGAGTGTAATGTAGATTTTAACAATAGCTAATAAAAACAAACCCAGTCACATCAAACTCTGAAATTACAGATAACTCTGAGGTTGGAGTGGCAAACAGCATGCTTCATACAAACTTGGCTGTTGCAAGCTAAATGCTAGCTAGAAACAAAAGGAAATAATGTGTTTATTAAAATCTTACACTTTTAGATAAAAACTTTTTGTATATATAAAACCTTTTGAGCCATTCAAAATCGAACTGCCATCGAACTGATTTAAAAAACAACTGCCATTCTGATTAAAAAAACAACTGCCATTCCAGCATGACGATGCAGGACGATGGTTGAACTTGCAAATAGTGTACCAATAAGCACATACTTTTGCTTACCTTCAATTTATTAAGGTAAGCAAAATTGATTATTTAATTCAAATATATGAAGTCAAAGTCTGATAAACTATAGCTAGGCTGTAACGGGATTCTTCCTGGGAAGGAGAGGCAGACCAAAATGCAGCGTGGTTATAATTCATGGTTCTTTTAATAATGAAACTATACATGAATAAACTACAAAACAAGAACCGTGAAAACCCAAACCAGTCCTGTGTGGTACAAACACTGACACAGGAGACAACCACCCACAAAACCCAACACAAAACAGGCAACCTAAATATGGTTCCCAATCAGAGACAATGACTAACACCTGACTCTGATTGAGAACTATATCAGGCCCAAACACAGAAACAGACAAACTAGACATCCAACATAGAATGCCCACTCAGATCACACCCTGACCAAACAAAACATAGAAACATACAAAGCAAACTATGGTCAGGGTGTGACATAGGCTAGATAGATAAGGTTTAATTAGAATTTGAGCACCGTTTGTGAGCTAGCTAGCCTTTTATTTATTTATTTATTTCACCTTTATTTAACCAGGTAGGCAAGTTGAGAACAAGTTCTCATTTACAATTGCGACCTGGCCAAGATAAAGCAAAGCAGTTCGACAGATACAACGACACAGAGTTACACATGCAGTAAAACAAACATACAGTCAATAATACAGTATAAACAAGTCTATATACAATGTGAGCAAATGAGGTGAGAAGGGAGGTAAAGGCAAAAAAGGCCATGGTGGCAAAGTAAATACAATATAGCAAGTAAAACACTGGAATGGTAGTTTTGTAATGGAAGAATGTGCAAAGTAGAAATAAAAATAATGGGGTGCAAAGGAGCAAAATAAATTAAATTAATTAAATACAGTTGGGAAAGAGGTAGTTGTTTGGGCTAAATTATAGGTGGGCTATGTACAGGTGCAGTAATCTGTGAGCTGCTCTGACAGTTGGTGCTTAAAGCTAGTGAGGGAGATAAGTGTTTCCAGTTTCAGAGATTTTTGTAGTTCGTTCCAGTCATTGGCAGCAGAGAACTGGAAGGAGAGGCGGCCAAAGAAAGAATTGGTTTTTGGGGGTGACTAGAGAGATATACCTGCTGGAGCGTGTGCTACAGGTGGGAGATGCTATGGTGACCAGCGAGCTGAGATAAGGGGGACTTTACCTAGCAGGGTCTTGTAGATGACATGGAGCCAGTGGGTTTGGCGACGAGTATGAAGCGAGGGCCAGCCAACGAGAGCGTACAGGTCGCAATGGTGGGTAGTATATGGGGCTTTGGTGACTAAACGGATTGCACTGTGATAGACTGCATCCAATTTGTTGAGTAGGGTATTGGAGGCTATTTTGTAAATGACATCGCCAAAGTCGAGGATTGGTAGGATGGTCAGTTTTACAAGGGTATGTTTGGCAGCATGAGTGAAGGATGCTTTGTTGCGAAATAGGAAGCCAATTCTAGATTTAACTTAGCCTACTTAATGAGACACGTAATGAGACACAAGCTAGCTAGCTAACTCTTATAAATAAATGTTTTTTATTGTGAAATATGCCAAATAGAGCGAAAGACCCATCGTGACATTGGCAATTAGATAATTATTACTTTTATTTCAGTATTTCAGTATGGAGTCAGATTTATATAAATTTGTAAACATTTCTAAAAACCAGTTTTCGCTTTGTCATTATTGGGTATTGTGTGTAGATTGATGAAGAAAAAATGAACTTAATCGATTTTAGAATAAGGCTGTAACGTAACAAAATGTGGAAAAAGTCAAGCGGTTTGAATACTTCCCAAATGTGATGTGTCTGCGGGGCATTTTGTCTTCATTTTGGCAACTTAACTCATGCTTACTTCTGGAGATGTTCTTCTTCTTCTCAGGAACAAGCCAGGCAACAACCCATACTCAGACAGACAGAATAGGTACAAAGATTGACGTGGGACATCAAATCAAATCATAAGTTATTTGTCACATGAGCTGAATACAACAGGTGTAGACTTCATAAATGACACCATACAGGATTCTAATATGGAACCAATTTTGGTTCAGTGAAGAATAAACCTTGGATAGTCCTAGTCGGTATTAGATAGAAATTGCCTGCTTCCGAGTGTTCTCACTACCTAGAAAAACGTCATACTCATGCCCCTTTTCATGACGGTGCTAGCAACCACATGAGCGAGTGAGTGCTAGTACCGACCGGAACATTAAGCCAGACAAGACAAACACAAACAAACAGACTATACAGTTACAAGTAGTGAGTGAAGTTACGACTTTACTAAACAAGTTATACATCATACCTGTGATGAAATATTTTCCATACAGTAGCTATTTGGACACCAGGTCCCCTCATTTCCCACTCTCCCACACCGAATAGCCTGCCACAGGGCTCTACTCACAGGCTCTTTTTTCCTATGTGGGAGCATTGAGAACCATAGGGTTTTAGACTTGGTTACATGTACATTGAACAACACCGTAGCTTTTCAGGCATTGTTTTGTTATTTCTGTATAACTAAAAATCGACAACGAAGTTGGCTCTTTTACAATAGGTTCAATGGGAAAGAATGTTTATTTTCCCAAATTTGTGGTCATGGTCAAGGGTAATTCCTTCTTATGATGTGAATATTGACTGAGTTTTAAAGAACTCTATAAAAGGGTTCTATATATAACTTTTTGGGGTTCCATACATGAAGCAAGTGATATAGAACCCTTTTTGATTCTATAAGTAATGATTTTTTTCTAAGAGTCTGTACAATACAACACACATACCCACACAATCACAAACATATACACACCCACACATTTTTTATATCAAAATGACAGACACACTAGGTCTGTTAGAAGTACACGCGCTACACACCACACACTTAAGCAAATGCATTCTCCGGCACACACAATAAATATGTTTTGCCATAGTCTGATTGGTGTGAGCACAAAGTGTGTTGATTCATAGGCCAGGCCCGTCTCTATCTCATTCGAACACATTTCCCTTGTGAAATCAGCCCACTGCCAAGCCCACAGGCAAACAGGACCTCTCTCTCTCTCTTTCTCTCTCTCTCTGTGAGTGTGCATGTGTGTGAGAGAGAAAGGATAGAGAGCAAGAGAGAGAGAGAGATAGGGAGAGAGAAAGTGTGTGTGAGTGACTGAGTGAGTGAGCAAGAGAGTGAGAGAGAGGAAGTGCAAAGGTAGAGAAATGAGAAACTGTGAATAAGTGTTAGAATAAGTGGTGTGTGTATGTGTACGTGTGTGTGTGAGAAAGACTGGGAGATGGCAAGTGGGTGCTTCTGTGTAGGGGGAGATTATGCAAGAAGATAGTGTGAGAAAACTGTGTGTATTGATGCAAGAAATTAGTACAGAGAGCAGTACAGTGTATGAGTATTCCACATCACACACAATCCTTTCGTAGTTTGCAGAACCCTTCTCTTTGTGCCCAATTAGTTTCCCCTCTCTCTCATACCAGCAAAATGAGAGCAAGAATACAGTTCATTTGTTCACAATTCATCTGTCCATTGCAATGGCAATCCACAGGCTGCCAAAAGACCTACGGGAACGTGATGTGATTGACATGCTTAATATCAAACATGTTTACAGTCACGCCACCCCCTTAGTGTACCCACATGACCTGTCACTATTAAAGGTGGTGTGGCATGACATACGATCCATTACTTCCCTCAAACTCCAAGGAGGTGGTGGAACGAGATGAAAGCTTGGCGACCCGTTACTCTACTCAGAGAACCAAGGTTACATCCGCAACCCAATGTTCTCTTTCGTCTTCGTAAAGGGTCACCAAACGACCTACGGGAGAGGCTGTACCAAAGAGTCCAAAGAGTTGGATAACTCATCATTTAACTTAGTTCAGATGAGTCCCTGGGACATCTTTGTATCCACCACAGGATGCAACAGAATATAATTACCCAACAGTGTAACACAGAATTTCAACTGTGGTATACAACCGTATACACAAGCAAGCTGAAAGCTAGAATTTACAACATAAGGCTTCAATTAGGTGCAACAGCACCAAGAATGGAAGGCCTCTGTATAGAACATCCATCTCACTGATGGTTGATAAGTACAGTGCCTTGCAAAGGTATTCATCCCCCTTGGTGTTTTTCCTATTTTGTTGCATTACAACCTGTAATTTAAATGGACTTTTATTTGGATTTCATGTAATGGACATACACAAAATAGTCAAATTGGTGAAGTGAAATGAAAAAAATAACTTGTCAAAAAAATAAATCTAAACAGAAAAGTGCATATGTATTCACCCCCGTTGCTATGAAGCCCCCAAATAAGATCTAATGCAACCAATTCGCTTCAGTGTCACGCCCTGGTCTAAGTATTTTGTGTTTTTCTTCATGTATTGGGTCAGGCCAGGGTGTGGCATGGGGTTTTTGTATTGTGGTGTGTTTTGTCTTGGGGTTTTGGTGTGTATGTATTGGGATTGTAGCTAGTGGGGTTATCTAGCAAAGTCTATGGCTGTCTGGAGTGGTTCTCAATCAGAGGCAGGTGTTTATCGTTGTCTCTGATTGGGAACCATATTTAGGCAGCCATATTCTTTGAGTTTGTCGTGGGTGATTGTCCTTAGTGTCCTCTATGTTAGTTTGCACCAGTATAGGCTGTTTCGGTTTTCGTTACGTTTTTTGTTGTGTTTATTCGTGTTGTACGTTGTTCATTAAACATGGATCGCAATCTACACGCTGCAGTTTGGTCCGACGCTCCTTCACACCTAGAAAACCGTAACATTCAGTCACATAATTAGTTAAATAAAGTCAATCTGTGTGCAATCTAAGTGTCACATGATCTGTCACATGATCTCAGTATATATACACCTGTTCAGAAAGGCCCCAGAGTCTGCAACACAAATAAACAAAGGGCACCACCAAGCAAGCGGCACCATGAAGACCAAGGAGCTCTCCAAACAGGTTAGGAACAAAGGTGTGGAAAAGTACAGATCAGGGTTGGGTTATAAAAAAATATCAGAAACTTCGAACATCCCACGGAGCGCCATTAAATCCAATATAAAAAAATAGAAAGAATAAGGCACCACAACAAACCTGCCAAGAGAGGGCTGCCCACCAAAACTCACGGACCAGGCAAGGAGGGAATTAATCAGACAGGCAACAAAGAGACCAAAGATAACCCTGAAGGAGCTGCAAAGCTCCACAGCGGAGATTGGAGTATCTGTCCATAGGACCACTTTAAGCCGTACACTCCACAGAGCTGGGCTTTATGGAAGAGTGTCCAGAAAAAAAGCCATTGCTTAAAGAAAAAATAAGCAAACACGTTTGGTGTTCGCCGAAAGACATGTGGGAGACTCCCCAAACATATGGAAAAGGATACTCTGGCCAGATGTGACTGAAATTGAGAGTTTTGGCCATCAAGGAAAACACTATGTCTGGCGCATACTCAACACCTTCCATCACCCGAGAACACCATCCCCCCAGTGAAGCATGGTGGTGGCAGCATCATGTTGTGCGGATGTTTTTCATCGGCAGGACTGGGACACTGGTCAGAATTGAAGGAATGATGGATGGAGCTAAATACAGGGCCATTCTTGAGGAAAGCCTGTTTCAGTCTTCCAGAGATTTGAGACTGGGATGGGGGTTCACCTTCCAGCAGAACAATGACCCTAAGCATACTGCTAAAGCAACACTTGAGTGGTTTAAGGGGAAAGATGTAAATGTCTTGGAATGGCCTAGTCAAAGCCAGACCTCAATCCAACTGTGAATCTGTGGTATGATTTAAAGATTGCTGTACACCAGCGGAACCCATCCAACTTGAAAGAGCTGGAGCAGTTTTGCCTTGAAGAATGAGGAAAAATCCCAGTGGCTAGATGTGCCAAGCTTATAGCGACACTTGCAACTGTAATTGCTGCAAAAAGTGGCTCTACAAAGTATTGAATTTGGGGGCGGGCGGGGGAGGTGAAAACTTGAGCGTGCATAACTAATCTTATTTTTTGTTTGTTTCACAATAAAACATATTTTGCATCTTCAAAGTGGTAGGTATGTTGTGTAGATCAAATGATACAAACGCCCCCCCAAAATCGATTTTAATTCCAGGTTGTAAGGCACAAAAATGCCATACTTACCCACCCTCCTCTCCGTTGTAACTATTCCCCAGGTTGCTGCTGTGATCTCAGTCAACTTACCTGGTAAAATAAGGGTTAAAAAATACCTAAACTTAGCTTTCAGTTGAACTAACTTTGATTTTGGGGTAAACTGTCACTTTTTAAGGGTTCTATCAACCAGTGATCAATGCAGAAAATATAAGTGTTCATTGAAACACATACTTTGCTTAACAACAACAGCTAAGATAATATCACAGTGTGTCTTTATCAGTTAAATATTTACCTAGAGTCCATAAACCAATGTCCAAATGCCCACGTTGTAACAAACATATCAATTGCTAGTATACTGCTTAAAAATATCACCTCCTATCCACATTCATCTTAAGTATCAGTCAGTTATTGGATGTTTATATTACCTGTGTGTGTGTGTATATATATATATATATATATATATATATATATATATATATAGTGGTCTCTCTAGCTCCCTACTCTTTTACGATCCTATGTTATTTATTCTGGCGAAATGTTCACATGCTATATGAAAAAGCAATCATTTCTTGTATTTTTCTGTTTGCTTTTGTATATAATCTAGATCATACATTCGATTGTACTAGGTACTGATTTATTGATTTTCTGATGTATTTTCTTGCTTGACAAATCTAATTGTTCTTGAAATAGAAGCCAGGTGTGTGTGCTGACCATTTACACTGAGGATGGCCTGAGATCTTTTATTTATGCACTGTCTTGCACTATGATTCTTTGGGCCCCATGATGTCCAAATAAGCATCTTTATTTTGCATTCAAGCCTCAGTTATAGATGTATTCTTTTTTTCCTCTCCATCTTCGCCTGTATATATAAACACGCAATAAATGGCTTATGCTTAGAATTAAGCAGTTTTACACACAAAAGGTAATACACACACAACGATATACACACAAAATAACCTGAAGCTCCACTGACCTAGCATGGCTGATTACACAGACAAAACAAAGCTACCTTAATCCCATAAAGATAAGAGACTCATTCCAAGATGTGGGGATGATGATATATTGATGAAATACTCACAACAGACATAATAGGGATCAATTCTTCAAAGATAGAGGGATCTGTCAAGGCAAAGTGGTGACTGGTGAAGCAGAAGGGAGAAGAAGAGATCATGTATGAATAAATAGGTATTACATGACACAATAATAATAAACATCTATTAATTTATCGCTGTAACTAGATATAAGGGAGAGGAGGGGAGAACAAATAGACCATATGTGATTGAAACTTCTTCTTCTTCTTTTTGGATTCTAACTGCCATTGTGTGGCTTTTTCTACATGACTGACTTATGACTGACTGCATTCTTGACGGGGGCATCATGTGAGTCATGTGACCAGTATCATGTGACTCACCAGTGTTCAGTACTTTGGGGAGGATGGAGAAAGGCAGAAAGCAGAGGAATTCACTCCAGCACACACACAGTAAGTAAACAAACATTCATTGCTTCTCTATTAGAAAAAATTTGAATTGTAATTTCAGTTTACTTCCTTGATTGACCTAATTGAAATGCAATGACCTTACCCTGATACACAGTAATTAAACTGGCATTAGAGTAGTCCATGGCATGGACTAAATCTGGAATTGTATAGAGAAGAGGTACAAATGTATTTGACAGGGACTCCAATGGTAGAGCATGGCGCTTGCTACACCAGGATAGTGGGTTTGATTCCCGGGACCACCCATACTTAATGTATGCATGCATGACTTTAAGTTGCTTTGGATAAAAACATCTGCTAAATTGCATATATTATATTATACAGTATATTACTATATATTTTAACATACATGGCACCAGATGTTAACTAAAAAGGTTGTTTTCATCTGCAACATTGTCCAATAACGTTCTCTTTCATAATTTGCTCATATTCCCTCTTTACTGTTTTGCAGCGTGCCTGAGGAATTTCAGAAGAAACAATGATGAATCAATAGGATTGACAAAACTGTGTGTGTAGTAGACTAAGATTAAGCTAAACCTTGTGAAAATGAATAATTAACATGGTAACACACACTGACATGTTGACAATCTTAACACATACTATTGTTTTAAAGATACGGATTTGGAGTTGAGTGCTTGACAATAGCGAAATTGCTGGGATCTGGCTTCTGTTTGGTTAAGATTTAGACTTAAAAATAAATAAAAGACAGAAAATATGTGAATTTCCCTGGAGTGTGTGCCACCGTTCTTATCATAAATAAAGCTTAAAGATACACACACAATTCATACGTTACGAGATATGCAGTGCCTTGCATAAGTATTTAGAGCCCTTGCATTTCTTCACATTTTATTGTGTTACAAAGTGGGATTAAAATAGATTTAATTTCAATCTTAATTAAAATAGGCTTGCCACCTGGAAGCACTTATTTCTGGACATGAAGTACAAACAACAACAAATACAAATCAATGTTTTAACGTAATGTTATTTGCTTTGGTAGTTACAACATTTTTGGGGGCTTAGCACATTTAGTTTGGGTTAGCAAAATCAAAGAAAGTCTATTTATTGTTATCATTACTAATAATCAAAGTCCAAAGATAGAGGCCACTCAACTGTATTATCATAATTAGAGCTAGGGTCTGCTAAACTACTGTATGACCCCAGTGACCCCAGACCGACCCATCATGGTGCAGTTGTTCCAGGACCTCATCAGTTCTGCTGCGCTCAGCTTCTGCCAGCTGATGAAGTTGTGAAAGGGAACTCCCGTTTTCGTGTGTGTGTGTGTGTGTGTGTAAGAGAGATGTAGAAAAAGAAAGAGAGAGGTGTGGGGTGGGATATCAACAGGTACACGCATACTGTAATTATTCAGTCCTGGTGATCAACAAGGGCCTGTGTGAGTGCAGGCTTTTTTTCCAGCCAAGCAGTAGCACACTTGATTCTACTACTCAACTAACTGTAGTCTGGGTATTGCCTGTGCTGGAACACTACTAAATACTGCATATAATACTCATAAACCAGCCCTTGCAGGGTGAGACAGCCCACCACTGCTGTACAGTACATGCAAAGTGTACATCTTCTGTACTACCTACATTGTACATTATTCTCAGCCTACCTGTCCCATGTGGTGAAGGTGCATCTCTAGGTGCGTCTCCACGACTGCGTGGCCATGCACACCTCCAGCTCAATCATCAAGTTTGCGGACGACACTACAGTGGAAGGCTTGATTACCAACAACGACGAGACGGCCTACAGGGAGGAGGTGAGGGCCCTCGGAGTGTGGTGTCAGGAAAATAAACTCACACTCAAAGTCAACAAAACTAAGGAGATGATTGTGAACTTCAGGAAACAGCAGAGGGAGCACCCCTCTATCCACATCAATGGGACAGTAGTGGAGAGGGTAGTACAGTTAAGTTCCTCGGCGTACACATCACAGACAAACTGAATAGGTCCACCCACACAGACAGCATCGTAAAGAAGGCGCAGCAGCGCCTCTTCAACCTCAGGAGGCTGAAGAAATTCGGCTTGTCACCAAAAGCACTCACAAACTTCTACAGATGCACAATCGAGAGCATCCTGTCGGGCTGTATCACCGCCTGGTACGGCAACTACTCCGCCCACAACTGTAAGGCTCTCCAGAGGGTAGTGAGGTCTGCACAACGCATCACCGGGGGCAAACTACCTGCCCTCCAGGACACCTGCACCACCCGATGTCACAGGAAGGCCATAAAGATCATCAAGGACAACAACCACCCGAGCCACTGCCTGTTCACCCCGCTATCATCCAGAAGGCGAGGTCCGTACAAGTGCATCAAAGCAGGGACCAAGAGACTGAAAAACAGCTTCTATCTCAAGGCCATCAGACTGTTAAACAGCCACCACTAACATTGAGTGGCTGCTGCCAACACACTGACTCAACTCCAGCCACTTTAATAATGGGAATTGATGGAAATTGATGTAAAAATGTATCACTAGCCACTTTAAACAATGCTACTTAATGTAATGTTTACATACCCTACATTACTCATCTCATATGTATATACTGTACTCTATATCATCTCATGCATTTTTATGTAATACATGTATCACTAGCCACTTTAAACTATGCCACTTTGTTTACATACCCTACATTACTCATCTCATATGTAGAAACTGTACTCGATACCATCTACTGCATCTTGCCTATGCCGTTCTGTACCATCACTCATTCATATATCTTTACGTACATATTCTTTATCCCTTTACACTTGTGTGTATAAGGTAGTAGTTTTGGAATTGTTAGGTTAGATTACTCGTTGGTTATTACTGCATTGTCGGAACTAGAAGCACAACCATTTCGCTACACTCGCATTAACATATGCTAACCATGTGTATGTGACAAATAAATTTGATTTGAAGGTGCATCTCTAGGTGGAGATGCACAGGGCCTCCATCTGACACATATTTAAACCTGAAACAACAACAACAACCAGGGAGAGACAGAGAGAGAGAACATACACATTATTTACATCAGTAAGTGTGCATTTATGTGTTTATGGCAGAAGTGACACAGAGAAATAGGGATTCCCAGCCCAAAATCAACCCCTGGCCCACCAACCTCAACAAAAATCTGTACACCTTGCAACTCTCCAGAGCCCGAATTGGCTACCCTGCCCTAGCCCAACCTCCACAGAAACACACACATAAACACCCCAAGGGTTTGGAAGCCACGGTCAACCACATTGCGGTGCCCCTGGAGCAATTTTAGGGGCCTAGCTCAAGGGTAAACATGAGTACAACGTCTAGAATCCCACCAAATTTGTTTCTGTCAGAACTGATAAACTGGTTGCTTTCATATCCAATGCAGTGACCCTGCCTATAGAAATACTGTACCTATCTGGTTCCTTGTCACCACCGAAAAGGGTATAGAACCTAGGATGATTTTAGGACCAGGGCCAGGCCATAAATAGGATTAGGAAAATCGTCCCATCAGCAGTGCTTGAATTCACACCGGAACTGAGTTCCGAAACCTCACATTTTCTACTGCTTGAGTTCCTAAATATAAAACGGTACCGGCACCCAATATGAGAACTGGCACCTATTTCAGTCCACTGCCTATCAGCAGTGTGTGTGAGAGACTGAAACACTAACTGACATTTGTATGTCTAAATGGTCAGTATTGAAGAGAAAAGATTAGGCTTAGTTCTCTTTTACGGGCCCTTTATCACAGTTGAACAACTTCAATCCATGTTTCTTCCTCACTCTTATACCGGACTTACACTGTAAAGCCTACCCAAACCAAACTGTCCTGGCTCAGATGTTTTCTTTTTTACGTTGTTGTTTCTAGTACGGTTCCAGCAACTATGGTGGATCTGTAACCTGGCCAGCCCAGTAGAGCTCGACTTGTCTCCATTTGGCCCAGTAGTGTAAAAAGGGTGTAGTTGATCATTTAATGTCAACGATTGGCTAGGGAGATCTCAAACACCTCTATAACTCAGTGTCTCATTCGCCTATTAGCCAAGAAAAAACAGAGACAGTGCAGCCCTAGAGGACTGGAACTATATCAGTCAGTGCATTCAGAAAGTATTCAGACACCTTGACTTTTTCCACATTTTGTTACATTACAGCCTTATTCTAAAATGGATTCAATTGGATTAATACCCACAATAGCCCATTTTTTGGTTGTCCTTCTGGAACGTTTTCCCATTCCCACAGAGGAACTCTGGAGCTCTGTCAGAGTGACTATCGGGTTCTTGGTCACCTCCCTGACCAAGGCCCTTCTCCCTCGATTGCTCAGTTTGGCTGGGCGGCCAGCTCTAGGAAGAGTCTTGGTGGTTCAAAACTTCTTAAATTTAAGAATGATGGAGGCCACTGTGTTCTTGAGGACCTTCAATGCTGCAGACATTTTTTGGGAGCTCATTAGTACACCCTTGTGGTTGAATATCTTATGATACAACAATTAATAATGTTGAACAAATACCATCAAGGGATATGTAACAATTTACAATAACGAACACCTTATGAAACATCTGTGAAAACCAATCCAGCAATATTTTAGATTGAAATACATTAAACATATATATTGTTGGTACATGTGTGTCAACATACTTTCTGATTTTCTTGTACACTCACATGGCAATCAAAGACTGAAATACTGAATTCTGGTGTGTGGAATAGAGAGGAGGTGGGTGCTGTGCGGATGGGAGCCTGTCACTTGTTTTCAACATGTAGTCAGTCTTGGAAGGTGGACTCGAAGAGGGAAACTGCAAAGTCCAGGCGCTGCTGCCCTCTTTGTTCTGAGGGTTTACAGTGCTAGTGTTTTTATCTAATCTGTGCAGCTCACATTATGTGGCCAGTATGATATTTGTCTTGCTCTTTCTTAGCCGATATTGACAACATGACAATAACAGTAGCTGATGTAATGAAAAGTTGGAGGGTGGTTGGTAATGGAGGACATCAGGTGGATCCAGGTCTGGGTGTTAGGCAGAACCCCTAGGTGCTGGAAAACAGGAGCAGAGTAAAGGGAACCGGATAGGAGACAGACGTAAACAAGCAAACACACAGGTTAAAGGATTATCAGGTATGTAAAAATACAGTTATTGAATGATTAAATTTAAATGTTTGATTAGACATGAAATAATGTTAATGGAAGACAGAAAAGAAAGGATACCCGTCAAATTGTTTATGTCAGTGGGGTTGGTAAGGGATGGTCCTTACCAATCCAGGGTGGTGTCATGACGACTGGAGTCCTACACCTTAAAAGTACCTACCTGGAAGTGGCGGTTACTTAATGTGACCCAGTGGTTAGCCTTGAGATTGACTATTTGGAGAAACCACTGGGCCACTGTTGGTACTGCTGACAGCATGGTGATGCCACCCACCATGAGGCAGCAAATACAAATAGTAATCATCTGAGATTTTATATTCACCTTAACGGATGGTGACCCCAGCGAGGAGCAAAAGAGCATCAAGCTTTCCCAGGTATCGTCTTCCTTTCTTCCAAGCCAAGTAATTCGCCTGGATGTCAAAGCACTTGGTCCCCTTGATTCTCCTCGGGTGGCTCTCCTTTTTCTCAAGAGCCTTGTCCATGTTCAGTCTCACCTTGATTGATAAAATAAATAAATGCAATTTTATTTCATGTTATTACAAATACATCTCTTATATATCTCTTGGAAGGCCAGAAAATAAACAGCAGACAATAATTTTGACCTGGTCAAAAACCTCCACATCCTTCTCAGTCCGTGCCTGAAGGTGGTCCTCGAAGGCGTTCTGATCTGGTTCGACAACTTCCATCACACCAGGTGGAGTAGCTGCGGCTCCCGTCCGTACAGCAGGCGATAGAGTGAGTACTCTGGAGGCCTGGACGATGCTGTTGTGTACAAAGATAATTACCTTCAGGTTGTCCTCCCACCATTCCTATAACCCGTCAAGGGACTTGCCCATGGCAGTCTTGAGCAGTCTTGAGGGTGTGGTTGGTCCTTTCATCCAAACCTGGAGGAGGGGGTAGGAAAGGGATGTCTATTGACAATGGAACATATTGACAAGTCTGATTATGTACCATGGAAAAACAAAAACTAATTGTAAAAAAAACTCCAAACTATTGGTGACAGAATATAACCTATTACATCCGTACCTTGTTCCAGAGTTCACAACCTCGGTCACTCAAGATGACCTCAGGAGGTGGCGGGCCGGGCGCAGTGCACGCTAACCAAGGTTGCCAGGTGCACAGTGTTTCCTCCGACACATTGGTGCGGCTGGCTTCCGGGTTGGATAGCGCTGTGTTAAGAAGCAGTGCGGCTTGGTTGGGTTGTGTATCGGAGGACGCATGACTTTCAACCTTCGTCTCTCCAGAGCCCGTACGGGAGTTGTAGCGATGAGACAAGATAGTAGCTATTAAAACAATTGGATACCATGAAATTGGGGAGAAAAAGGGGAAGAAAAAAAGGAGAAAAAAAAGATGAACTCAGGAGAACCATGGGTGTTGAAGATGTCCATCATCGCCTTGGAGGTGGCCTTGCCAGTCTGGTCATTGATGGGTATCATACAAAATAAAATACATTTTTGGTTCCAAGCATCCTTTTCATATGGGTTACAGAAGGGAATTTAGAGTTAAGCACTTTATCTTCCTTTACAGACCTTAATGAGTATTGCCTCCACCCACTTGGTAAAATAATCGGTCACCATCAGGCTAGACAGGTATTCACCTTCAAGCACAATGTGACAAATTGAAACATTGTTTTCTCTCTGATATGACATTCATTGAAATCATAATAATTTCAGATATAATAGAATGTGATCGATAAACAAACTGTTATTTCACTTGCACAGCTGTCCATATCCTTGACAATCCCATGCTAAAAGAAGTGTATGTTGATTTTGGCAATCATGTGCTTCACTCTGAAATGGCCAACATGCATCTCGGCATGGTCAGCATGGTCTCCTTCTCCTCAGTGAAAATCCCCTTCCTGTGTGGCTGACAATCCTTCCCCCGGAGGTACATGTGATTGCCTGACAAGTTTGAAGACAAGAGTTGTTGAAATACTCAAGTCTAAGTCATTTTGCACTAATGACTTTCTATGTTTCTCTCCTCCATGTCTCTCGGTCTTTCACGCTTTTCCCACCTCTCTCTTTCACTCTCACCTTTTATTTCTCCCTCTTCCCCCCTCTTTCTTTGTCTGTGTGTCTGTCTAGCAAAGATACCTAGTTAAGGGCAGTTGGAATGACCATAATTGCTTAGACCTATCCATTTGATTGATCAGAGTTAACTTATAGCTAGATACCTCAAAATGACAGACATATAACTAAATGTATAACTAGCAACTTATAGATGACCAACTACCTAGATGGAAAACTGTTGTTGAAAAATGGTTGTTCATGCGGTGCCTTCATAGTACTTCACCTGGTTGGAAAGATAAAATAGCATCTCCTCAAGGAGATTGAAGTGCAGCTAACGTTACATACAAACTGAATTGCTACAAAAACAATTAGCTAGCTAGCTAATGTTAGCTAAACAAAACTTTATGGCTAGCTAGCTGATGTAAGCAAACAAGTAACGTTAGCTAGCAATTTAAATCCCAAAACATCTTTGGATAGTGTTCTTTGCAATGTTTCGGTAGTCCTGGGAACCCCAAAAACTTTTTTTGCAGGGGGACACTATTTGACATGACAGGCTCTTTGATTTTTCATTTGTTATCCATAAATGACTGCTGTAGTGGAAGGATGAGACGGTGATAATACTCCTCACTGGCTGGCGTTCCCATAGAAGTCCTGGGGTCACTGACGCCAGGAGAGGTGTGAAGACAGATTAAATTAATGTTACTGTGTGAATAAAATTGCCGTGTTTTGATTGTTCAAGAGTTTGTAAAGAGCTATGAATTTTGATATATTTTATTGCACTGTTCAGAGGGAGAGACACAAGGGTGCACTCCTATCATTTAAATATAGTTGATTAGATTATAATCTGGTTGTGTTTTCCAGGCATCGGTAAAAACAGCAACAACAAAAAGTTTTGATGCTCTGCATAGGCCCTTTGATTTTTAATTTGTTTTCCATGAATGACGGCTGTAGTGTAAGAATGAGAGAAGGTGACTGGCTGGCATGCAAAGCCCAGTATGATGACTGAATGACAATTTATTACATTGTCTGGATGGCAGACAATCTGTGGGCTATCACAAGGTTCAAACATACCATATCTGTGGCAATCTCTAAGAAGATGATGTTCTCATGGAAGTCCAAAATTAATGTTACTGTGTGAATAAAATTGCCGTGTTTTGATTGTTCAAGAGTTTGTAAAGAGTTATGAATTTTGATATATTTTATTGTAAAAACAGCAACAACAAAAAGTTTTGATGCTCTGCATAGGCCCTTTGATTTTTAATTTGTTTTCCATGAATGACGGCTGTAGTGTAAGAATGAGAGAAGGTGACTGGCTGGCATGCAAAGCCCAGTATGATGACTGAATGACAATTTATTACATTGTCTGGATGGCAGACAATCTGTGGGCTATCACAAGGTTCAAACATACCATATCTGTGGCAATCTCTAAGAAGAGATGTTCTCATGGAAGTCCTTAAGTCACTGACGCCAGGGGAGGTGTGAAGACAGATGAAAACGTGAATAAACAAAATTAATGTTACTGTGTGAATTAAATTGTCATATTTTAATTTTTCAAGAGTTCACAAAGAGCTGTGAATTTGTATATATTTTATTGTGCTGTAAGTGCTATGGATTTATTGTTACACAGAATGTTATTTTGTTAATCGGGCAGCCGATAGTTCAAAGAGGGAGCGACACAAGGATGCACTCCTATCATTTACAGTTGAAGTCGGAAGTTTACATACACTTAGGTTGGAGACATTAAAACTCCTTTTTCAACCACTCCACAAATTTCTTGTTAAACAAACTATAGCTTTGGCAAGTCGGTTAGGACATCTACCTTGTGCATGACACAAGTCATGTTTCCAATAATTGATTACAGACAGATTATTTCACTTATAATTCACTGTTGGTCCGAAGTTTACATACACTAAATTGACTGTACCTTTAAACAGCTTTGGCGACACGTGTTGACAATCAAAAGACACATTGTGATCTGAATGTTTCCACACAGACTTACATGCAGTCTGTGAGGAAATATTCCTCTCCTACCTGGGAATGTGCTGCCAGTTCACAGATCAGCCCAACATGAAAGTGGCTCTCAAACATGTAGTATTTAGATAACAGCTCCCATCGGGTGGTAGTTGGTCTGACACAGATTGTCTATCCTGTCAGACAGAGGACTGATTTTCCTTTACAAGACACTCAAGCCTATCCAAAAGGCAATAGGATTGCATCTGTCAGTTACTGTGTCATGACCAGGTTCAACAACGATGTATGGTTAATAATGAAGTACCACAATTACAACTGGTTAATAAGGGAGATCCCCTTGTGATCTGATTTAAGTAGTTTATATATCCTCATTGTTATTGTCTTGATAACTCCTAACTCCTCTGGGAAGTTATTGTAAGTCTAGCATGCACGTTCTGCATGTGTAGTCTACATTATACAAATACCTTGCATTAACTACAGTTGATGTCGGAAGTTTACATACACTTAGGTTGGAATCATTAAAACTCGTTTTTCAACCACTCCACAAATGTATTGTTAGCAAACTATAGTTTTGGCAAGTCGGTTAGGACATCTACTTTGTGCATGACACAAGTCATTTTTCCAACAATTGTTTACATACAGTGAGTTATAAGTGAAATAATCTGTATCACAATTGCAGTGAGTCAGAAGTTTACATTACACTAAATTGACAGTGCAGTTAAACAGCTTGGAAAATTCCAGAAAATGATGTCATGGCTTTAAAAGCTTCTGATAGGCTAACTGACATCATTTGAGTCAATTGGAGGTGTACCTGTGGATGTATTTCAAGGCCTACCTTCAAACTCAGTGACTCTTTGCTTGACATCATGGGAAAATCAAAAGAAATCAGCCAAAACCTCAGAAAAACAATTGTAGACCTCCACAAGTCTAGTTCATCCTTGGGAGCAATTTCCAAATACCTGAAGGTACCACGTTCATCTGTACAAACAATAGTACGCAAGTATAAACACCATGGGACCACGCAGCCGTCATACCGCTCAGGAAGGAGATGCGTTCTGTTTCCTAGAGATTAGCGTACTTTGGTGAGAAAAGTGCAAATCAATCCCAGAACAACAGCAAAGGACCTTGTGAAGATGCAGGAGGAAACAGGTACAAAGGTATCTATATCCACAGTAAAACGAGTCATATATCGACATAACCTGAAAGGCCGCTCAGCAAGGAAGAAGCCACTATTCCAAAACCGCCAGAAAAAAGACAGACTACAGTTTGCAACTGCACATGGGGACAAAGATTGTACTTTTTTGAGAAATGTCCTCTGGTATGATGAAACAAAAACAGAACTGTTTGGCCATAATGACCATCGTTAAGTTTGGAGGAAAAAGGGAGTCTTGCAGGAAGTTAAAGCTTGGTTGCAAATGGGTCTTCCAAATGAACAATGACCCCAAGCATACTTCCAAAGTTGTGGCATAATGGCTTCCCTGACCTCAATCCTATAGAACATTTGTGGGCAGAAATGAAAAAGCATGTGCGAGCAAGGAGGCCTACAAACCTGACTCATTTACACCAGCTCTGTCAGGAGGAATGGGCCAAAATCCACCTAACTTATTGTGGGAAGGTTGTGGAAGGCTACCCGAAATGTTTGACCCAAGTTAAACAATGTAAAGGCAATGCTCCCAAATACTAATTGAGTGTATGTACATTTCTGACCCAATGGGAATGTGATGAAAGAAATAATAGCTGAAATAAATCAATCATTCTCTCTACTATTATTCTGACCTAAAACAGGGAATTTTTACTCAGATTAAATGTCAGGAATTGTGAAAAACAGAGTTTAATGTATTTGGCTAAGGTGTATGTAAACTTCCGACTTCACATGTATATATCTCCAAAATAAGTTGCCGGTAGTAAGATTCTCTTTAAAAAGTTTTTTGTTTAGGAAACAAACACCACTTAACTGCCATTTAAATATATCAACATTAAAAAGAGTAGAGGGGTATATTATTGTCCCCTAGGGGCAATTAATTTTGCAGCAAGTAATAAAAACATGAACACATGACAAAAAAAAAACGTTTTTTACAGCTATATGTAGACAGCACACATTGCTACTACAGGTTATTGACAAAGATGGTAGCATCTGTAGTGAAGGACAGTATAGACCTGTTCATTTTAAACTTGGGGAGTGTGTATCTGTGCTCTGAGGGAAGTATGATAAATTCAATAAACAAGGCTGCTGGGAGTCTCTCAGAATGGATTACACCTTGTGTATAAATCGTGTTGATATTATCCAATATAAATTAAAATGTAAATAATGAACTGTGTCATTTGAGTCAAAGGTGATATTCTGCCTAATATAAAAAATTTGATTACAAATCCATAATGCTGGAGTATACTGTAGAGCCAAATTAAATGTTTTTGTTTCACTATCCAAATAAACATTAAACAAAAAATAATGGGCATACTGTATTAAAAATACAGAGGCTACGTTACCTAAAATTCTGATTCTATCAGTTTATTTACACCGGTGCAAATGTTTGCACTGACTAGTTAGTACATTGGGACATTTAGTTAAAGTTATGCTCATTTTCAGAATTTTTATTTTAATATAAAGTTAAAAAGAAAATCTAGTTTAGCTGATTTCCGACTTACCTTGGGTGCTGTCGTTTTACTTAAACCGTTAGTTAGCTGGTTATGTATCAACGTTCAGAATCTCCTGGCAAGCATTTTTTGAGCATGTAGCAACTACACTGAAGTTGAACATGCATAATTCTGGTGTCAGGAAAGGTGTGTAAATCAAACAGATAACCAACCACAAACCACAGTTAATATTATAGTAGGGTTTTGTTTATTACATTTCTGTTCATTTATTTATTTGAGCTGCACAAAAAATTCCTCCAACGTCTGTCATATCATTGAGAGCTCGAAATGTGTTACTTTGGCAAGAAAAACTAAAAATGTACGTATTGGCCTACACATAATGATACTGGTTATACACTTGGGAATGGGGTACACAGTAGATACAGTGCCTTGCAAAAGTTAAGACCCCTCTGATTTCTTCACATTTTTGGTGGGGTGTAAAATAAATTGGAATTTCTGCTCAACAATCTACTCTGTAATGTCAAAGTGGAAGATTTTATATATATGTCATTTTTTTTAAAGATAAATAAAAATGAGAACAAAAATATATTCATTGCATCAGCCCCTTTGTTTAGGCAAGCCTAAATTAGTTCAGGAGTAAAATGTGGCTTAACAAATCACATAATAAAGTTACATGGACTCACTGTGTGAAATAAAAGGAGTTGACCAGATTTTTGGATGACTAACCCTTCCATTGTACCCGATACATACAACATCTGTAAGGTCCCTAAGTCAAGTATTGAATTTCAAGCAACAGATTCAACTTCAAAGACCAGGGAGCTTTTTGAAAGCTTCATAAAGAAGGGCAGCGATTGGAAGATGGGTAACAATAACAAATCAGACATTGAATATCTCTGTCCTTTGCCTGCCTCCTGTGGTTTAATAAACTACTCTGTGTATTGTACCTTCCGTCTCCTTTGTCTGCATCTGGGTCATATCCTGAGCCGAGATAATTGGTGATTTTAAAACAGTTACAGAGTTCAATGGCTGTGATGGGAGAAAACTGAGGATGGATCAGCAACATTGTAATGACTTAAACGACAGAGTCAAAAGAAGAATACAAATATACAGAATAAAGTATGACTGAAAAGAAAAAAAAACGGCAAAGGAACACACTTTTTGGCCTAAATGCAAAGCCTTATGTTCGGGGCAAATCCAACACATCACTGAGTTAACTGCCTTCTTATTTTCCAGCATGGTGGTGGCTGCATCATGGTATGGCTCATCATGGTAAGCTTGACGTCGGCAAATCGTTTTTTTCAGGATAAAAAGAAATGGGATGGTGCTAAGCACAGGTAAAATCCTAGAGGAAAACCTGCTCCAGTCTGCTTTACAGCAGTCACTGGGAGAAGAAGTCACCATTAAGCAGGAAAATAACCTACAACACAAATCTACACTGGAGTTGCCTACCAAGAAGACAGGGAATGTACCTGAGTGGCCAAGTTACAGTTTTCAATTAAATCTGATTTCAAATCTATGGCAAGACTAACATTTTTGTCTAGCCATGAGTCCCAACATCTTGACAGAGCTTTAAGAATTATAAAAATAATTGGCGAATATTGCACAATCCAGATGTGTAAAGCTCTTAGAGACTTACCCAAGAAGGCTCACAGCTGTAGTCACTGCCAAATGTGTTTCTAACATACACCGAGTGTACAAATTATTAAGGACACCTTTGAACAAATGTCAATTCGTCGGGGCATGGACTCTACAAGGTGTCGAAAGCGTTCCACAGGGATGCTGGCCAATGTTGGCTCAAATGCTTCCAACAGTTGTGTCAAGTTAGCTGGATGTCCTTTGGGTGGTGGACCATTCTTGGTACCACGGGAAACTGTTGAGTGTAAAAACCCAGCAGTGGTGCAGTTCTTGACACAAACCAGTGTGCCTGGCACCTACTACCATACCCCGTTCAACGGAAATATTTTGTCTTGCCCATTCACCCTCTGAATAGCACACATGCTTAAAAATCCTTCTTTAACCAGTCTCCTCCACTTCATCTACACTGACTGAAGTGGATTTAACAACTGACATCAATAAGGGATCATATCTTTCACCTGGTCAGTCTGTCATGGAAAGAGCCGGTGTCCTTAATGTTTGGTATACTCAATGTGTATATTGACTGAATACATTTTAGTTATTTAATTTCTATCAATCTTAAATATATATTCTTCCACTTGACATTTTACTATTTCGTGTAGATTGTTGACAAAAAATTACAATTAAAAACATTTTAATCCCACTTTGTAACACAAAATGTGAAGAAAACCAAGGAGTATGAATACTTTTGCAAGACATTGTAATAAACTTTGCCTCTAAAAGAACATTATTACATCCTAAAAGGTATGGCTTTCAACCTCCATTGTATCACAATCTTAACGCTTCCAACTCAACATTATTTCAAAAAGAGTTCAATATTCTTGCCTAAAGCATTCTGTAAAAACTGTTAATTCTCACCAAAGATGGAGATACTGCATTGTTGAAGCGATTGAGTCGATTGTCTACAGATGCATTTGACCGTTTTCCTTATAGGCCTACACGTCAGCAAATTAGTACGACGGTCCTTGCTTACACTGTGAGGTTCTGAGCTACTGTGCTTAAAACCATTCAAAGTGAGGAAATGTAAAAAAAAAAAAACAGATTCACAGATCTACTCAAGTAATGCTAGAGAGACAGCTGTGCTCAGATGTGAATAGAGAGTACACAGCAGTAGTGGGGAGTGAACCAGGATATGAGGAGTTGTAGGGTCTCTTAGGTTTAACTGTTACAATTGTTTAGACCTAGAAACCAGATAACTTTAAGGTATTTCATAGTAAATAGATGGACTAATCTGATCCAAAAACAGAGAATCCAATGGCCTGTCGCAGCTTAATTTGCCAACGTTGAGTATGAAGTGAATAAAAGCATAATTTCAAAGCACAGCAGCACTCCCTTCCATCTATATATACACACAGCATTGACATATTTGATAACATAAATACATAGAGTAAGTGTTCAGACTGACCAAAGTGCTAAGACACATTTGAATTGTGGCTCAAGTCCATAAGAGTCCCTACTCCGGGTACATGTACATTCCCAAAAGGCCATCTTCGAAACGGCAACTAGCACACACGGCTCAGACAAACCTGGGAATATTGGTAAACCTGGGAAAAGTTGTTCGACTATTTAGGGGGAATCAGATTCCTTACTACAAATACATGATCGACAGTCTCAGGTAGAGACAATTCTGAGGAGCCAGGGCATGGACTCACTGGACTTGGACTTACTAGCCATAGAACATTCAACACACACACACACACACACACGACAGGGTACATTGAATAAGAGGTCATATGACAATGGGATACATTCAAACTAAAAACTAAATGTGTAAATCTGGCAATTTTTAGGCTTTACAGTGTTTGTTTACATTTAGTTTGTTTACAAACATTGGACGTAATACAAGCTTATATTTTGGGTTCTGATGGGGTACGACAGTTGAACTAAACTCATGAGGCATTTACAAGTTATTTTCTTCAAGAATCAAATGGGTACATATCATTAATTTATAAATCCAAAAATGGATGCAGCAACTGCTGATTGCCCCTACCAATTTGAAGGGAAATCCCACAATCCTCCTTTTTATCAACAATAAGGATCCTAACAACTATCCAGACATAACAGGAAGATAAGACTGTGTGCGTAGTTTGCGTACATATTTTACATCAAAAAATGATCCTATCTTGAAACCTTGATTTTCATATATTTACGTTCCAACACCTTCCAAAAAGCCAGTCCCAACAGTTCCTACGCTTCCCTACCCTAATCCACAGCCATATTTTGTCTCCACTCCCCACCCCATCCCGATCTGCCCAATAAACAGAGTGACGCCTCCACCCTTGAGGTCTCATCTGATCTCTAGGGCCTTGCCCTCCAGTACCATCTTGATCTCTTTGGCATCCAGCGTCTCGTACTGCAGCAGGGCGGTGGCCAGGTTCTTGTGCTCCTTGGCGTGAGACTTGAGGAGCGCCCTGGCCCGCTCGTACGAATCCTGGAGGACCACACAAACCACCAGAAAAGTCAGGAAATTATTTTGACACAGCTAGGGGCATTGTCTCACATCAGCTGTCTGCACTAATAGTTCACAAACATTCATGGGACAGCTAAAAATACATTTGACCACAATATGCTGCTCTAACATTCGAAAATGTTACCAAGGTGACATCGTCCACTGAACCTCCTTTCATCCTCAAATGAGTCAGAGTTAAAACACTATAAACCTGTATCTAATATTTAAGCGATAAGGCATAAGAGGCTGTACTATGTGATTAATAGTCACAGGTAAATGGCGCCCGACACAAAACGAAGAGCCAGTCAACCCATTTACCTGTGACTGTATTCATCACATAGCGATCTTGCATGCCTTGTTGGTTTTATAAAACAGTTAACATATTAAACTAACAATGAATTACATATTTTAATTGATTTTGATAAGAAAATTCTTACAATTCCATTCTTCTACCAATATCATTCTACCACCAGTCTGGTCAAATATCGGTTTGTTCTTTTGGGCATGTTGCCACAGATGCAACCAGTTGTTAATTCTGTTGTTATGCAAAAGGTCTGTTCGTCCGTTCTAACAAAAATGTTTGCTATGCAGGCTGACTAACCTTCTTGTCACTTGCTAGCTAGCCAACTTCAGCTAACAGTCACGTCAAACATAGCACATGGAATAACAGTAAACTAGCCACATTTTAGTTTGCTTTCTATTGGCATTTACTTGGATATGCAAATGATAATGACACTGATGAGTGATTTTGCCTGGCTCAGAAATAGTGAATTCCTCATCTGGACACCGTTCATTCTGTAGGGTACAGGAGAGATGCCATTCCAAAAGTTTAAAAAAAATTGAATCTGATTTCAGACAGGCATATTAACCCCTGCTGTTAAAGCCAACCAGCCAGCAAGCTCTGTCAGGAGGAATGGGCCAAAATTCACCCAACTTATTGTGGGAAGCTTGTGGAAGGCTACCCAAAACGTTTGACCCAAGTTCAACAATTTAAAGGCAATGCTACCAAATACTAATTGAGTGTATGTAAACTTTTGACCCACTGGGAATGTGATGAAAGAAATAAAAGCTGAAATAAAATCACTTATTATTATTATTCTGACATTTCACATTCTTAAAATAAAGTGGTGATCCTAAATGACCTAAGACAGGGAATTTTTATTAGGATTAAATGTCAGGAATTGTGAAAAACTGAGTTGAAATGAATTTGGCTAAGGTGTATGTAAAATTCCGACTTCAAATGTATGTTATGTTAGCTGTGATTAGTGCGCCGAGTTCTTCAGCACAGCTGACTGCTCTAGCTGCAATGTTATTGCGCTGGCCAAATGTTACAAAGTACTAGCAAGGCACAGTGCCAGCTGTCATAGTCCAATACATACTTATTTATGAGAAAAGACCCATAACTTTATCAACAACCTGTCAAACTCGCTACCGTAAAGGCCATTCAAACAAGCTAGCACTAGGATGCTAGCTGGAGCACGTTTGCGCATCTGATCGAGCATGGTTTACTGTAATAACCAGTGCGTCATAGCTACGAAGAGCAGAATGATTTTCAGAATTAGGAACTAGTGTTAAGCGGGTAAGCAACATCTACATTTTTAGAGATGAGTTCCACTATAGATGTCTCATGGCAACTGCGTGTCCTGTTAGAATGATGCCATCTGACAGAAGATAATGGACGTGGGATTGAATTAATTTCTGTAAATCAAATCAGTGACTATGCATAGATAATAAACAGCGAGTAGCAGCATCATGAAAAGAGGGAGGGGGGTGTCAATGAAAATAGTCTGGGTAGCCATTTGATTAACTGTTCAGCAGTCTTATGGCTTGAGGGAAGACGCTGTTAAGGAGCCTTTTGGACCTAGACTTTTACGCTCCAGTAGCATTTGCTGTAGGGTAGCAGAGAAAACAGTCTATGACTACGGTGGCTGGAGTCTTTGACAATTTTTAGGGCCTTCCTCTGACACCGCCTGGTATAGAGGTCCTGGACAGTAGGAAGCTTGGCCCCAGTGATGTACTGGGCCGTACGCACTACCCTCTGTAGCGCCTTGCGATCAGATGCCGAGCAGTTGCCATACCAGGCGGTGATGCAACCACAAGCCAAAGAGCACCAAATCAGAGCCTTGGAAGGACGATGTATGTGGAAACTTACCTTTAAAAGTATCCTGACTTCATGTTCGATGGCAGCCTGTGTCTCCGGGCTCTGTTTGGTTTGGTCGGCATAGGTCATGACACCCAGCTACAACACAGGTGAGAGAGAGTGTGAGTGAGTGAGTGAGAAAGATATACTGGCCTCCCGGGTGGCGCAGTGGTCTAGGGCACTGCATCGCAGTGCTAGCTGTGCCACTAGAGACTCTGGGTTTGCGCCTCTCTGGGTTCGCGCCCAGGCTCTGTCGCAGCCGGCTGCAACTGGGAGGTCCGTGGGGCGACGCACAATTGGCCTAGCGTCATCCGGGTTGGGGAGGGTTTGGCCGGTAGGCATATCCTTGTCTCATCGCGCACCAGCGACTCCTGTGGCGGGCCGGGCGCAGTGCTCGCTAACCAAGGTAGCCAGGTGCACCTTGTTTCCTCCGACACATTGGCTTCCGGGTTGGAGGCGCGCTGTGTTAAGAAGCAGTGCGGCTTGGTTGGGTTTGTGTTTCGGAGGACGCAAGGCTTTCGACCTTCGCCTCTCCCGAGCCCGTACGGGAGTTGTAGCGATGAGACAAGACAGTAATTACTAACAATTGGATACCACGAAATTGGGGAGAAAAGGGGGTAAAAGAAAGATATACTGTCACAATATATACAGTGCATTTGGAAAGTAGACCCCTTGACTTTTTCCACATTTTGTTACGTTACAGCCTTATTCTAAAATGAATCAAATAGTCCCCCCTCCCCCATCAACCTACACACAATACCCCATAACGACAAAGCAAGAACAGGTTTAGACATTTTTGCAAATGTATAAATAAAAAAATTTAAAACAGAAATATCACATTTACATAAAAGTATTCAGACCCTTTACTCAGTACTTTGTTGAAGCACCTTTTGCAGCGATTACAGCCTCGAATCTTCTTGGGTATGGTGCAACAAGCTTGGCACATCTGTATTGTCTTGTCTGTGTGCTCTCCCCCAATTGCTCGGTTTGGCCAGGAGGCCAGCTCTAGGAACCGTCTTGGTGGTTCTAAACGTATTCCATTTAAGAATGATGGAGACCACTGTGTTATTGGGGACCTTCAATGCTGCAGATATGTTTTATGTACCCTTCCCCAGATCTGTGCCTCGACACAATTCTGTCTCGGGGGGCTACGGATAATTCCTTCGCCCTCGTGGCTTGGTTTTTGATCTGACATGAACTGAAGTTGTACACACATCTCAAGGATGATTAATGGAAACCGGATGCATCTGATCTCAATTTTGAGTCTCATAGCAAAGGGTCTGAATACTTATGTAAATAAGGTATTTAAAAATATATAATTTTATATATATAAAAAAAAATGATGTGTGTGTGTGTGTGTGTGTGTGTGTGTGTGTGTGTGTGTGTATATATATATATATATATATATATATACACACACACACACATTTGCAAACATTTCTAAAAACGTGTTTTCACTTTGTCATTATGGGTTATTGTGTGTAGATTGATAAGGACATTTAAGGACATTCCACAAAATGTGGAAAAGGGGAAGGGGTCAGAATACTTTCCGAATGCACTGTATGTAGTGCTGCAACATAGGGTGGTTACCATTTATGCCAATGAAGCTCATTGAATTGAGAAACAGAGATCTTTGTGAAGGTTCCACACTAGGTAGTAAGTATTACCGGGCATACAACACAAACAGCAGGCCTTTGCTCATGCAGTATAAGACATTAATTAATTTCCTCTTTCCCAAACAAACATAACTTACCCTCTCACACATTCCAAATCTGGTCACCATCATTCTTGCAATTTTGGTGGCAGCATCAAAGTCACTTGATGCCCCTAAAAAAAAAACAAGATGAACATGTATTTCATATATTTTGTTTAGTCTTGGACTCTTGGAAGATTATTAACGGGATAAAAGATACCAATGGCTCAGTAAGTCAGAGCATGGTGCTGGCAACAGTAAGGACCTGGGTTCGATTCCTGCATGGGTCACATATACTGAAAACATACGTGTCACTGTCAATGTTCCACAATTCTGTAAGTCACTTTGGATAAAAGTGTAAAATAAATAACATTGGATGTATAACATTGATGACCATACCATCAATCACTAAAAATTGAATGTAATTTATTTTACATTGGGATGCCAGGATTACCCCTACCCTACTGAGGTTACATTTGCAAAACCCTTGGTTAACATAGAGATTCTGGGAACATCCGTAGGTGGGGGGAAATTAACTATACTCTGGTAATCCGAACAATTGAACATATGCGGTGGTACTTAATGAATATGATGTCAGTTCGGTTGTCATCTGAGACATTCTCATCAATGATAAGATGACAAACTCTACAGTGGAAAGTCTACACATCAGAGTTATCAGATTCACATGGAATTGTTGTTCAATTCAAATGTTTGAATATTAAATTATTTGTGATGGGATGAAATGTGATTTTAGCTTCTAAAATGGGAGATGTGGGTTTTCATAAGATAGGGCTGCTCACTCAGTGGCCCGCCCACGTGAAGAGACAGAGGTTGTAACTATGAAACACCCCTGTTCTCCCTTCCTATATAAAGCCTTGACGACAATAGAACTTTCTGTTCCGGGGATGTAGGACGGTCCTATGTCAGAATGGTTCAGATAATAACTACAGAACCGTCATATCTGTTCTGCTAGGGACGTTTTCCTTAATGACGTAATTTGTAATCAAGCTATGATTTAATTATGTGTTTGTGTAATTAGTTATGTATTTAGTAAATAAATAATTAAACCCAATTTTGTATTGCTGATTCAAATTGTTAGCCAGGGTTTGCGCAGATAACTAAGAATTTACAACTTTCAGATGAGACTGAATTAAGGTGACGATTAATATTGACTGCTATTGATGTAAAATATTACTAGGACTTTAAGAGTTTATACGGAAGATAACAGCTCTATAAATATTATTTTGTGGTGCCCGACTCTAGTTAATTACATTTACATGATTAGCTCAATCAGGTGATATTAATTACGGAGAAATTATTTTATAGAATAGCATGTCATATTACTTAATCCGGCATAGCACGACACCGGGATGCACCATCCCGTTTTCTGGAAAATGTGTGTATACTGTAACTCTGTACTCTAATTGCCCTCCTACACCAACTCTACATCCCCCTGCATACCAGTGGTAATGAACTCATTGCCAAATATGATTTCCTCTGCCACGCGGCCTCCCATGCTGACATCCATCTGGGCCAGCAGCTGAGCACGCGTCTCGCTCCAGCGGTCATCCTCCGGGAGCATAGACACCTAGGATGGACAGTGGGGGAAGAGGAGTGAGGCCTGGCAGCGAACGGAACCAACCACTTCAATTTGACGATTCTAAAAACATAAAAAAACAATGATTTCATTTGCAAGACATAAACCCAGGGGGAATTAAGCAATATTATATTGGCATGCTCAGCAGAACAGATTCCTGAAAAAAACGTGGTTTATTTTGGTGTCATAGCCTTCATATAAGAAACCAGTATAAAATTAGTCTAACCATGTTGTGTTCCCTACCCATCTTGTTTCCTGTATATTTCAATTTCCCTATTTCCAGTCCTACTTACATGACCCAGGGAAGGACCTCTGGGCATGATGGTGGCCTTATTGATGGGCATGGCGTCCTTGGTGTAGTACGCCACGATAGCGTGGCCAGACTCATGGTACGCTGTGATCTCCTTGTTCTTCTTGTCAATTTCCACACTCCTCCTCTCTGGGCCTGTGGGAGGGAAGAGATGGATAAGAGATAAATCACTTGATTTCCTGCTCGAAGCCATTCGGTCCCTGAATGCCAAATAAACCCATAGGAAGGTCCGAGAGGATTGTATAGGTGTATGTAGTCCCATCTCGTTCACTCAACTATTGGAAGTCTGGGCACAATTCAGGTTTGGATTTATATTTTGAATGGGAGTGGTCAGAGTCAGTGGCATCCAGCGCTCACATTTGATTGGCTCTATGTAGAAATGCTTTCCAATTAGGAGCGGCAATTCCTTCTGTTCACTTTAGTTTTCTTTGGTCCGTGTCTCGCTTTTAATAGGCTATGCGGAATTCATTTTGTATCTTACAGGGTTGTTTCTACATAGAAAAGTATTTGACGGGCCGCCTAAGTGTTTTTTCGGGGGCCTATGTCCAAACAGTAAAAAAATATATAATAATAGTAACAATAAATGGGATGGAAAAAATGTTTTCAGTGTAAACTTAGGACGACTAAAAGAGATAAAGTATGTAGATTTTGGACACATATACAGTGCATTCGGAAAGTATTCAGACCCCTTGACTTATTCCACATTTTGTTACGTTGCAGCTTTATTCTAAAATACTAAGTACTTTGTTGAAGAACCTTTGGCAGCGGTAACAGCCGAGTCTTCTTGGGTATAATGCTACAAGCTCGGCACACCTGTAATTGGGGAGTTTCTCTGCATAGCCTCGCAAGGTTTGTCAGGTTGGATGGGTAGCGTCGCTGCACAGCTATTTTCAGGTCTCTCCAGAGATGTTTGATCAGGTTCAAGTCCGGGCCCTAGCTGGGCCACTCAAGGATATTCAGAGACTTGTCCCGAAGCCACTCCTGCATCATCTTGGCTGTGTGCTTAGGGTCGTTGTCCTGTTGGAAGGTGAACCTTTTCCCCAGTCTGAGGTCCTGAGCGCTCTGATGCAGGTTTTCATCAAGGATCTCTGTATTTTGCTCCGTTCATCTTTCCCTTGATCCGGACATGTCTCCCAGTCCCTGCTGCTGAAAAACATCCCCACAGCATGATGGTGCCACACCCACGCTTTACCGTAGGGATGGTGCAGGGTTTCCTCCAGACGTGACGCTTGGCATTCAAGCCAAAGAGTTCAATCTTGGTTTCATCAGACCAGAGAAACTTGTTTTTCATGGTCTGAGAGTCTTTCAGTGCTTTTTGACAAACTCCAAGCGGACTGTCATGTGCCTTTTACTTAGGAGTGGCTTCCGTCTGGCCACTCTACCATAAAGGCCTGATTGGTGGAGTGCTGCAGAGATGGTTGTCTTTCTGGAAGATGCTCCCTCCTCCACAGAGGAACGCTGGTGCTCTATCAGAGTGACCATCGGGTTCTTGGTCACCTCCCTGACCAAGGCCCTTCTCCCTCAATTTCTCAGTTTGGCTGGGCGGCCAGCTTTAGGAAGAGTCTTGGTGGTTCCAAACTTCTTTCATTTAAGAATGATGGAGGCCACTGTGTTCTTGGATCTTCAATGCTGCAGACATGTTTTATGTACCCTTCCCCAGATCTGTGCCTCGACACAATCTTGTCTTGGAGCTCTACAGACAATTCCTTCGATCTCATGGCTTGGTTTTTGTTCTGACATGCACTGTCAACTGTGGCACCTTATATAGACAGGTGTGTGCTTTTCCAAATCAAGTGGTAGAAACAGGATGCACCTGAGCTCAATTTCGAGTCTGATAGCAAAGGGTCTGAATACTTATGTAAATAAGGTATTTCGGATGATGTGGCAAAATGGCTTAAGGACAACAAAGTCAAGGTATTGGAGTGGCCATCACAAAGCCCTGACCTCAATCCTATAGAAAATTTGTGGACAGAACTGAAAAAGTGTGTACGAGCAAGGAGGCCCCAAACCTGACTCAGTTACACCAGCTCTGTTAGGAGGAATGGGACAAAATTCACCCAACTTATTGTGGAAGGCTACTCGAAACGTTTGACACAAGTTACAGAATTTAAAGGCAATGCTACCAAATACTAATTGAGTGCATGTAAACTTGTTACCCACTGGGAATGTGATGAAAGAAATAATAGCTGAAATAAATTATTCTCTCTTACTATTATTCTGACATTTCACCTTCTTAAAATAAAGTGGTGATCCTAACTGACCTAAAACAAGGAATTTTTACTTGGATTAAATGTCAGGAATTGTAAAAAACTGAGTTTAAATGTATTTGGCTAAGGTGTATGTAAACTTCCAACTTCAACTGTATAGTCTTTTGACTGTGCATAGAGTCTGTGCAAGATAGGGTCAACGTAAATAGTCAGTGTAACCATTTAATTAACTATTTAGCAGTCTTATGGCTATTTAGCAGTCTTTTGGCATGGAGTTAGATGCTGTTTCAGAGCCTGCTGGTCCGAGAACCGAGGATCCGGTACCATTTGCCGGACAGTAGCAGAGTGAGTCTATGGCTTGGGTGGTTGAAGACTTTGAAAACAATTTCGGACCTTCCTCTGAGAAGCCTGGGTTTCCGAGGCCAACAGGCTGACTACACCGCTCGTGTCACGTGCGCGAGTTTTGCAAAATAAATGTAGAAATCTATGTTATTCAATTATTGCACCCACACTGCTCGAGTGCGCCAACGAGCGTCTGCGTTGCCAAGGGAAAAAATAGAAGTCAGTTCTATTTCTGACGCGGATCGCGCTGCAAGTCCTGCCTCTGCCATCTCCTCATTAGTTTATAGAAGCAGGTACCTACGTGCCATCTCCTCATTGGTTATACCAAGGTGGGTGACTGAAAGACGAACGAGGTCGGTGGCGGTAATGCACCTCATTTATGAAATTTTCCAATCGCAATATAAAGTCAAGAGAAGAAAAAGCCTAGGAGAAGAGATGTCTAGAAACGATTTGGTTGACTGTTTTATGTGTGGATTAATTATCGGAGTAGAGGACCTTGTGCATTTCAGGTAAAATAACAACTCAATGTTTATATCCCAGGACAAATTAGCAAGCAACAGCAAGCTAGCTAAAGAGGACAAATTAGCTAGCAAGTGCAAGCTAGCTGAATTGCCATAAGGTTTAATGCTTTTTGACCTGTCCCCAAATTAATGTAATTGGTTCAGAGTTTGTTTTGATATTTTAACCTGCGTGTCGTGATCGCATTTGGTGTGGGAGGACAAAATACATTTATGCACGATGGCACTTGCGCGCAGCCGGTTTTGGTTCCATGTAAGGTGTAGGCAATACGGTGCCAATTCCACTTGGCCTAAGACGGGCTATCACCATATAGATTACACTTATCTAATCCTCTCAGATCTAAACAAGTGCCTAGGGGTAAGGGCAGATTTGTGATTAAGGGGGTATATTTCTATTTTCTCCCTATTCCTACAGAAGTGCTCACCCATGAGGATCTTGTCCTTGGCAAACTCCAGCTCTTTGAGGGTCACCATGTTTTTGCCATCCACCGCCGCTTTCAGAGCTGCCTGGTTCACCAGGTTCTCCAGGTCGGCCCCGGAGAAGCCCACTGTGCCCCTGGCGATGATCCCAGCCTCGATGTCTGCATGAGGAAGCCAGGTCGTTAGCAGGAACAGTGACAGCTAAGGTAGGTCAACTACAGTGTGACTTACTAGCATGTTACCACTGCAGATTCTCATATAGCAATCTATTAGCATGTAGCCATAGTCTATTTAGCATGTTGCCAGTGCAGATTATTTTATAACCATTGTCTTTTAGTTGGTAGCCTTTAGCTTGTAGCCATATTCTATTAGCATGTATCCAAATGACATGTCACCATAGTCTATTTAAAAATGTAGCCATAGTCTATTTTTAGTTTTTTATTTAACCTTTATTTAACTAGGCAAGCCAGTTAAGAATAAATTCTTATTTACAAAGACGGCCTACCCTGGCCAAACCCTAACGACGCTGGGCCAATTGTGCGCCGCCCTATGGGACTCCCAATCACGGCCGGTTGTGATACAGCCTGGAATTAAACCTGGGTCTGTAGTGACGCCTCTAGCACTGAGATGCAGTGCCTTAGACCGCTGTGCCACTCGGGAGCACAAAACAACAATATAATCTATTAGCATGTTACCACTACAGATTCTCATATAGCCATAGTCTATTTGCATTTACAGTATCTATTAGCATTTAGCCAAGCAGATTCACTTGTGTGAAGCAGGTGCTCATTAGCAATAGACTCAAGCTATGGCCAACACAGATCACACATATATTTGCTCCCAAGTGGTGCAGCGGTCTATGGCACTGCATCTCAGTGCAAGGGGCGTTACTACAGTTCCTGGTTTGATTCCAGGCTGTATCACGTCTGGTCGTGATTGGGAGTCCAATAGGGCGGCGCACAATTGGCCCAGCGCCGTCCGGGTTTGGCCGGTGTAGGCCGTCATTGTAAATAAGAATCTGTTCTTAACTGATTTGCCTACTTAAATAAAAGGTTCAATAAATTAAAAAAAATATTTAAAAAATGGATGTTGCTCGCGTACCAGGGTCTACTTTGATCTTCCTTAAATACCAGTTGAGGATTTCTGTGCGTCCTTTCACGTCTGGTTTGGAGACAGTGACCTGCATGTCAAAACGTCCCGGCCTAATCAGAGCGCTAGAGAGGGGGCGACAGTTAGGAGGGAGAGCCTAGGTTTGTTTTAACATGGCAAGCCATTCTGTACTTATGTAAACTAATACAACACAGGCCCTGTGATTGTGTAACATTATGAGATGAACAAAGCTTAACATACTTATCCAAAGCCTCGGGGAAGTTTGTCGCCCCGATGATGATGACCCCTTCATTTGGTTTGAACCTGCGGGCGACAAACTTGACAAGGTTAAGGGAAGTCAGGTTTCTCCCCACAGAAAGTAACAGCGGTGCTACACCACGTTAGTGTTCAGTATGGCACAACAGTGCAATACATTTTGCAACGAAGAATCTGTGTTCTTATTGGACAAATTCAGGTAGAAGATCTCTATTTCACTCCGTTTTAAAGATGTGACCCCAAAATGTGGTGTGTGTGTATTTATTAATTTCCTTGTTTTTGAAAGAAAAGCTATTTTTTTGTCCATTAAAATAACATCAAATTGATCAGAAATACAGTGTAGACATTGACTATTGTAGCTGGAAACAGCTGATGTTTTATGGAATTTGTGGGTACTAGTTAATGAAGCTGCCAGGTGAGGACGTGTGAGGCGTCTGTTTCTCCAACTAGACAGTCTAATGTACTTGTCCTCTTGCTCAGTTGTGCACCGGCGCCTCCCACCCCTCTTTCTATTCTGGTTAGAGCCAGTTTGCGCTGTTCTGTAAAGGGACTAGTACACAGCGTTGTACGAGATCTTCAGTTTCTTCGCAATTTCTCGTATGGAATAGCCTTCATTTCGCATAACAAGAATAGACTTACGAGTTACAGAAGAAAGGTCTTTGTTTCTGGCGATTTTTAGCCTGCAATCGAACCCACAAATAGTGATGCTCCAGATACTGAACTAGTGTAACGAAGGCGAGTGTTATTGCTTCTTTAAATCAGGACAACAGTTTTCAGCTGTGCCAAAATAATTGCAAAAGGGTTTTAATGATCAATTAGCCTTTTAAAATGATAAACTTGGATTAGCTAACACAACGTGCCATTGGAACACAAGAGTGATGGTTGCTGATAATGGGCCTCTTTACGCATACGTAGATATTCCATAAAAATATATTTTTTTTAAAAATCTGCCGTTTCCAGCTACAATAGTCATTTACAACATTAACATGTCTACACTGTATTTCTGATCAATTTGATGTTATTTTAATGGACAAAAAAAAATGTGCTTTTCTTTCAAAAACAAGGACATTTCTAAGTGACCCCAAACTTTGAATGGTAGTGTATACTGTCATTGAACACAACCCAGAAGAACACATTGAAAACATACCCGTCCATCTCAGCCAGTAGCTGGTTGATGGTCTGTCTGGAGTAAGGGTGCATGGGAGACTCGATTCTCTTCCCTCCGACGCTGTCCAACTCGTCAATGAAGATCACGCATGGGGCGTTGGCTTTAGCTTCCCCTGCAGATGTATAGAGAGAGATTGGGTTGTCTAGGGCAGGGTCTCAAACGTATGGTTGATCAATTATGACACAATATCATCTAGCTTGTAAACATTTTCGCAACCAGGTTTGGGTAAAAAAAAAAAATTAAACTGGGAAAAGTACATTATTAGGTTCAGGGTTGGAAGCCAGGAATTAGGGTGAGACTTGAAGATGAGATGGGACTCACTGAAGAGGTTCCTGATGCGACTGGCTCCAACCCCCACAAACATCTCATCAAATTCCGAACCGGTGGCGTAATAGAAGGGGACGTCGGCCTCTCCAGCTACGGCTCTGGCCAACAGAGTCTTCCCAGTGCCAGGGGGGCCAACCAGCAAGATCCCTACAGAGAGAGTGCACAAGCTATAAACAACTATAAATGATTCATATTGTATTACTGTATAAAAGACTGAAATCCAATGTGGAAGTAAACAATAAGATATGTAACTAGCTGTGAGATAAAGTGACTAGCCATCAGAATAGATAAGAGTAAGAATAAATAACAGAGTAGCAGCAGCATATGATGAGAGTGTGTGTGTGTATGCATGTACGTACAGTGGGGAGAACATATATTTGGTACACTGCCGATTTTGCAGGTTTTCCTACTTACAAAGCATGTAGAGGTCTGTAATTTTTATCATAGGTACACATCAACTGTGAGAGGCAGAATCTAAAACAAAAATACAGAAAAATCACATTGTATGATTTCTAAGTAATTAATTTGCATTTTATTGCATGACATAAGTATTTGGTACATCAGGAAAGCAGAACTTAATATTTGGTACAGAAACCTTTGTTTGCAATTACAGAGATCATACGTTTCCTGAAGTTCTTGACCAGGTTTGCACACACTGCAGCAGGGATTTTGGACCACTCCTCCATACAGACCTTCTCCATACCCTTCAGGTTTCGAGGCTGTCGCTGGGCAATATGGACTTTCAGCTCCCTCCAAAGATTTTCTATTGGGTTCAGGTCTGGAGACGGGCTAGGCCACTCCAGGACCTTGAGATGCTTCTTACGGAGCCACTCCTTATAGTTGCCCTGGCTGTGTGTTTCGGGTCGTTGTCATGCTGGAAGACCCAGCCACGACCCATCTTCAATGCTCTTACTGAGGGAAGGAGGTTGTTGGCCATGATCTCGCGAAACATGGCCCCATCCATCCTTCCCTCAATACGGTGCAGTCGTCCTGTCCCCTTTGCAGAAAAGCATCCCCAAAGAATGATGTTTCAACCTCCATGCTTCATGGTTGGGATGGTGTTCTTGGGGTTGTACTCATCTTTCTTCTTCCTCCAAACATGGCGAGTGGAGTTTAGACCAAAAAGCTCTATTTTTGTCTCATCAGACCACATGACCTTCTCCCATTCCTTCTCTGGATCATTCAGATGGTCATTGGCAAACTTCAGACGGGCCTGGACATGCGCTGGCTTGAGCAGGGGGACCTTGCGTGCGCTGCATGATTTTAATCCATGACGGTGTAGTGTGTTACTAATGGTTTTCTTTGAGACTGTGGTCCCAGCTCTCTTCAGGTCATTGACCAGGTCCTGCTGTGTAGTTCTGGGCTGATCCCTCACCTTCCTCATGATCATTGATGCCCCACGAGGTGAGATCTTGCATGGAGCCCTAGACCGAGGGTGATTGACCGTCATCTTGAACTTCTTCCATTTTCTAATAATTGCACCAACAGTTGTTGCCTTCTCACCAAGCTGCTTGCCTATTGTCCTGTAGCCCATCCCAGCCTTGTGCAGGTCTACAATTTTATCCCTGATGTCCTTACACAGCTCTCTGGTCTTGGCCATTGTGGAGAGGTTGGAGTCTGTTTGATTGAGTGTGTTGACAGGTGTCTTTTATACAGGTAACGAGTTCAAACAGGTGCAGTTAATACAGGTAATGAGTGGAGAACAGGAAGGCTTCTTAAAGAAAAACTAACAGGTCTGTGAGAGCCAGAATTCTTACTGGTTGGTAGGTGATCAAATACTTATGTCGGCAGGGTAGCTTAGTGGTTAGAGTGGCGGACTAGCAACCGGAAGGTTGCAAGTTCAAACCCCTGAGCTGACAAGGTACAAATCTGTTGTTCTGCCCCTGAACAGGCAGTTAACCCACTGTTCCCAGGCCATCATTGAAAATAAGAATTTGTTCTTAACTGACTTGCCTGGTTAAATAAATAAAAATAAAATGCTAATTACTTAAAAATCATACAATGTGATTTTCTGGATTTTTGTTTTAGATTCCGCCTCTCACAGTTGAAGTGTACCTATGATAAAAATTACAGAGCTATACATGCATTGTAAGTAGGAAAACCTGCAAAATCGTCAGTGTATAAAATACTTGGTCTCCCCACTGTATGTATGTATGTATGTATGTACGCACGCACATATGTATGTATGTACAGTACCAGTCAAAAGTTTGGACACAACTACTCATTCAAGGGTTGTTCTTTATTTTTACTATTTTCTACATTGTAGAATAATAGTGAAGACATCAGAGCTATGAAATAACACATATGCCATCATGTAGTAACCAAAAAGATCAAAATATATTTTAGATTCTTCAAAGTAGCCACCCGTGCCTTGATGACAGCTTTGCACACTCTTGGCATTCTCTCAACCAGCTTCACCTGGAATGCTTTTCCAACTATCTTGAAGGAGTTCCCACATATGCTCAGCACTTGTTGGCTGCTTTTCCTTCACTCTGCAGTCCAACTCATCCCAATTGGTTTGAGGTTGGGAGAATGGCGGTCAGGTCATCTGATGCAGCACTCCATCACTCTCCTTCTTGGTCAAATAGCCCTTACACAGCCTGGAGGTGTGGTGGGTCATTGTCCTGTTGAAAAACAAATTATAGTCCCACTAAGCACAATCCAGATGGGATGGCGTATCGCTGGAGAATGTTGTGGTAGCCATGCTGGTTAAGTGTGCCTTGAATTCTAAATAAATCATCAAGTGTCACCAGCAAAGCACCCACACACCATCACACCTCCTCCTCCATGCTTCACAGTGGGAACCACATATGTAGAGATCATCCGTTCACCTACTCTGTATCTCACAAAGACACAGCGGTTGGAACCAAAAATCTCAAATTTGGACTGAGACCAAAGGACAAATTTCCATCATCACCACGTCCATTGCTCATGTTTCTTGGCCCAAGCAAGTCTCTTCTTCTTATTGGTGTCCTTTAGTAGTGGTTTCTTTGCAAAGTGTGCAAAGTAGTCATCAAGGCAAAGGGTGGCTACTTTGAAGAATCTCAAATATGAAATATATTTTGATTTGTTTAACAATGTTGTGGTTACTACATGATTCCATATGTGTTATTTCATAGTTTTGATGGTCTAAATTATGGGTGCTCATTCTCAGACAAGATCACTTTCTCAGGCTAGACAAGATGACGCCTCATCCCTAGCAAGAAATGTATGTGCTTCTGTCTAACTATTATTAATAATAGTTAAAATAGTTGATTTTAATCTAATGTCTTGAAACATGTACACATTTAAGAGGAGGGGTTGAAAATGTGTAATGATAAACAAGAGAAGTGCATTGCATTCTGTTGGCTACTCTTTAATGTAATGTCAACACGGATGAGAGAAATGATAAGTTGTCTATTTGGTTTTCCAGAGTCCTTTTCACCTGTCCCCTATCACTGTGGTGTTTGCTACTGGCTGGCCTTTGTTCGCTCATTGGCTGGTTCAGATTTACCTAAAACAAAAGAGGAGGTGAGTGTCCTATACTGTAGTATGTCATCCGTGCCCTGTGAATCAGTCATATATAAATATATAGAAAATCTAACTCTGTATATACCTCAGCACTTTCAATGCTTTCAATGGGGATTCTCCATTAAACATGCTTTTTGGTCCAGGTTACTACATGATTCCATATGTGTTATTTCATAGTTTTGATGTCTTCACTATTATTCTACAATGTAGAAAAACCCTACCTCTTCATTTTCATCTTCCATCAGAGGAAGATAGTGTGCCTGGCTGCCTGCCTAAGCAACTTCTTGAATTCAGCATTGTTCAGTCAGTCTAAACCTGGGTCTTGTTCATTAGGACACAGAACAATTTTTTTCCGAAATGTTTTGCAACGGAAAACAAATGTGAGCGTTTCTTATTGAACAAATCCAGGTAGTCCTTTCTGTAAATGTTTTTCTTGTTTGGTGCCTAAAGAACACGATCCGGATCAACTAAAGAACATAACATGTATGCAAGGATGACTAACTAAGTTGCTTTGGATAAAAGAGTCTGCTAAATGGAATATATTCTTATTATAAAACAGCTCAGTGGTCTGCTGCACCTTTCGGCAGTCTCCCTCCGAGGATGGTGAACTTCTCTGGGCTCCGGAGGAACTCCACCACCTCCTGCAGCTCGTTCTTGGCCTCCTCCACCCCCTTGACGTGCTCAAATGTCACGTTCTTCATCTGGACAGGGTCCACCGAGTCCAGGCCTGATGTGGTTCGGAATCGCACTGTCCGGAATGGTTAGATTAAGGTTCGAAATCACACTGCTCGGATGCAAACACATTCTTAGCTATGGTTAGTTTTTTTTTTGCCAACAAATCACTGTTTTTTAAAAAGAATTCGGTAAAGTAAATTGACGGAAACAATTAGCATCAATATCACAACATCAAGTTCTCGATTACTCATCATCAGAATTGACACACAAAAAGAATGCTCAGCAAATTTGAATGCATCAGCAAAAAGTTGAGGCTCAATCTGGGAGGCTGTTCAATTGCCATTTAAATACATTATATAGGCTGGCCATTTATTTATGAAGAATGGAACTTTAAACAGACAATAATACAGCTTCATAAACCATCATGTCACTCTCATGGACTGCATATGAAGTTGACAGTGGTTACACTTCTCCAGGCCCATCCCTCTGCAGTGAGGAGTGCAGTTGGGCAAAAACGCAATCTCCAGATTGTGGCTTTAAAGTAAAATTCCACCCCAAAACTTTTCGTATTTGTTTCATTCGTCCATTGTTGACATAGGCCCAAAATATTTTGCTTGTCTGCAATCAAGTTTCAAGATATGTAACTTTTAAAATAAATCATCCCTGTATGATGCATTTTGCATCATTTGATGCATTTTGCATCATATGGGGTTATTTCTGTATACCAATAGTTTTTGGGTGGAGTTTTCCTTGATTAGAGAGATGCATATGGATAAAATGAAAAAGGAGCCTTTACCCGATAGGAAGGGGGTCTTGGAGAGGCCGTAGAGTCCCACCAGCAGCAGGACTAGCAGTATAAACCTCGTCCTCCTCAGAGAATCTGCAGAGAAGGGGAGAGAATGTGTGTTTCAATCCGCTTTCAAGAAAAATGTAAGTCGACAACACTTATCTCTTGCTGCAGTGAGCATTTAATTATCAATACAGGCCTTCGAGGCCTGCGGGCTGAAACGTTGGTAATTTAATGCTCACTGCAAGGAGAGTAGACTTTCATTTTCTGAATCCGCTAACAGCCAACATTATGGGAGGCAACGCAGACCTAGTTCATATTTAGAAGGAAAGAAACAAGAGACAATGTTGTGAAACGAAAGAGATACTACCTGAGCTTGTCCACTGAGAACTGCGTTTTGGTATTCCATCTCAAAATGTTTAGCCATGTTGTGTCTCAGTGTGCATGGCCCTGGTCTTATTGTGTAGTGTGGTGTTCTGTAGCGTTGTGCGTGTGTGTGTATACACTTGCCTTGTTTGCGCTGTGTCAGCGCTTGGGATTTTAGAAATCCCTCGGCAAACCCAGTCTTAAAAGAATCTTGCTGCCCATCTGGAATGTTCTTGCTCTTCAGGAGCTTGTCCAAGGTTTCCACCTCCATCCCCTTATCACGCGTCAGGAGGCCCTCCATGAGACAACAGAGTCATAGATGTTTACAATGCATGGAAGGTACGATCCTTCCTTGTCTAATGAGGAAATGCTTGTTTTTGTTTTCTGTTGTAAAACATTTGAACACATTTTGGTATGGTGTGACATAAAGAACATGACCCAAGTACTCTTTCCATAGAGTGACAGAGTACAGACAAACCGGGGTCTCACCTTCATAAAAGATGGGGTAAAGCCATCTGGTTCCATGGGACGCTCAAAGCCTGCCTGCAGTCGCTTGTGTTTCCTTAGAGTTTTAAAGCCTCGGCTTTGGACCCACACTGGAAACAAGGGCACACATATGTTTAACATATAGAAAATCAAACTACACATTTATAAGATGTTTGGTAAATTTGAATGCACTTCAGGCGTTCACTCATATGGGAGAGTGATTGTAAAACAATATAACAAACATCCTGCCCTCCAACATTTCATTGCATGAACTATTCCTCTAATATATTCCAATAGCAAGGAGTAGAATAGGCTCCCATGCAGGTTTCTATCTGTTCTCACAAGCTTGCCACTGTTGACATTGAATTGCATTTACAGGAGTACTAAGCTGTGACTTTTGCTCAGTATTTATTAGTCACTTAATTGCAATACAATAAAATAGACTATTGAGGTGACAGACGTTTTGCACTGTTTTGCTATAGCTGTGTTCATCAATCTAGAAAGAAGGGAATATTTTGAATAATGTCGTAGTGTTCCCCCCTGAAAGCTATGAACTTTGGCTTTCACCTGGAATTGTTTATTTATGTCTGAGGAAAAAAAACAACTTTTCAAACCATATGATCTAGTACATAATAAAAGTTTAATCTATCAAATACAAATATGACAACCTGGTCTCAGAGCGATTTGTATGGTACAGTGCCTTGTGAAAGTATTCGGCCCCCTTGAACTTTGCGACCTTTTGCCACATTTCAGGCTTCAAACATAAAGATATAAAACTGTATTTTTTGTGAAGAATCAACAACAAGTGGGACACAATCATGAAGTGGAACGACATTTATTGGATATTTCAAACTTTTTTAACAAATCAAAAACTGAAAAATTGGGCGTGCAAAATTATTCAGCCCCCTTTAAGTTAATACTTTGTAGCGCCACCTTTTGCTGCGATTACAGCTGTAAGTCGCTTGGGGTATGTCTCTATCAGTTTTGCACATCGAGAGACTGACATTTTTTCCCATTCCTCCTTGCAAAACAGCTCGAGCTCAGTGAGGTTGGATGGAGAGCATTTGTGAACAGCAGTTTTCAGTTCTTTCCACAGATTCTCGATTGGATTCAGGTCTGGACTTTGACTTGGCCATTCTAACACCTGGATATGTTTATTTTTGAACCATTCCATTGTAGATTTTGCTTTATGTTTTGGATCATTGTCTTGTTGGAAGACAAATCTCCGTCCCAGTCTCAGGTCTTTTGCAGACTCCATCAGGTTTTCTTCCAGAATGGTCCTGTATTTGGCTCCATCCATCTTCCCATCAATTTTAACCATCTTCCCTGTCCCTGCTGAAGAAAAGCAGGCCCAAACCATGATGCTGCCACCACCATGTTTGACAGTGGGGATGGTGTGTTCAGGGTGATGAGCTGTGTTGCTTTTACGCCAAACATAACGTTTTGCATTGTTGCCAAAAAGTTCAATTTTGGTTTCATCTGACCAGAGCACCTTCTTCCACATGTTTGGTGTGTCTCCCAGGTGGCTTGTGGCAAACTTTAAACAACACTTTTTATGGATATCTTTAAGAAATGGCTTTCTTCTTGCCACTCTTCCATAAAGGCCAGATTTGTGCAATATACGACTGATTGTTGTCCTATGGACAGTCTCCCACCTCAGCTGTAGATCTCTGCAGTTCATCCAGAGTGATCATGGGCCTCTTGGCTGCATCTCTGATCAGTCTTCTCCTTGTATGAGCTGAAAGTTTAGAGGGACGGCCAGGTCTTGGTAGATTTGCAGTGGTCTGATACTCCTTCCATTTCAATATTATCGCTTGCACAGTGCTCCTTGGGATGTTTAAAGCTTGGGAAATCTTTTTGTATCCAAATCCGGCTTTAAACTTCTTCACAACAGTATCTCGGACCTGCCTGGTGTGTTCCTTGTTTTTCATGATGCTCTCTGCGCTTTTAACAGACCTCTGAGACTATCACAGTGCAGGTGCATTTATACGGAGACTTGATTACACACAGGTGGATTGTATTTATCATCATTAGTCATTTAGGTCAACATTGGATCATTCAGAGATCCTCACTGAACTTCTGGAGAGAGTTTGCTGCACTGAAAGTAAAGGGGCTGAATAATTTTGCATGCCCAATTTTTCAGTTTTTGATTTGTTAAAAAAGTTTGAAATATCCAATAAATGTCGTTCCACTTCATGATTGTGTCCCACTTCTTGTTGATTCTTCACAAAAAAATACAGTTTTATATCTTTATGTTTGAAGCCTGAAATGTGGCAAAAGGTCGCAAAGTTCAAGGGGGCCGAATACTTTCGCAAGGCACTGTATGTATTAATTTGTGGATGTCCATCACCCATTATGTATTTTTTATTTTACCTTTATTTAACTAGGCAAGTCAGTTAAGAACAAATTATTATTTTCAATAACGGCCTAGGAACAGTGGGTTAACTGCCTTGTTCAGGGGCAGAACGACATATTTTTAGCTTGTCAGCTCGGGGATTTGATTTTGCAACCTTTCGGTTACAAGTCCAACGCTATGACAACTAGGCTACCTGCCCCCCCAATAAAGAATTCATAAAATATGATATAGTATGAGATGTTACGAATTACAATTCGTATTACACAGTATGTTACGAATTTGCAAAACGTACAATGTTACAAATTTGAAAAATGTACAATATGTTATGAATTTGCAAAACATATGATATCTTATGAATTCTAGCTTGCTGGCTAACGTTAGCTAGACTAGGGGTTAGGGTTAAGGTTAAGCTTAGGAGTTAGGTTAAAGGGGTTGCAGATAGGGGTAGGGTTAGCTAAAAGGGTTAAGGTTAGGGGAAGGGTTAGCTAACATGCTAAGTCTTTTCAAAGTAGCTAAGTAGCTGCAAAGTAGAAAAAGTAGTAAGTAGTTAAAGTTTCTAATTAGCCACAATGCTAAAGTTGTCCATCCATTATATGTCCACCCACCAACCCCGATCAACCAAACTACTTTGCATTAAGTAACCATCTGTCTTATCATTATGTTTTTATTTATTTAACTAGGAAAGTCAGTTAAGAACAAATTCTTATTTACAATGACAACCAAACCCTAACCCGGACGATGCAGGGCCAATTGTGCGCTGCCCTATGGGACTCCCAATCACATGCGGATGTGATACAGCCTGGAATCGAACCAGGGTCTGTAGTGATGCCTCTAACACTGAGGTGCAGTGCCTTAGACCGCTGTGCCACTCGGGAGCCCACCAAAGCCCACCAAAGTAACCATAACATAACGTACTAATTTCAGTGTCCCGGATTTACATTTACTATGTGACATCTAATCTATGAGACCAGGCTGAATAATTCATGACATGTGAATTAACAAGCCTTCCCCAACTAACTGGCAGATATCTATATAAAATTATTATTATTTTGCTCAGAAAACATTTTTTAATTGAAATTATTTGTAAACAAAAATTGCCCTGCGAGTGATTTTATTTGGCCCCCCAAAGTTTTCTGAGAAAAACAAATGGAACTGTTTTATTATTATTATTTGGATTGTTGGACATATAAGACTGTAAAAACACCAGCAAATCAGCTCCAAATGATTTCAATTTTGGAAATCTGTCCTAAAGTATTCTCACATATAATAGAGAGATATACAGTATGTGATGATACACAAAATGTATGAAAGATTTGAAATGATTATGCTTAGTCAAATGTTGTATCTGTTTGGGCTTCTTGGAGTCTACAAATTATTCATAATTAAGTTCCCCCCCTGACCATCCTCTCAATAATAAAAAATAAAAAAAATCGGTCCACTAGTTGATGAACCCTGCTTTATATGTCTAGTTTTTAGGAACATCTAGCCAAAATATCATGACATAAGTGATAGTCAAAATGTGTGAAATTTGTGAAAGTCTAAATCAACATTTTGGCCATTTAAACAGCGTGTATCCACCTTATCAACAAGGGGAGATGCACTCTGAACATTTAACTTTTTTCTTGGTTCTACTGATGTGCTTGTCTGTCTCCGACATTAAAAAAAAATATATGTACTTTTTGACTTCCACACAAAATTACTTATTTACTTTTCAGTTTGAGTGTGTAGGTCACATTCTTTATCATACAGCTATGAATAGGAATCGGGAGGTTTGGACCAGAAGAGCAGCTTTTCTAAGGACCGCCCCCTTGACGTGAGGTGGCAAAGTGGAGACAAAATGTGATGTAATGACGCAGATGACCATAAGTAATAAGCATATTATCAGTCAGCAAGTAACTGCATCGGGCACTTTAAGCTTAAATAGATTATAGAATAGAATGAATTTCTGTTACCTGGCCAGTAGTGGAGCTCTGTGAAAATGGATTGAAGAGGTGAGGGGATCTGTCTGCAGAAAACAGGGGAGTCAATGCCAATTTTGCCACCAAAGAACCCTAGAAAGACAGTATAAGGAGAGTTGGATGTACATATTCAACCCAAATGGTCTTCTTCACTTCAGACAATCCTCTTAGGATTTAGTTACATTTCTAACCACATATTCGTGATTCTCCGTCTTAAAATAAACGTGTTCATATAAACGATACACAATTAATTCCATAAAATACAGCAAATCGGTGCTATGCAAAAACATGTATTTTTGGTATTTTATATTTTATTAGGATCCCCAATTACAGGGGGCCCAAACAGTAATCAAAACACACCCACAAAAAATATATATATACACAAAACACTACATAATACAACAATGCAAATTTCATTAGAATTTATATATACACACATATACTGAACAAAAATATAAACTCAGCATGCAACAATGTCAAAGATTTTACTGAGTTACAGTTCATATAAGAAAATTAATAAATTGAAATAAATTCATTAGGCCCTAATCTATGGATTTCACATGACTGGGAACACAGATATACAGCTGTTGGTCACAGATACCTTAAAAAACGTAGGGGTGTGGATCCGAAAACTAGTCCGTATCTGGTGTGGACGCTATTTGCCTCATACAGTGTGACATCTCCTAAGCATAGAGTTGATCTGGCTATTGATTGTGGCCTGCAGAATGTTGTCCCACTCCCCTTCAATGGCTGTGTGAATTTGCTGGATATTGGTGGCAACTGGAACACACTGTCGTACACATCAATCCAGAGCATCCCAAACGTGCTCAATGGATGACATGTCTGGTCAGTATGCAGGCCATGGTAGAACTGGGACATTTTTGCTTGATTACCAACAGCGACGAGACGGCCGACAAGGAGGAGGTGAGGGCCATCGAAGAGTGGTGTCTGGGAAATAACCTCACACTCAACGTCAACTAAAGAAAGAAGATGATCTTGGATTTCAGGAAACAGCAGAGGGAGCACCCCCTTATCCACTTCGACAGAAGAGTATTGGAGAAGGTGAAAAGTTTTAAGTTCCTCGGCGTACACATCACAGAAATACTGAAATGGTCCACCCACACAGACAGCGCCATCCTGAGCGGTATGGCAGCTGTGTGTTCCCATGGTGTTTATACCTGCGTACTATTGCTTGTACAGGCGTTTGGAAATTGCTCCCAAGGATGAACCAGACTTGTGGAGGTCTACAACTTTTTTTCTGAAGTCTTGGCTGATTTCTATTGATTTTCCCATGATGTCAAGCAAAGAGGCACTGAGTTTGAAGGTAGGCCTTGAAATATATCCACAGGTACACCTCCAGTTGACTCAAATTATATCAAATAGCCTATCAGAAGCTTCTAAAGCCATGACATAATTTTCTGGAATTTTCCAAGCTGTTTAAAGGCACAATCAACTTAGTGTATGTAAACTTCTGACCCACTGGAATTATGATACAGTGAATTATAAGTGAAATAATCTGTCTTTAAACAATTGTTGGAAACATTACTTGTGTCATGCACAAAGTAGATGCCTAACCGACTTGCCAAAACTATACTTTGTTAACTCCATTTGTGGAGTGGTTGAAAAACTACTTTTAATGACTCCAACCTAAGTGTATGTAAACTTCTCACTTCAGCTGTACATATTCTTATTTATTCCTTTACACTTGTGTGTATAAGGTAGTTGTTGTGAAATTGTTAGATTACTTGTTAGATATTACTGCAAGGTCAGAACTAGAGGCACAAGCATTTCACTACACTCGCATTAACATTTGCTAACCATATGTATGTAACCAATAAAGTTTGATTTGATTTGAATGGTGGCGGATGAATGGCACGACAATGAGCCTCAGGATCTTGTCACGGTATCGCTGTGCATTCAAATTGCCATAGATAAAATGCAATTGTGTTCGTTGTCCGTAGATTACGCCTGCCCATACAATAACCCCACCGCCACCATGGGGCACTCTGTTCACAATGTTGACATCAGCAAACCACTCGCCCGCGCAACGCCGTCTGGCCGTTAATGTTGACACCGGGATTCATTTATGAAGAGCACACTTCTCCAGCGTGCCAGTGAGCACGCAGATGAGCTTCCCTGAAACAGTTTCTGACAGTTTGGGCAGAAATTCTTCGGTTGTGCAAACCCACAGTTTCATCAGCTGTCCGGATGGCCATTCTCAGACCATTCCGCAGGTGAAAAAGCTGGATGTGGAGATCCTGGACTGGCGTGGATACACATGGTCTGCGGTTGTGAGGCTGGGTGGACGTACTGGAGACGGCTTATGGTATAGAAATTAACATTAAATTATCTGGCAACAGCTCTGGTCAGCATGCCAATTGCACGCTCCCACAAAACATGCGACATCTGTGGCATTGTGTTTTGCGACAGAACTGTACATTTTAGAGTGGCCTTTTATTGTCCCCAGCACAGGGTGCACATGTGTAATTATCATGCTGTTTAATCAGCTTCTTGATATGCCAAATGTGTCAGGTGGATTTTTGTGAAGAATCAACAACAAGTGGGACACAATCATGAAGTGGAACGACATTTATTGGATGTTTCAAACTTTTTTAACAAATTAAAAACTGAAAAATTGGGCGTGCAAAATTATTCAGCCCCCTTAAGTTAATACTTTGTAGCGCCACCTTTTGCTGCGATTACAGCTGTAAGTCGCTTGGAGTATGTCTCTATCAGTTTTGCACATCGAGGGACTGAAATTTTTTCCCATTCATCCTTGCAAAACAGCTCGAGCTCAGTGAGGTTGGATGGAGAGCATTTGTGAACAGCAGTTTTCAGTTCTTTCCACAGATTCTCGATTGGATTCAGGTCTGGACTTTGACTTGGCCATTCTAACACCTGGATATGTTTATTTTTGAACCATTCCATTGTAGATTTTGCTTTATGTTTTGGATCATTGTCTTGTTGGAAGACAAATCTCCGTCCCAGTCTCAGGTCTTTTGCAGACTCCATCAGGTTTTCTTCCAGAATGGTCCTGTATTTGGCTCCATCCATCTTCAGTTGCTTGGTTTTAGATGTCAAGAATAACAATCCTGTATTTGGTCCATCTTCTAACCATCAATTTGAACCATCTTCCTGTCCCTGCTGAAGAAAAGCAGGCCCAAACCATGATGCTGCCACCACCATGTTTGACAGTGGGGATGTGGTCAGGGTGATGAGCTGTGTTGCTTTTACGCCAAACATAACGTTTTGCATTGTTGCCAAAAAGTTCAATTTTGGTTTCATCTGACCAGAGCACCTTCTTCCACATGTTTGGTGTGTCTCCCAGGTGGCTTGTGGCAAACTTTAAACTACACTTTTTATGGATATCTTTAAGAAATGGCTTTCTTCTTGCCACTCTTCCTAAAATGCCAGATTTGTGCAATATACGACTGATTGTTGTCCTATGGACAGAGTCTCCCACCTCAGCTGTAGATCTCTGCAGTTCATCCAGAGTGATCATGGGCCTCTTGGCTGCATCTCTGATCAGTCTTCTCCTTGTATGAGCTGAAAGTTTAGAGGGACGGCCAGGTCTTGGTAGATTTGCAGTGGTCTGATACTCCTTCCATTTCAATATTATCGCTTGCACAGTGCTCCTTGGGATGTTTAAAGCTTGGGAAATCTTTTTGTATCCAAATCCGGCTTTAAACTTCTTCACAACAGTATCTCGGACCTGCCTGGTGTGTTCCTTGTTCTTCATGATGCTCTCTGCGCTTTTAACGGACCTCGTAGACTATCACAGTGCAGGTGCATTTATACGGAGACTTGATTACACACAGGTGGATTGTATTTATCATCATTAGTCATTTAGGTCAACATTGGATCATTCAGAGATCCTCACTGAACTTCTGGAGAGAGTTTGCTGCACTGAAAGTAAAGGGGCTGAATAATTTTGCACGCCCAATTTTTCAGTTTTTGATTTGTTAAAAAAGTTTGAAATATCCAATAAATGTCGTTCCACTTCCTGATTGCGTCCCACTTGTTGTTGATTCTTCACAAAAAAATACAGTTTTATATCTTTATGTTTGAAGCCTGAAATGTGGCAAAAGGTCGCAAAGTTCAAGGGGGCCGAATACTTTCGCAAGGCACTGTATATACAAAAATCTGAGTTTACATTGGCGCGTTATGTTTAGTAGTTCCAAAACCTCCGGTGATTTTGCAGAGCCACATCAATTTACAGAAATTCTCATAATAAACATTGATAAAAGATACAACTATTATGAATGGAATTAAAGATACACTTCTACTTAATGCAACCACTGTGTCAGATTTCAAAAAAGCTTTACCGAAAAAGCACACCATGCAATAATCTGAGTACAGCGCTCAGACAACAAATCAAGCCATACAGATATCCGCCATGTTGTGGAGTCAACAGAAGTCAGAAATAACATTATAAATATTCACTTACCTTTGATGACCTTCATCAAAATGCACTCCTAGGAATCCCAGTTTCACAATAAATGTTTGATTTGCTCGATAAAGTCCATCATTTATGTCTAAATACCTCCTTTTTGTTCGCGCGTTTAGCCCAGTAAACCAAATTCATTACACGCGAGCAGACGAAAAGTCAAGAAGTTCCATAACAGTCCGTAGAAACATGTCAAAAAAGAAGTATAGAGTCCATCTTTAGGATGTTTTTACCATAAACCTTCAATAATGTTCCAACCGGCGAATTCCTTTGTCTTCATAAATGCAAAGGAACTCAAGCTAAATCTCACGTGAATACGCGTGACCAGCTCATGCCACTCTGCCAGACCACTGATTCATTCAGCTCCCATTCCCCCCCTCCTTCACAGTAGAAGCATCAAACAAGGTTCTAAAGACTGCTGACATCTAGTGGAAGCCTTAGGAAGTGCAATTTGACCCCATAGACACTGTATATTCGATAGGCAAAGAGTTGAAAAACTACAAACCTCAGATTTCCCACTTCCTGGTTGTATTTTTTCTCAGGTTTTTGCCTGCCATATGAGTTTTGTTATACTCACAGACATCATTCAAACAGTTTTAGAAACTTCAGTGTGTTTTCTATTAAAATCTCCCAAATCTAATATACATATATTAGCAACTGGGCCTGAGTAGCAGGCAGTTTACTCCTAGGCATCTTATTCATCCAAGCTACGTAATACTGCCCCCAGCCATAAGAAGTTAAAAAAAGAAGGAAAAAAAAGAAAAGTGGTGCGTGCATATGTATTCACCCCCTTTGCTATGAAGCCCCTAAATAAAATCTGGTGCAACCAATTACCTTCAGAAGTCACATAATTAGTTAAATAAAGTCCATCTGTGCGCAATCTAAGTGTCACATGATCTGTAACATGATCTCAGTATATATACACACCTGTTCTGAAAGGCCCCAGAGTCTGCAACATAAATATCTGAAACTTTGAACATCCCACGGAGCACCATTAAATCCATTATTAAAAAATTTAAAGAATATGGTACCACAACAAACCTGCCAAGAGAGGGCCAGGCAAGGAGGGCATTAATCAGAGAGAAAACAAAGAGACCAAAGATGACCCTGAAGGAGCTGCAAAGCGCCGCCGGGAGATTGGAGTATCTGTCCATAGGACCACTTTAAGCCGTACACTCCACAGAGCTGGGCTTTACGGAAGAGTGTTCAGAAAAAAATGCCTTTGCTTCAAGAAAAAAAATAAGCAAACACGTTTGGTGTTCGCCAAAAGGCATTTGAGAGACTCCCGAAACATATGGAAGAAGGTACCCTGGTCAGATAAGACAAAAATTTAGCTTTTTGGCCATCAAGGAAAACGCTATGGTCTGGCGCAAATCAAACACCTCTCATCAACCTGAGAATACCATCCCCACAGTGAAGCATGGTGCTGGCAGCATCATGCTGTGAGGATATATTTCCATCGGCAGGGACTGGGAAACTGGTCAGAATTGAAGGAACGATGGATGGCGCTAAATACAGGGAAATTCTTGAGGGAAACCTGTTTCAGTATTCCAGAGATTTGAGACTGGGACGGAGGTTCACCTTCCAGCAGGACAATGACCCTAACCATACTGCTAAAGAAACACGAGTGGTTTAAGGGGAAACATTTAAATGTCTTTGAATGACCTAGTCAAAGCCCAGACCTTAATCCAACTGTGAATCTGTGGTATGACTTAAAGATTGCTGTACACCAGCGGAACCCATCCAACTTGAAGGAACTGGAGCAGTTTTGCCTTGAAGAGTGAGCAAAAATCACAATGGCTCGATGTGCCAAGCTTATAGAGACATACCCCAAGAGACTTGCAGCTGTAATTGCTGCAAAAGGTTGCTCTACAAAGTATTGACTTTGGGGGGGTGAATAGTTATGCATGCTCGAGTTCTGTTTTATAATGTCTTATTTCTTGTTTGTTTCACAATAAAAAAATATTTTGCATCTTCAAAGTGGTAGGCATGTTGTGTATATCAAATGATACAAACGCCCCAAAATAACATTTTAATTCCAGGTTGTAAGGCAACAAAATAGGAAAAATACCATGTGTGGTGAATACCTTCGCAAGCCACTGTATTACAGGGTAATTAGGGATGTAATGATTCACCGACACGCATCGGTCCCCAATTCGAATGTTTAAGATAAAGTCCATCGGTCCGCGGACCCCAAACCGATACAAATGTAGCATGCATCGGACATAAAATCTATTCAAATTGGAGGTTAACTCAAATGTTTTTCTCAAATTACATTCTTTCTACATTCCCGTTTGTGGCCCACCTGTTAGCTTGCACGATTCTTGCTATTCTCCTGCGATCTCTCATCAACAAGCTTTTTTTCGCCCACTAGACTGCTGCTGACTGGATGTTTTTTTGTTTGTCGCTCCATTCTCGGGAAACCCTACACACTCTCATGCGTGAAAAGCCCAGGAGGCCGGCCATTTCTGTGATACTAGAACCGGCGAGCATGGCACCGATGATCATACCACGTTCAGTCTCTTGGGTCACTCAATTTGCCCATTCTAACGTTCGCAATCAAACAGGAACTCAATGCCTCTATGCCTGTCTGCCTGCTTTATATAGCAAGCCACAGCCACGTGACTCATTGTCTGTACGAGCTAACCATTATCGTGAACGGAGTGTTGCATCTAATAAACTGGCCTCTAAGTGTACAGTGGGGCAAAAAAAGTATTTAGTCAGCCACCAATTGTGCAAGTTCTCCCACTTAAAAATATGAGAGAGGCCTGTAATTTTCATCATACTTACACTTCAACTATGAGGGAAAAAAAATCCAGAAAATCACATTGTAAGATTTTTAATGAATTTATTTGCAGATTATGGTGGAATATAAGTATTTGGTCAATAACAAAAGTTTATCTCAATACTTTGTTTATATACCCTTTGTTGGCAATGACAGAGGTCAAACGTTTTCGGTAAGTCTTCACAAGGTTTTCACACACTGTTGCTGGTATTTTGGCCCATTCCTCCATGCAGATCTTCTCAAGAGCAGTGATGTTTTGGGGCTGTTGCTGGGCAACACGGACTTTCAACTCCCTCCAAAGATTTTCTATGGGGTTGAGATCTGGAGACTGGCTAGGCTACTCCAGGACCTTGAAATGCTTCTTACAAAGCCACTCCTTCGTTGCCCGGGCGGTGTGTTTGGGATCATTGTCATGCTGAAAGACCCAGCCACGTTTCATCTTCAATGCCCTTGCTGATTGTAGGAGGTTTTCACTCAAAATCTCACAATACATGGCCCCATTCATTCTTTCCTTTATACGGATCAGTCGACCTGGTCCCTTTGCAGAAAAACAGCCCCAAAGCATGATGTTTCCACCCCCATGCTTCACAGTAAGTATGGTGTTCTTTGGATGCAACTCAGCATTCTTTGTCCTCCAAACACGACGAGTTGAGTTTTTACCAAAAAGTTATATTTTGGTTTCATCTGACCATATGACATTCTCCCAATCTTCTTCTGGATCATCCAAATGCTCTCTATCAAACTTCAGACCGGCCTGGACATGTACTGGCTTAAGCAGGGGGACACGTCTGGCACTGCAGGATTTGAGTCCCTGGCGGCGTAGTGTGTTGCTGATGATAGGCTTGGTTACTTTGGTCCCAGCTCTCTGCATGTCATTCACTAGGTGGGGATTTTTGCTCACCGTTCTTGTGATCATTTTGACCCCACGGGGTGAGATCTTGCATGGAGCCCCCGATCGAGGGAGATTATCAGTGGTCTGTAAGTCTTCCATTTCCTAATAATTGCTCCCACAGTTGATTTCTTCAAACCAAGCTGCTTACCTATTGCAGATTCAGTCTTCCCAGCCTGGTGCAGGTCTACAATTTTGTTTCTGGTGTCCTTTGACAGCTCTTTGGTCTTGGCCATAGTGGAGTTTGGAGTGTGACTGTTTGAGGTTGTCCACAACCACAAGGTGTCTTTTATACTGATAACAAGTTCAAACAGGTGCCATTAATACAGGTAATGAGTGGAGGACAGAGGAGCCTCTTAAAGAAGAAGTTACAGGTCTGTGAGAGCCAGAAATCTTGCTTGTTTGTTGGTGACCAAATACTTATTATCCACCATAATTTGCAAATAAATTCATTAAAAATCCTACAATGTGATTTTCTGGATTTTTTCCCCTCATTTTGTCTGTCATAGTTGAAGTGTACCTATGATGAAAATTACAGGCCTCTCTCATATTTTTAAGTGGGAGAACTTGCACAATTGGTGGCTGACTATATACTCTTTTGCCCCACTGTATATTCATGTCATAGCTAATTTGTCAATGATAAATATTGATACATTACTAGCTGAAACACTTATATCCCCCAAAATAAGTGAATTAGTGAGTGATGGGGATTTCAGAACCAAACAGGCTACATTGTCCCCCATAATCTGATAGTGGTAGTGGGGTGGTAGATGCCTAATCTCCCTTATGGCTCAGCTCAGGTGCCAACATATTACATACACCGTAGACATACAGTACATAATTTACACACACACAGGTCCAGCTCAGAGGCCCAGCTCATGGGCTCAATCAGCCGCAGATTTTAATTTAGAATGTAAAATGAATGTGTTTATGCAACAAATGTTAGTGCATCCTATCAAACTGAAAATGCATCGATTCGTTCTCTAAAACGTATCATTCCTGCATCGTATTTGAGCCCATGCATCTAGATACCTATTGAATCCTCTTGAAAGGAAAATATGCACATCCCTATGGTAACATTAAGGTCAGCATTCGTCTAAGATTATCTTAGTGCTAAACATAACCTTTATGTTTTTGTAATAATCACCAACCAGCAGTAAAGTTCCAATTGTCTTCCTTATCAATAGGCATGTCCTTAGCCTCACCATGCTTGTTGTGAAAGAATGACTGTGAGGACAGGTGGGAGGTCCTCCAGGCTTTTTGGCTGGGGCTGGATGAGGACGGCACACCCTGTTGACTCAGACGTGGTAACACACCGCTCACTATCTCGTCCAGCTGCCGCATGCCCAGGTCAGACAGGCCCAGGTCCCTCAGGCTCCACGTGGGCTACGCATACGAGCACAAACAGGGATGGACACACACACACACACACACTTTAAATGCTTTATTTGAATCCACAAATCATATTACATATCAAAAAGATTCAAACATTTCAAAGGTTACAGATACATGGACACTTGTAGATACAGAAAGCACCTTCACCATATCTACTAAGCTGCCCATGACCGCTGACACAGAGCAGTATTTGCAAGCTGCTTTGCCTTGGTTCTTGGCAGGCCTATAATCTGTATGTCACGTGTGTTTTTACCTCGTTACTATGCAAGTCCTGTTCTGAGGCATGCTGTTTCTGCGGAGGTTTAGCAGTGGCACTGCTGCTGCTTCCCACTGAGCTCTTCAGGGAGTGGAGGGCGTTGATCAGGTGACTCAGGGGGACAGTGACCTGCCAGGAAGCACAGAACAGGATGACATCAGTTCAAAGACACTAATTCCTGTTGAGTATAAAACTACAAAATGGGCAAGACCAATTTAAACCTTTGTCCACACAACACGAACGCTGTCATGAACAAAGTGAGTCTGTTCCAAAAGTATTGTATCTTACTATATAAAAAGAAAGTAAAGAAACAAGGAAGGATGGAAGTAAACAAGGAAGGAGAAGCAGAAAGCATTTATGAGTGAAGATACATTCTGGGTGTTTTTTGTTATTATTATGGAGTAAAATTACATACATGAACAATGGCCAGTATATGCTATGCTATAGTAAATACTATGAGCAGAAAAAATTATGCCAACTGCCATCATAGCCCACAGAAGAAAAATAAGAACAAAGTAGAATTTTGCAAAAGCAGAATCCTTAGTTAAATGAACTTTGGTTGACCGGAAGCAGTTGCATATTTAAATACAGCTGCAAAGATTTGATTACCTTATTGGCAGCAACAATAAGACTTTCGGTTTTGCCTTCAAAATAAAAGTCTGCATTAAAACGCTATGTGTATGATACGAAATCGATATTTTTTTGCTGCTTTACATAGTCATGGTGCATAATGTTCAAATTGTTACAAAATGATAACTACTAAACTAAAGAGAATGACTACTTTATAGAAGATAAATAATATTATAAAAAGTGGAGCACAATGAAAAATGGCTGTTTTTAAAATGTAATTTTATGATATGTGTATGACTGGTGCTATGCTTAAATGTATGTCTTGGTTCTTACAGATCCTATCACGGTTATAATTTATTTCCAGTTTGCTTGAGTTGTATTCCTGGATGATAATATGTCCTAGTCACTAGTGTCTTAAAGCCTCATGCATTTTATCCTAGCTCTGTGAAACCATAACACTATGTGCTGTGCCCAGGAGTTGTCTCTTGCTAATAAATACAAATAATTTGATCATTCAGAGTTTGTGACTATTTATCCATGCAACAGGACATAGCCGCCAATGCAGTTCACTGTATAAGGAATACATATTGAACTGTAGAGGAAAACGTTTACTACACCTCTCAGCTAAAGTGAGGTGCAAGACTCAATAGGGTCTCCACCAACCAAATATGTTTAGGGGATGGTGTCGTACGGACTGTTGCTGGATTTTTACTCCACCGCCTCCATAGTCCCCAATGCAATACACTGTATTGGACTCCACTACCGGTCTCAGCTAAAGTGGGGTGAAAAAGGCTCAGTAGGGTGAGTTTGAACAAAAAGCGAAGTCATAGGAACGCTGGTCTTTTACTGTGGTCAAACAGCTTAAAATGGGGTGACAGGTCCCTATACGGTTCAAGTATAGCACTGTGTCATAGGACACATATATTGTCATACCAAAATACTTTAGAATTTAAAAAGACATATCTTAGAATCTTCCATCTGGTGGACACTTTGGAAAAAAATACAACACACAATATTTTTTTTCAAAAAGTCAAGAGAGATGCAAGTAGTTGGTCCAAGAAAGCAAATTTGATTGATAACAAATATCACAATGAAGTTAATTAATCAAATTGATCATCAACAGTTACACAGAAGTTTCAAATTAGGTTTCAAGTTTTATTGTCACATGCACAAGTACAATGGGTGGACTAAAAGGCCAGCAACACAGTAGTATTCAATGCACTATGAAATGACACCTTATATACATTCTACAGATCCTACTGAGTATTCCCTACAACATTTTTACTGCTGCACATAGAATAACATTTGCTATATTCGCCAATATGTATTTCATACAGTGATTTCCATTGGGGGCATTTATTTGACCTTGGAACATGTTTTAAAACCCCACATTTATGCAAATGTAACTTAAATATTAACACATGAATCATTGTTAATGTTTAGACAATTATTATTAATATATCATGAACAAATACAGGTTATTGACACTAGTGTACTATTACGTGGGGGACCTTTATTTAGAAAAATTTCGAAATTCTGTGACCGGAAATGTTTTATTATTGTTGCTGACGAAACGCTGATAAAGATTTGTTACTTATTATTCTCAGACGGGGTAGCTACAAACAACGACATAGAAACCATCGTGGTGAAAATAAGGTTTCCCCCAAGGTAATGCATGAATACCGTGTATTTTTATTCAACTAGACGTCAACTAGCAATAAGGCTAACAGCATGCGTCTCTAGCTAGTTGGCTAGCTAGAATAATTGATTACCCAACCCAGTTTGCGTCATTGCCGTGTATGCTTTTCTTTGTTTAGCCTAAAATGTTGTCGGCACTGTTGTGGCTAGTTAGTAACGTTATGAACGAGCTTGCTGTGTAATGTGGGTTAAAATGTAGTTATTAGACTAACTTCTTGGTAGCTAGCTAATATCAGTAGCGCTAGATAACGTTAGCTAACTGAAGATAAACGTGCGTTAGAAGACCCTGTCTTCTGCCATAATCCTTTTCTCATCATGCTGTTGCTTGTGGAAAAAGTGTCCTTGTGTGGGGTGGGATTACACAAAGTGGACAAATGCAAACGCATTTGAAGCCATTTAAAAACGTACATTGTCATAACTAATATCAATTGTTTGTATTAGCGTCACTGCAGTCGTAGCCCATTTCATATGACTGGTGTCTTTTACATTGATCTCGACAATTAATTTTCGTTCGGTGGTTGCAATAAGTAGGCTTTTCTTTTCGCTGACGGTTTTTATTGAAGTCAATTCGGCCCATGTCTCATCAGGGTAACGTGGTTCTGGGCTGGAAACGTTATATTACAATAAATTGCCATTGCATGCCACTAAATTCAGCATTACGTTTAAATGCCTGACTAGCTCCCCTCGATAAAACGGAGTAATTATGTCCTGCGGTGGAACAGGAATTTCAACTGACACAATGTAGGCCTAAACAAAATCACACATTTAGGGTAAAATTTCTGCTCACTTGATCTATTCTTGACCATTTTGTTTGTCTTAATTATACAACCTGTTGAATTTAGGTTTTCAATGCAATGGATGGAGCCATGAAGAATATTTGTTTTAAGTAACCATGTGAATGTATTTTGCGCCCCTGAAGATCACAGGTCCATCTGAAAAGAGCCAGGTTGAGAGAATAGAAGGAAAGGAGATTAAAATGGAGGTGGAAGAGGCAACCAAGTCTGAAGAAGTGCAGGTGGATGCGGCTGGCAGCGAAGAGAAGTCAGATGAAGCTTTGTCTAATGGTAGCCACACAACCCCTAAGAGAAGCAGGGGTAGGCCCCCCAAAAACCGACCCGTCTCTGAATCAGATCAAGCCTTATCCAACGGTAGCTCCACAACACCTAAGAGGGAACAGGGTAGGCCCAAAAGATCAGTCACTGAGAAGGGAAGAGGTAGGCCAAGTGGAGCCTTGTCTAATAGTAGCACCACAACACCTAAAAAAGGTCAGCCAAAAGGCTCAATCTCCAGGTTAGGTGCTAGCCGCATAACACCTAAGAGGGGAAGGGCCAAAGGATCAGTGTTCACAAAACCCAAGATGCTGAAGGTTATGGGCAAGCCGTCGCAAGGCCAACCCAGTAAAGTGGTTGACCCCCCCCCTAAGAAGTGTGGCCGGCCCTTTAAAGTTAAATCAAAAAGGGGTAGGCCAAAGAAGATCCTAACACCTGAGGAAGAAGAGGAGAGAAAGAAACTGGAAAGTCAGCCAAAAGTGTTGAAGCCACTTGGAAGGCCACGCATCTATCCCCGCAATGACCCACCAGTCACTGAGCCTAGAGGAAGAGGCCGCCCATGCAAGTCTGAGGACAAAAGGGGTGCTCACTTGCGGAAACCCCCCAATCCCAAACCCCCCATCTATGATGGTCCCCCACGGAAAAGGGGCCGTCCCCCTAGTGCAGCAAACAAAGATAAGATCGAGGCAGAGCAAGATGAGGCCAACAGTGAACCTCCAGTCAAACGATCCTGCAACTCCAACGAAAAAAGCGAGGAAGGATTTCCTCCAGTCGAAGAGGACAGTGAAACGGGAAAGGTGAACTGAGGAAAGTGAAACCAGAAAGGGGAATGGGGGAAAGTGGATGAATATACAGAAGACACCAAGAAGCCAGTTACCCCCAGTGACTGCAGTAGCTTTCTTGGCCATAAGCAGGATGTTTGGCGACAGCCCGACCAGAGCAAGTACTCCCCACTTCATAGCTGCCCTGTTTTTTTGGGGGGGGGTTCCAGTATAATTGCTGATATGAGATCATCTGATAATGCAGTTTTATATTGGGGTGATCTCAGTTATGAATATAGATAATGCACCTTCGGTTGTCTAATTCCATTCTTCACCTTTATGGGGTTAAAATGGTTAGCCTTATTGTTGACCTGGACCATGCAACTTCCAATTCTTTCTCTGCATTGTTGGGAAGGGCCCACAAGTAAGTATTTCACTGTTAGTCTACGCCTGTTTATGAAGCGTGTGACAAATACATTTGATTTGAACCCAACATCTCTCAAATTTCTACATTAAAATGTACAGTTTCACAACTTGAGGGGTTTGTTCACCAATTGAATCCTTGTAGTTTGCTTATCAATGTTACTCCTCAGATCATTTTATGATTTAGACTTAAGTAGTTTTTTTTTGACTGTCAGTCCTGATCACTAGGCCTACTTTGACATAACCAGTGGAGTAACATTTAAAACAGGACAGCTTGTGAGATTTTTTTAGATTTTAGTCTGTTTTCAATAATTTTCTTTTGACATTTTAATGTGTTCATTGTCATAAAATCTGGTTGATTACAAAATGTTAGTTGTGGATGACTTAGTTTCACAGACCCTGGATAAATGTTATACACGTTTATGTAGGCTACATGTATTGGGCTATGTCATGAACTCTTGACCATTTGAAATTTGAGTATAAATGCATTCCTTTATGTATCCACCTGTCAATTTAAACTCTGCCACTGACCGACTGCATTATACAGTGGCAAGAAAGTATGTGAACCCTTTGGAATTACCTGGATTTCTGCATAAATTGGTCATAAAATGTGATCTGATCTTCATCCAAGTTATAACAATAGACTGCTTAAAACACAATTTCTCATTACTTTATTTTCACACACCATGTAAACATTCACAGTGCAGGGTGGGAAAAGTATGTGAACCCTTGGATTTAATAACTGGTTGACTCCTTTGGCAGCAATAACCTTGACCAAATGGTTTCTGTAGTTGTGGATCAGACCTGCACAACGGTCAGGAGGAATTATGGATCATTCCTCTTTAAAAAACTGCTTCAGTTCAGCAATATTCTTGGGTGTGAACCGCTCTTGAGATCATGGCACAGCATCTCAATCGGGTTGAGGTCAGGGCGCATTTTTTTTCTGTTTTAAACAATTCTGTTGATTTACTTGTTTTGGGCCGTTGTCCTTTTGCATTACCAAACTTCTGTTGGCGGACCTTACATTCTCTATCAAAATGTCCAACTTGGGAATACATTTTTTCATCAATGATAGCAAGCTGTCCAGGCCCTGAGGCAGGAAAGCAGCCCCAAACCATGATGCTCCCTCCACCATACTTTACAGTTGGGATGAGGTTTGATGTTGGTTGTGTTGTGCCTTTTTCTCCACATAGTGTTATGTTCCGTCCGTCCAAACAACTCAACTTTAGTTTAATCTGTTCACCGAATATTTAGCCAGTAGCGCTGTGGAACATCCAAGTGCTCTTTTGCTAACTTCAGACATGTTGCAATTTTTTGGGGGACAGCAGTGGCTTCCATGGTATCCACCCATGAACACCATTTTAGTTTAGTGTTTCACGGCTTGTAGACTCTGCAGAGTTGTTAGCATGTTCCAGGGATTTCTGTAAGTATTTAGCTGACACTAGTATTCTTCTTAACCTCATTGAGTATTCTGCACTGTGCTCTTGCAGTCATCTTTGCAGGACTGCCACTCCTAGGGAGAGTAGTAAGTGCTGAACTTTCTCCATTTATAGACAATTTGTCTTACCTTGGACTGATGATCAAGGCTCTGAGATACTTTTGTAACCAATTCCAGCTTTATGCAAGTCAACGATTCTTAATCTTTTGAGAGCTCTATTGTTCAAGCTATGGTTAACATCAGTCAATTCTTGTAAATAGCAAAACTCCAATTGTGAGGTTAATTTTTAATAGGGCAGCTCTAACCAACATCTCCAATCTCGTCTCATTGATTGGACTCCAGTTTAGCTGACGCCTGACTCCAATTAGCTTTAAGTCTTTAGCCTGGGGGTTCACTCACATACTTTTTCCAACCTACACTGAATGTTTAAATGTATTTTTCTTGTCTATATTGAATACAATATTTTGTGTTAGTTTAAGCACTTTGTCTTGACTTAAAATTTATGCAGAAATCCTGGTAATTCCAAAGGGTTCACATACTTTTTCTTGCCACTGTATAGCCTAGAGTATATCTATTGAGATACTGTATTTTCCCATATTGTACATCAATCCACTGTACATTTCACATTTGTTTATTCATCCTTTTTACTATGTTTTTGCTTATAGCTGTATTAATTTACTTTAGTTCGCTCCTCAATTCATACACCTTGGTTGGAGTGAGTTCCCTTCATATTGCAATACTGTACCAAAAGTGACAGTTGGGTAGTGCAATCTGCCATGTTCTGAATTGGGCTAATTCTTGTCACGGAGTTTTAATCAAGTAGGCCTAATTTTAGTAGGGCAATGCATTTGTTTTTAATTTGGTCTTTTCTCATACAGCTTTGTAGCTTGAGCCCATCATTCAAATCCTAAATGACCCATGTCAGCAGTTCTGGTAGGTCCGTGATTGTCTAGGTTGAGGGGAATTTCTGATTAATCCAGAACAAGGTCTGTGAAACCACTGAAGGTAACATGAATGAGTTGTTTTCAGAGTGTGTAAATTGTAAGTTTACTGCAATAAAATGTCAAACTTTATTACAAGTGGTTTTTAAATGTCAATAAAGCTTAGTCTTATTTAGTATCTCTGGCTTTCGAGTGTATCGAATTACATGTTAAATTGTGAGCCAAGTCAGCGTCCCTGGAGCTGTTTAATTTGACCTTTTTAACTAGGCAAGTCAGTTAAGAACAAACACTTATTTACAATGACGGCCTACCCCGGCCAAACCTGGACGACGCTGGGACAATTATGCGCCGCCCTATGTAGGGGTAAATGCATACCGGCAGGAGACGTACCTGTGATGTCACATCAGCAGCCCCCTGTGCATGGGTTCACTTCATGCTGCTCACAGCGTGGTAGCCACAGGACCAAAACAAAAAGTTTAGCCTTCCGCTTTAACGCTCTTCGTTGTGGAAATTAACCCACTTTCTGCATCTACGTCCTATTGCCGAGTCTACCTTTTATTTAAACTTACTGTGCCGGTGGGCAGGACGGTTAGTCTCAAATTACCCCTGTTAACACCTTTTAGATGGTCATTAAAAGACTTCCCAACCAGGTCTGTTGTAGACCCACTTACTCTGCTAACCATGTCAAAATAAAAGTCCCCCACAAATTATTCCTTTTGCCCACATATGGTGCGTGAGGTGCTGGACTTTTACGTGTAAGCAGAGGAAGTGGGTTGGAAACACATTCCTTCAGATACGGTCTCAAATTCACCATTTTAAAATGACCCACCGGCACAGTAACTTTCAATTAAATTTGATTTCACTTCTGGCTTCCCACAGGCTTTTTGTGCAACCCAATACAATAGGCCAAATACCGTCAGTCCCCGTGTACCGGTTCGTACATAACATTCTCCATTCAGACTGCAAAGGCGACGATTTCCTCAACCCGATTAAATGTCGAGAAGGTGAAAATTAAAACGGGGGGAATATGCATACATTCTTTATGAAACCACCATGCTAGAGTGGCTAATACCTAGGAATGCTAGTTTACCCGTCAATGCGGAGCGCAACATTAGGATTAGCCATTAGTGTGATGGTGGAAAAAAAAGGGGTTTCATAATGAAAGTATGCGTTTTTCGTCCCCGTCTTCTCACCATTAAATCAAGCTGAATAAATTGGAGCCTTTATGTACGACCGGGTCCACGAGTGTATAGCTGGCTGCCAGGGTTTCCGTTATACAAATGTGCCGGACATTTGACCAGTTGCATTTTAAATTTACCGGACCCATATGCATTGGGTGTGTAACCTGATTAGGACATTGTTGGGTTCTGAGAATATGAAATGTTACTTCTTCATGCCACTGATGGAGTGATAAGGATGGGGGTCTACAACAGAAGTTAAGGGTTATAGGAGGAAGGTATATAGTGGGTGCAACTAAGCTTGGAATGTGTTGATTGCAGGGAAGCGATTACATGTGGAAGGCATTGATAAGGAGAGAGGGTAATGTATAACGTTTACATTATGTCAGGATATGTTAATTGTTAGCCATCAGGGATCCTCTGGGAGGAGAAGGGACAGTCTGGTATCAATAACCATGACAGCCTAGAGTTGGGGAGGAGTGAGCACTTTGGGGTAGAGGTCAGATGAAGTGAGGAAGAACCGATATCACTAAGGAGTGATCGAGACTGGAGGAGGAGACTCAGCCTAGGAGAAAGGGTTAAATATCAGTGCTTGTGTGAAATCGTCTAAATTACAGCTGTAACGACCCTTTGGGAAGAATTAAACTAGTGTCCGAGAGTTATTTACTCTGAAAAATAAGAACATAACGTCCACCCACGGTGCTCATAATGACAAATCACATTTAGATTATGGTAATTAATCTTAACCGAACATGCAAGTCAACAATGCTTTAATGCGTGTCCATACTGCGCACTGTGAAGATGTTAGAATAAGGCCTTGTCTAGACTTGACAAGCAATTCTACTACACTTTATATGACTGGTAGACATGAGCCAAATCTTTTTTTAATATGACAATTTACAGGGTAGCCTAATCTGCTGACACTGACAAACAGATCATATAATAGGCCTACGAGAAATGGAGGAAAATATTGTCTAAAAACAAACTTAAGTGGCACTGACCTAACAATGATAGAGTGAACATGCGCAGTGCGCACTCACCGGGGGCTACGGCTGATGCTCTTCGCTGGTGCCAATAAGATAGGCCTACTGTTCACTCAATTAAGTTGAGTTAGCTTCGTATTTTAAAATGGTCTTAACTTTACAGCAATAACATTGTTTGGCTTTCCCACAATTACTTTTTTTTATTATATTGCGATATGCCTGGCTGGCTGGGCCTCTACTTTTCACGGAGTCTCAACTCAACAATTATCTATTAAGTATTTGCTGCGCGCGCTGCCTTTCCTTCCGGACTGTAGGCCATGTGATTTAAAACAATCCACAGCTTATTTTTGTTTAAGGCTAGGGGAAGCTAATGATCCCCTGTGCCCAAATCATGCTTTAGTAGCCTATTTTATTTATTTATGTATAGACAGGAGTACTGTAGGCTAAATTAGGCTATATCAGTTTGGCAATTTACTTAGGGAAAGCTTCCCCTAGCCTTATGGACGCGGCGCCTATGTCAATCGGTCAGCTTGTCGTGAAAGAGACAGCCCAAACAGACTCTGGGGACAGCTGTGAGAAGATAGATCCCAAATTCATATTCATACAACCAGTAGGCCAAGGTACATAATTAAAAAAAAAATTTAAAGCAAAGAATCTGACGTAACAGCTCAGAACGTTTAAGCTTAAAATGTTGATAAACTATTATTGTTGCAGCAAAGCACACAAGGCAGTATGGAACATGCAAGTGTGCATTTGGCTACAGGACAATGAACGTTGAAAACCAATAGAACATGAGAGAAATAGCCTAGTGGTTTCAATGGCATATGGGAATATATAAAATAATTGCATTCCCTGATATGGTCGGATTTTGCCTAGGCTACTTTGATAGCAAGGTAAAACATGCCTCATAATATGTAGTAAAACGTTCAAGTTTCAAAAAATTTGTTAAGTAGCTATATGTTTTCAAACGGCATACTGCCTCCAGCTCATTGCAAAGTGGTGTGTTGTGCTGATGAAGCCGGTCTTCTTAATTAAAAAGCTATTTTTAATCGTGGCCAAAACTTTTTTAAACACAATTGCATTTACACTTTACAAAAATTAATGCAACAATTTCAAAGATTTTACTGAGTTACAGTTCATATAAGGAAATCAGTCAATTTAAATAAATTCATTAGGCCCTAATCTATGGATTTCACATGACTGGGAATACAGATATGCAGCTGTTGGTCACAGATACCTTAAAAAAAAGTTATGTATGGGTGTGGACAAGAAAACCAGTCAGTATCTGGTGTGACCACTTGCCTCGCATAGAGTTGATTGTGGAATGTTGTCCCACTCTTCAATTGCTGTGCGAAGATGCTGGATATTGGCGGGAACTGGAACACGTTGTCGTACATGTCGATCCAGAGCATCCCACACTTGCTTAATGGGTGACATGTCTGGTGAGTATGCAGGTCATGGAAGAACTGGGCCATTTTCAGCTTCCAGGAATTGTGTACAGATCCTTGTGACATGGGGCCATGCATTATCATGCTGAAACATGAGGTGATGGCAGCAGATGGCACGACAATGGGCCTCAGGATCTCGTAACGGTATCTCTGTGCCTTCAATTTCCCATTGATAAAATGCAAGTGTGTTCATTGTCTGTAGTTTATGCCATAACCCCACCATAGGGCATCAT